>NC_090387.1:8632218-8938126 GCF_036365525.1 Heterodontus francisci
GGCATACGGCATGCTTTCCTTCATCGGACGGGGTGTTGAGTACAAGAGTTGGCAGGTCATGTTACAGTTGTATAGGACTTTGGTTCGGCCACATTTGGAATACTGCGTGCAGTTCTGGTCGCCACATTACCAAAAGGATGTGGATGCTTTGGAGAGGGTGCAGAGGAGGTTCACCAGGATGTTGCCTGGTGTGGAGGGCGCTCGCTATGAAGAGAGGTTGAGTAGATTAGGATTATTTTCATTAGAAAGACGGAGGTTGAGGGGGGACCTGATTGAGGTGTACAAAATCAAGAGAGGAATAGACAGGGTGGATAGCAAGAGGCTTTTTCCCAGAGTGGGGGATTCAATTACTAGAGGACACGAGTTCAAAGTGAAAGGGGAAAAGTTTAGGGGGGATATGCGTGGAAAGTTCTTTACGCAGAGGGTGGTGGGTGCCTGGAACGCGTTGCCAGCCGAGGTGGTAGATGCGGGCACGATGGCGTCTTTTAAGATGTATCTAGACAGATACATGAATGGGCAGGAAGAAAAGAGATACAGACCCTTAGAAAATAGGCGACATGGTTAGATAGAGGATCTGGATCAGCGCAGGCTTGGAGGGCCGAAGGGCCTGTTCCTGTGCTGTAATTTTCTTTGTTCTTTGTTTCACATCCCCACCTTCCCTCAATTCCCCTATCACCTACCTTTACTAGGGGCAATTTATAATGGCCAATTTACCTATCAACCTGCAAGTCTTTGGCTGTGGGAGGAAACCCAAGCACCTGACAAAATCCCACATGGTCACAGGGAGAACTTGCAAACTCCGCACAGGCAGTACCCAGAATTGAACCCGGGTCGCTGGAGCTGTGAGGCAGCGCTGTTAACCACTGCACCACTGTGCTGCTTAGTCTCAGTCTTGAAAGCACCAATTGACTCTCAGCATCTGCAGCATTTTGCAGACAGAGTTACAGATTTCCTCCACCGTAAAAAGTGCTTCTTGATTTCACTCCTGAATGGTTTAGCTCCAATTTTATGATTCTGTCCCTTTGTTCTGGATTCCCCCACCAGATGAGTTAGTTTCTCCACACCAATCTTATCGATTCCTTTTAACATTTTAAACAAATCCAACCCGGCCAATTACCGCCCCATCAGTCTACTCTTGATCATCAGTAAAGTGATGGAAGGTGTCATCAACAGTGCCATCAAGCAGCACTTGCTTAGCAATAACCTGCTCAGTGACGCTCAGTTTGGGTTCTGCCAGGGCCACTCAGCTCCTGACTTCATTACAGCCTTGGTTCAAACATGGACAAAAGAGCTGAACTCAAGAGGTGAGGTGCGAGTGACTGCCCTTGACATCAAGGCAGCATTTGACTGAGTATGGTGTCATGATGACCCCCACCTGCCAAGAATGAGGCTCAGTAATTTTGTCATATGAACATCAATTTTAAACTGTTGCCAGAATGAAGAGATGACTTGTTGAAGAGACCAGCAGTGGCTGGAAGGTCATTTGCATACTAAGAGACAGTGCTTGGAGACAAAAGAATTGCTCACTGATTCAATTGGGCTGGGCAATGGTGATCCACATCTTGTTGTGGTAAGAGACAGCACAGCACCAGCGCCACCGCCCCCCCCCCCCCACCCCTACCCCCACCGAGAGCTTTGGAATCCACAAACGCAGGAGTGGTTAAACCAGCTGGTCACATGACTTACCTTCTGGCCAACTTAGAGTTTTGAATTGTGCTAATAGGTCAGTTTGGTCAGACTGCAGTTTGCAATTGAAGCTGGAACAAGAGAGTCTCTCCCCTGGCTGGCTCTCACTTGCTTTCTCACAAGCCTCCGGACCCACTGAAGTCGCGTAATCCTCAAGAGAGAAAAGACTCCTATATCGAAACAAGTTAAAGTGTGCACTGGGCCCCAATGAACAGCAAGACTTACTGGCAACCAAAGACTCCACATCAAACTCAAAGCATAGTAAATAGAAACCCATCTATGGCCTCAAACTTTCCCCCTTTATTCTTTTCTACTTTTTCTGTCTCTATCTGCATGTGTGCTTACTGCATCTGCGTGCTAGCGTGGTTGTGTCGCGTATTCATAGCCGTTACCCGAATTAGAGTTTAAGATGAATAAACATCCACCTTTCTTGTTTAAATCTAAGAAACCCTGTCTCATTGATTTCTTTGCCTTACAATTGGAAAGCAGTGAACAAGAATTCACTGAGGGGGAGCTAAAATATGGTGTTTTTAAAATTAAACCCTGTTAAGGTTACTTAAACCAAAGGCTGAGTGGGAATCCCTAGACCACTGTCTCACTTGGTTGTAACGATGGAATCAAGGAGCCCTAGCAAAACTGGATTCAATAAGAATCAGCGGGGAAAGCTGTCTGCTGGTTGGAGTCTTAGCTAGCGCAAAGAAATATGGTTGTGGTTGTTAGAGGTCAATCATCTCAGTTCCAGGACATCACTGCAGGAGTTCCTCAGGGTCGTGTCCCAGGCCCAACTATTTTCAGCTGCTTCATCAATGACCTTCCTTCAATCATGAGGTCAGAAGTGGGAATGTTCGCTGATGATTGCACAATGTTCAGCACCATTCGCGACTCCTCAGATACTGAAGCAGTCCGTGTAGAAATTCAGCAAGACCTGGGCAATATCCAGGCTTGGGCTGATAAGTGGCAAGTAACATTCATGCCACACAAGTGCCAGGCAATGACCATCTCCAACAAGAGAGAATCTAACCATCTCCCCTTGGCATTCAATGGCATTACAATTGCTGAATCCCTCACTATCAACATCCTGCGGTCACCAATGACCAGAAAATGAACTTGAATTGCTATATAAATAACATGGCTACAAGAGCAGGTCAGAGGCTAGGAATCCTGCGGCGAGTAACTCACCTCCTGACACCCCAAAGCCTGTCCACCATCTAAAAGGCACAGGTCAGGAGTGTGATGGAATACTCACCACTTGCTTGGATGGGTGCAGCTCCAACAACACTCAACAAACTCGACACCATCCAGGACAAAGCAGCCCGCTTGATTGGCACCCCATCCATAAACATTCACTCCCTCCACTACCGACGCACAGTGGCAGCAGTGTCTACAAGATGCATTGCAGTAATTCACCAGGGCTCCTTAGATAGCACCTTCCAAACCCACGACTTCTGCCACCTAGAAGAACAGGGGCAGCAAATGCATGGGAACTCCACCACTTGCAAGTTCCCCTCCAAGCCACACACCATCCTGACTTGGAACTATATCGCCGTTCCTTCACTGTCGCTGGGTCAAAATCCTGGAACTCCCTTCCTAACAGATCTGTGGGTATACCTACCCCACATGGACTGCAGTGGTTCACCATCACCTTCTCATTGCAGTTACGGATAGGCAATAAATACTGGCCTGGCCTTCAATGCCCACATTCCATGAATGAATAATAAAAAAAACCTCAATTAGATCACCCTCAATCTGTTTGCTCAAGGGAATATAAGCCAAATGTTGACAATCAGTCCTCATGATTTAATCTTCGAAGCCCCTTTAAGAAGCTCGGAACTAGGAGGGAGCTGAGAGAATGCCGGACAACTGGATAGAATGTACAGCACACAATCAGCCAATTCGGCCCATTTGATGTCTACTGACATTTATGGTCCACATGAACCTCCTCCCATCCTACTCCAACTATCCCTATCAATATATTCCTTGCTCCATCATGATCTTATCCAGCTTCCCCTTTAATGCATCATATCTATTCGCCTCAACCACTCCCTGTGGTAGCGAGTTCCACATTCTCACAACTCTCTGGGTTCCACATTCGAACCACTGCCAGAACGAGTGAAGGCCTTGTTCGAACCCAACATTCCAATGGGGAAGATGAAGATTCTGTGGTGAATAGCATCATGCCCCAATGTCTTACAAAATTATAGGATGTAAGGGCGTGTTTCATTCGTCCCTGTGCAGTAATCTCTCAGTCTTAGCTGTGCCTCTGCACTGACAGATTGAGCTGAAGCAGTGAGTTTCATAGAGAGAGGTAGGAAAAAGGCAACCTTTAACTCCTCTATCTCCCAGTAACAACCTGGGATAGGATGGTGGTTGCCAACTTTGGTTGGACATATTCCTGCAGGGTTCGATACACGACCCATGACCTCCAAGTGCCCCACCCCACATTCCTGCTATTGGTCACCTGACATGTCCATCCTCACCGTGTCCCACCTCCCCACAGCCAATCAGAAAGCAAACAGGAATACAAAACAAAATAATGCAAATGCTGGAAATCTGAACCAAACACAGAAAATGCTGGAAATACTCAGCAGGTCAGGCAGCATCTGTAGAGACAAACACAGAGTTAACGTTTTAGGTCTGTGTGACCTTACATCATTCTGTTTTTCTCTCTGACCTGCTGAGTATTTCCAGCATTTTCGGTGTTTGGTTCAGAAAGCAAACAGATTCTTTGTCATCCGATTGGATGGATCACAACTCTCAGTTAAATGACCATTTCACCCCCATCTCCAATATTTTTACAACGAATAAACAGAGGTGGAATTTTATGCTCTCCCCCGCAGTGGGATTGGAGGCAGGGAGAGCATAAAATCGCGTGGGATGGTGGTGGGGAGGACTCTGCCACCATCCTGCCTCTGCCGAAATTTAGTCTGGGCCAGGAAGGCCTGTGAAAGGACTTCCCCCTGCCGCCAATTGAGGCCATTAACTGGGTAGTTAATGCTGAATTAAGAGATTCTTCCCTCTGCAGCCGCAATTACTCGTGCGGCGAGTGGCCCTGTCGCTGAATGGAAGCCCGGCACTAAAAAACCGTGAGCTGCTTCCCAGCATCGGGGGTGGTCCCTCATTCAAAGGCACTTCGTATCTGACGAGGAACCCGGCATCGGGAAGGGGGGTGATCTGCTGAGGGCCAACCCCCTGCCCTTGCTGCTGACACCCCTTCCCCCTCCCCCTCCCTGCAACTCCTACCCTGCAAGACCCCTCCCGCCCTGACTTACCTTAAGACTGATTCCAGCACATCTCCTCAGTGCCTGGTCACTGCAGCTACAGAAGTCCTAAATCGTACTGATGATCTGCCATTGTCCAGTTAAGTGCTTGATTGGCAATAGATTCGGTAGGCCTTCCATACGATTTCGGAGGCATTGGTTTCTCCCAACGTTGAGACCCTCGCCGACAGCATAAAATTCCCACCCCCGGAAGTGTTCAAAGCAAATGACAAAAAACACACAAATTTGTTTAACGCCCTCAATGATTTTCCTCCTGGATTTTTTTCTTGCTGCCGTAGAGATTAAGCGTCAACTCCAGACCAATCTAAAGAGTTGGCAACCCTGCCTTGGGGAGCCTGGGATTAGATCTTTGTGTTTATGTAGCAGAAAAGTTGCAGATCGAGAAGATATTAAGCAAGAGCAAAAATGAAGCCCTGGAAGTGAGACTTTCGAGTGTCTGTGCTGATAGGAATAATTATTTGTTGCAATTTGTGAGAAGGCTGTGTGTGTAAAATTCCTGCTTTTTATATAGTTTTTGTATTTCTATGAGTATGTGCGTGAAGATTGGTGTCTCAGCGAGTATGTTATTTATGTGTTATGCTTTTCACGCAGTACAGTCAGGAATGGTGATGATGAGTTTTGGTGTCAGAATAAAAACAATGAATGGAAAGTGCATACCTCCCTGTGTATCTTTATTTTTCCAATTTTCTCCCCTCCCCTGAAGGTGCTAAACTCAGCAAAAAGTAACAACATATTTTGAAGATTGCCAACTCTTCCAGAATTGTCTTGGAGTCTCCTGGAATTGGAGATTAATCTCCAGGTCACAGCTGTGAGCAATACCCAGGAAAACAATCAGAGGAGCATTCAATAAAATTGCATGTTTTTTCATTTTCTTTCAACGTTGTCATTTAGCAATACATTTCGGTAAGAACAAGGAGACAAAATATGATCTAAATGGTACAATTTTAAATAAGGCAACAGAGAGACCTGCGGGTGTGTGCACACAAAATCATTGAAAGTGGCAGGATGAATTGAGAAGGCTATTAACAAAGCAAATGGGGCCCTGGGCTTTATTAATAGAGGCAGAGAGTACAAGAGTACAGAAGTTATGCAAAACCTTTTCAAATCACTGGTTAGCCCTCAGCTGGAATATATCACACTTTAGGAAGGATGTCAAGGCCTTGGAAAAGGTGCAGGGGAGATTCACTAGAATGGTACCAGGGATGAGGGACTTTAGTTATGTGGAAAGACTAGAGAAGCTGGGGTTGTTCTCCTTAAAGCAGAGAAGGTTAAGAGGAGATTTGGTAGAGGTGTTCAAAATCAGGAATGGTTTCAGGGTCATGGCCAGGCAGTTATGGCTTTTTAAATAAAACCTTACCTGGCCTTCTCCCTCTCTCTCTACTCGACTGGTGGGGCTGCCGATCTCTGGGTGCTGGAGAGCCTCCCATTGGCCCTCCAGCACCCAGAGCCTGCCTACCGTGCCTGATTGGATGGCGAGCCCACTCCCTGGCCTTTAATTGGCTGAGGATTTGAAAATCCCAGTGGGTGTGCTTAAAGCATGCGTGCGGGACCGGGACCGGGACCAGGACCTGGAACTCGCCCCCATTTCTGGTGCCCAACCCTGATTGAAAATTCAGCCCATTAACTCTGTTTCTCTCCCCACAGATGCTGCCGGACCTGCTGAGTATTTCCAGCATTTTCTGTTTTTATTTCCAATTTCCAGCATCTGCAGTATTTTGCTTTTGTGACATGGGGAAGCATTTTTTTTGAATTGATGTGATCTGGAAAGTGCTGCCTGAAGTGACAGTGGAAGCAGATTCAATAGTAACTTTCAAAAGAGAATTGGATAAATACTTTGGGGAAACGAATTTTTGAGCTTTGGGGAATGAGCAGGTGAGTAGGATTAATTGGACAGCTCTACTGAAAACCAGCTTAGACACAATGGCCTGAGTGCCTTACTTCTGTGCTGTATTATTCTATGATTTGTTCGTTACAAAATATTGTAGATGGGGAATAAGGGTTTTGCCACTAAATCCAATTGAATGTCGAAGAGTCTGTTCTCTTTCCAAATGACTGTGGGAAGTCTGTAGAACCTGGAGGCTGGACCAATGGTGGGAATGTGGGGGCAGGGCAGTTCGCAGTAGGAGAGGTTGTGTGAAGAAACCTCCAGGAAAACACCCAAGCACAGTCAGCAAGCCTACATGCATTGAATGAAGAGACGCGGAAGATGGACACTGATTAACAGGAGAGAAGCAAATGGAGGAGACAGAAGGTGATAGGTGTTTGAGGATAGCTTTTGATGGTGGAGGGTTTAGGGGGTGAGATTCAGAATGTGCGGCCAAGACAGCCCTAAAGGGTCATGCTGGGATCTAGTTCCATGGACACTGGCAGCTGGCAGAATTTAAAATGCAATTAATTAAGAAATTCAATTAATTAATTACAAAATCTGGAATTGAAAGCTAGTCTCAGTAATGGTGCCATGAAACTGTCATTGATTGTTGTAAAAATCCATCTGATTCACTGCCGACCTTCAGGGACGGAGATCTGCTGTCCTTACCTGGTCTGACCTACTTGTGACTCCAGACCTACAGCCATGTGGTTGACTCTTAACTTCCCT
The DNA here is from genome assembly GCF_036365525.1 of Heterodontus francisci. Taxonomy (NCBI): domain Eukaryota; kingdom Metazoa; phylum Chordata; class Chondrichthyes; order Heterodontiformes; family Heterodontidae; genus Heterodontus; species Heterodontus francisci. The sequence goes on from NC_090387.1 coordinate 8,639,779, forward strand.
CTAAATTAGCCTAGCAAGCCACTCGGTAATTAGGGATGGGCAACAAATGCTGACCTTGCCAGCAATGCCTACATCACATGAAAGAATAAAAAAAAGCCTTGCACGGCCCCATAAAAGGTCTTTCCTCATGAATGAGCTTGAATATTAGTTCCTCTCTGTGCTATTTAACTGTAAACTGAAATAAAAAGATAAGTGACTCGATTTAAATATCTCAGCAAAAAAGAAACTGTAAAAAACTGTTTAAAATGCCAGTTAGACCACAGCTAGAGTACTGTGCGTAGGTCTCGTCACCACATTGCAGGAAGGATGTGATTGCACTAGAGAGGGTACAGAGGATATTTACAAGGACATTGCTAGGACTAGAGAACTTTAGCTATGAGGAAAGATTGGATAGGCTGGGGTTGTTTGCTTTGGCGCCCTGGAGGCTGAAGGGATATTTAATTGAGACGTATAAAATTGAGGGGCCTAGATAGACTGGATCGGAAAGCCCTATTTCCCTTCGCAGAAAAGTCAATAACCAGGGGGCATAAATTTAAAGTATTTGGCAGAAGGATAATAAGAGAGTTGAGAAATTTTTTCATCCAGAGAGGAGAGGGGATCTGGAACTTATTGCCTAAAAGGGTGGCAGCGGCAGAAACCCTCATCACATTGAAAAAGTACTTGGATATGCACTTGAAATACCATAACCTACACCTTTTGGGCCTCCTTATCTCGAGAGACAATGGATACGCGCCTGGGGGTGGTCAGTGGTTTGTGAAGCAGCGCCTGGAGTGGCTATAAAGGCCAATTCTGGAGTGACAGGCTCTTCCACAGGTGCTGCAGAGAAATTTGTTTGTCGGGGCTGTTGCACAGTTGGCTCTCCCCTTGCGCCTCTGTCTTTTTTCCTGCCAACTACTAAGTCTCTTCGACTCGCCACAATTTAGCCCTGTCTTTATGGCTGCCCGCCAGCTCTGGCGAATGCTGGCAACTGACTCCCACGACTTGTGATCAATGTCACACGATTTCATGTCGCGTTTGCAGACGTCTTTATAGCGGAGACATGGCCGGTGGGTCTGATACCAGTGGCGAGCTCGCTGTACAATGTGTCTTTGGGGATCCTGCCATCTTCCATGCGGCTCACATGGCCAAGCCATCTCAAGCGCCGCTGACTCAGTAGTGTGTATAAGCTGGGGGTGTTGGCCGCTTCAAGGACTTCTGTGTTGGAGATATAGTCCTGCCACCTGATGCCAAGTATTCTCCAGAGGCAGCGAAGATGGAATGAATTGAGACGTCGCTCTTGGCTGACATACGTTGTCCAGGCCTCGCTGCCATAGAACAAGGTACTGAGGACACAGGCCTGATACACTCGGACTTTTGTGTTCCGTGTCAGTGCGCCATTTTCCCACACTCTCTTGGCCAGTCTGGACATAGCAGTGGAAGCCTTACCCATGCGCTTGTTGATTTCTGCATCTAGAGACAGGTTACTGGTGATAGTTGAGCCTAGGTAGGTGAACTCTTGAACCACTTCCAGAGCGTGGTCGCCAATATTGATGGATGGAGCATTTCTGACGTCCTGCCCCATGATGTTCGTTTTCTTGAGGCTGATGGTTAGGCCAAATTCATTGCAGGCAGCCGCAAACCTGTCGATGAGACTCTGCAGGCACTCTTCAGTGTGAGATGTTAAAGCAGCATCGTCAGCAAAGAGGAGTTCTCTGATGAGGACTTTCCGTACTTTGGACTTCGCTCTTAGACGGGCAAGGTTGAACAACCTGCCCCCTGATCTTGTGTGGAGGAAAATTCCTTCTTCAGAAGATTTGAACGTATGTGAAAGCAGCAGGGAGAAGAAAATCCCAAAAAGTGTGGGTGCGAGAACACAGCCCTGTTTCACACCACTCAGGATAGGAAAGGGCTCTGATGAGGAGCCACCATGTTGAATTGTGCCTTTCATATTGTCATGGAATGAGGTGATGATACTTAGTAGCGTTGGTGGACATCCAATCTTTTCTAGTAGTCTGAAGAGACCACGTCTGCTGACGAGGTCAAAGGCTTTGGTGAGATCAATGAAAGCAATGTAGAGGGGCATCTGTTGTTCACGGCATTTCTCCTGTATCTGACGAAGGGAGAACAGCATGTCAATGGTCGATCTCTCTGCACGAAAGCTACACTGTGCCTCAGGGTAGACGCGCTCGGCCAGCTTCTGGAGCCTGTTCAGAGCGACTCGAGCAAAGACTTTCCCCACTATGCTGAGCAGGGAGATTCCACGGTAGTTGTTGCAGTCACCGCGGTCACCTTTGTTTATATAGAGGGTGATGATATTGGCATCGCGCATGTCCTGGGGTACTGCTCCCTCGTCCCAGCACAGGCATAGCAGTTCATGTAGTGCTGAGAGTATAGCAGGCTTGGCACTCTTGATTATTTCAGGGGTAATGCTGTCCTTCCCAGGGGCTTTTCCGCTGGCTAGAGAATCAATGGCATCACTGAGTTCCGATTTGGTTGGCTGTATGTCCAGCTCATCCATGACTGGTAGAGGCTGGGCTGCATTGAGGGCAGTCTCAGTGACAGCATTCTCCCTGGAGTACAGTTCCAGGTAGTGCTCAACCCAGCGGTCCATCTGTTTGCGTTGGTCAGTGATTATGTCCCCCGATTTAGATTTGAGGGGGGCGATCTTCTTGATGGTTGGCCCAAGAGCTCTCTTCATGCCATCATACATTCCTCTGATGTTTCCGGTGTCTGAGGCCAGCTGAATATGACTGCATAGGTGTTGCCAGTAGTCGTTTGCGCAACTCCTAGCTGTTCTTTGTGCAGTACTTCTGACTGCTTTAAGTGCTGCGGATGTTAAATCGCTGGGGGCTTTCTTGTAGTTCAACAGTGCAATGCGCTTAGCGGCTATGACAGGTTCCAGCTCTTCCAGCTCTTAGGCTATGGACTAAGAGCTGGAAAGTGCTTTTAGGCTGAATAGCTCTATTTCGGCTGGCACATACACAATGGGCTGAATGGTCTCCTGTGCTGTAAATGTCTATAATTCTATGATTCTACCTAAATAAGTGAAAGAAGTTGCATTTTATAATGCCTTGTACAACATCCCAAAACACTTTACAACCAATGAAGTGTAGTCAATGTTGTAAAGTCGGAAACATGGCAACCGATTTCTACACAATAAAAACTCTACACACTCAGCTCCTGACCTCATTACAGCCTTGGTTCAAACATGGACGAAAGAGCTGAACTCAAGAGGTGAGGTGAGAGTGACTGCCCTTGACATCAAGGCAGCATTTGACCGAGTATGGCATCAAGGAGCCCGAGCAAAACTGAGGTCAATGGGAATCAGGGAGAAAACTCTCCGCTGGTTGGAGTCATACCTAGCGCAAAGGAAGATGGTTGTGGTTGTTGGAGGTCCAGGACATCACTGCAGGAGTTCCTCAGGATAGTGTCCCAGGCCCAACCATCTTCAGCTGCTTCATCAATGACCTACCTTCAATCATAAGGTCAGAAGTGGGGAAGTTTGCTGATGATTGCACAATGCTCAGCACCATTCATGACTCCTCAGATACTGAAGCAGTCTGTGTGGAAATGCAGCAAGACCTGGACAATATCCAGGCTTGGGCTGATAAGTGGCAAGTAACATTCACGCCACACAAGTGCCAGGCAATGACCATCTCCAACAAGAGAGAATCTAACCATCTCCCCTTGACATTCAATGGCATTACCATCGCTGAATCTCCCAATATCAACATCCGAGGGGCTACCATTGACCAGAAACTGAACTGGAGTAGCCATATAAATACCGTGGCTACAAGAGCAGGTCAGAGGCTGGGAATCCTGAGGCGAGTAGCTCACCTCCTGACTCCCCAAAGCCTGTCCGCCATCTACAAGGCACAAGTCAGGAGTGTAATGGAATACTCTCCACTTGCCTGGATGGGTGCAGCTCCAACAACACTCAAGAAGCTCGACACGATCCAGGACAAAGCAGCCCGCTATATTGGCACCCCATCCACAAACATTCACTCCCTCCACTACCGATGCACAGTGGCAGCAGTGTGTACCATCTACAAGATACATTGCAGTAATTCACCAGGGCTCCTTAGACAGCACCTTCCAAACCCACGACTTCTACCACCTAGAAGGACAAGGGCAGCAAATGCATGGGAACACCACCACCTGCAAGTTCCCCTCCAAGTCACACACCTTCCTGACTTGGAACTATATCGCCGTTCCTTCACTGTCGCTGGGTCAAAATCCTGGAACACCCTTCCTAACTGCACTGTGGGTGTACTTACTTCACATGAACTGCAGTGGTTCACCATCACCTTCTCAAGGGAAGTTACGGATGGGCAATAAATACTGGCCTGGCCTGCAATGCCCACATCCCTGAATGAATAAAAAAAACCTGATAACCTGTTTTGGTATTGGAATTGGCCAGGAATCTGGGGAAACGTTCCCTGCTCTTCTTCCACGCCATGCTGTAGGATAGTTTACGTCCATCTGAGAAGGCAGGCAGGGCCTTGATTTAACATCTCATCTGAAAGACAGCAACTCCGAAAGTGAAGCACTCCCTCAGCCCTGCGCCGAAATGCCAGCTTAAACTTCATGCTTGAATCTGTGGAGGAGCATTTGAACGCACGACATTCTGACAAAGACAAGAGCTCTACCCACTGAACCACAGTTGACACCTAACACATCTTAAAGTGTCTGGAAGAGGCTGGTGCTTATCATGAAGAAGTAAAAGGGGATAATTTTAAACATTAGTGGGTGCATAAATTATGGAGTTTTCCTTCCACTGACTATAGTGAAGAGGAAGAATAGGCTGGTGATTAATGCAAGGCCAATCTGCTCCTGCCAGTTCCTCCTCCTAAATTGAAAATTACATAGAATTTACAACACAGAAACAAGTCATTCGGCCCAATTGGACTGTGTTAGCTTTTATGCTCCACACGACCCTCCTCCCACTCTACTTCATTGCAAGCTATCAGCATATCCTTCTATACCTTTCTCCCTCACCTTTTTATCTAGCTTCTCCCTAAACCTATCTATTCATCTCACCCACTCTGTGTGATTGTGCGTTTCACAATCTAACCACTCTCTGGGTTAAGGAGTTACTCCTGAATTCTCTATTGGATTTATTGGTGACTCTCTCATATTTATGGCCCCTGGTTTTGACTTCCCTCCAAATGAAAACATTTTCTCCATGTCTACCCTATCTAAACTCTTCATTATTTCAAAGACCTCCATCAGGTCACCCCTCAAAGAACAAAGAACAGTACAGCACAGGAACAGGCCATTCGGCCCTCCAAGCCTGCGCCGATCTTGATGCCTGCCTAAACTAAAACCTTCTGCACTTCCGGGGACCGTATCCCTCTATTCCCATCCTATTCATGTATTTGTCAAGATGCCTCTTAAACGTCGCTATAGTACCTGCTTCCACCACCTCCCCCGGCAGCAAGTTCCAGGCACTCACCACCCTCTGTGTAAAGAACTTGCCTCGCACATCCCCTCTAAACTTTGCCCCTCTCACCTTAAACCTATGTCCCCTAGTAACTGACTCTTCCACCCTGGGAGAAAGCTTCTGACTATCCACTCTGTCCATGCCGCTCATAACTTTGTAAACCTCTATCATGTCACCCCTCCACCTCCGTCGTTCCAGTGAAAACAATCCAAGTTTATCCAACCTCTCCTTATAGCTAATGCTCTCCAGACCAGGCAACATCCTGGTAAGCCTCTTCGGTACCCTTTCCAAAGCCTCCACGTCCTTCTGGTAGTGTGGCGACCAGAATTGTACGCAATATTCTAAGTGTGACCCTCAGTTTTCTCTTTTCTACAGAAAAGAGCCCCAGCCTGTTCAGTATTTCCTTTTAGTTATAAACTGGACAGAGTAATGCAACATTTAGCATGGCACTGAGGTACAGGGGACAGATGGCTCCCTGGATCAATGTCTCATTCATGGTGAGGTGTCTGTTGATGTGCTACAATTCGCATCACTTCTCTGAGATAATGGAGAGGAAAATTCAGCCAAACAGCACTGTGAGGACAAGGTTAGGCTTGGTTGAATAGCTGGAGAAAACTCACTTGCAAGGGGAAGAGTAACCAAACATTCATGGGCAATATGAAAACCTGTATTAAAACAGCAACTTGCATTGAGACAGCTCTTTTAACCTGGTAAAACATCCCATGCAGCATTGTCAAACAAAACTCAGCACTGAGTCACGTAAGAAGATAATAGAACAGGGGACCAAAACTCAGCCAAAGAGGTGGGTTTTATGCAGCGTCTTAAAGGAGGAGAGGGAAATGGAGATGGATAAGGATGGAATTCCAGAGCTTAGGGCCAAGGCAACTGAAAGCATGGCCACCAATTGTAGAGCGATTAAAATCATGAATGTGCAAGAGGCCAGAATCGAAGGAACACAGCGATCTTCGGGCTGGAGAAGATTACAGAGATAGGGAGGGGAGAGACCATTGAGGGATTTGAACAAGAGGATGAGAATATTAAAATCGATACATTGCCAGACCAGGAGCCAATGTAGGTCAGCGACCACAGTGGGTGATGTGTAAATAGGACTTGGTGTGAGTTAGGATAAGGGCAGCAGAGTCTTGGATGCGTTCACGTTTACAGAGGGTGAAAGGTATGAGGGCAGCCAGAAGAGCAGTGAAATAGTGCAGCTGAACAGGAGACGAGAAATGAAGGAGGGCAGAGGAGAAAACTTGGGAAATTTTCTGCTTTATGCTAAATCTATGAGTCGTTAATGAGCAGAGGAACACAGAGGTGTCAGGGAGAAACAGATTCTCAGGTAAATTTGTTGGGATCAGCACAATTCTTTTCTAGGAGCTAAGTGTCCCATTAATCCTTTAGGTTCCTGATAATTTTCAAAGTCCACCGATACCTTTAATTGTGTAACTGGCAGTTTCGATATGCTGAATATTGTAAATGGAGCCTGGGGGACTTGTTAAATGATAAACTATTTCTGGATGAGGTTTTCTCTGTGTAAAATCTATTAGTGCTCCATCTTTTCTTTACAGCTGAAATGCTAAGTGGAATCACCCCTGTGCTCGTTAACCTACATTAAAATTAGGACTTGTCTGCCCCCTCCAGTTGGCATAAAAGATCCCATGATGCTATTGTGAAGAAAAGTATGGGAGTTCTCCCCAGTGTCTCTATCTTTGCATCTCTTCCAGCTCCACAACCCTCCAAGATATCTGCGCTGCTCTAATTCTGGCCTCTTGAGCATCCCCGATTTTAATCGCTCCACCATTGGCAGCTGTGCCTTCAGTAGCCTAGGCCCTAAGCTCTGGAATTCCCTCTCTAAACCCCTCCACCTCTCTACTTCACTTTCCTCCTTTAAGACACTTTTTAAAACCTACCTCTTTGACCAAGCTTTTGGTCATCTGACCTAATATCTCCTTATATGGTTCGGTGTCATCTTTTGTTTTATAACGTTCCTGTGACGTGCCTTGGGATGTTTTATTATGTTCAAGGCACAAGATAAATATAAATATAAATTGTTATCGTTGCTGTGTCCTGGCCAATATTTATCCCTCAACCAATATCACTGAAACAGATTATCTGGTCATTATCTCACATTGTTGTTTGTGGGAGCTTGCTGTGCGTAAATAGACTGCTGCGTTTCTTACATTACAACGGTGACTATACTTCAAAAGTACTTCATTGGCTGTAAAGTGCTTTGGGATGTTCTGAGATTGCGTAAGGCGTCATATAAATGCAGTTCTTTCTTCCGAAGTAGCACTTGCATGAAGCAGTTTATGAAATGTGATAGGTACTTTTATAAATACAAGTTTTTTCTTTCAATGAAAATGCTTGTAGAAACAGACCTGTTTAGTCCTTGCACTTTATTTTTCTATTTGCACAGTTCTTGTCAAAAATGGTTTGCTAAGATGTGTTTTAACAACATCTTCTGGAGCTTTTTATATGTCCGTGATCTATAGGTTTCACGCACACAAGATAGATTAAAATAAAATATGTCACCAAAAGTAATTTCACACTTTATAATGTCAGAGCCACTTGATTTACCTGTTCTCATAGTTTCTGTATCAATGTTATGTATATAGATTATTATGTACTCAAAATACTCAAAGTGAGAGATATTAATATTTCACAATTTTCTTTATTTTTCATTTTTTTTTGCATCCAGTGTCAAGATCAAGAATTTAAAATCCTGTTAGATTTTGAATCGATCTTTCTCGACATTGTCCCATGTAGGGTCACTTCCTGTTGCAGCAGTGTGACGGTTTCACTTCACTGAACATACTGGACACACTTTAATGAATTCAATAGCTCATGTCTCCAAAAGCATTAACAGTTGAGAGAAAGAAATGTCTTGCATTAATATAACGCCTTTCATGCCCACAGGATATGGTCTAAGGCCAAAGTCCTTTACAGCCAATTGTCGTAATGTAGGAAATCCAGCTTTTAATTTGTGCACAGCAGGCTCCCACAAACATCAGTGAGATAAATAACCAGTGCCAGGCAGACCCCTACCTGCCAAGAACGAGGCATATTAATTTTGTCATATGAACATTGATTTTAAACTGTTGCTGGAGTGTGGAAATGTCTTATTAAACAGATCAACCGTGGCTGGAAAAAAACATTTACATACTAACAGACAGTGTTTGTGGAGACAAAGGACCATTCCCTGACGCACTCAACCCACAATGGACTTTGATCACCAGACATTGAAGGTGAGGAAACTCAGATTCCAGGATGACTGCTAAAATGGCCGAATCCACAAACAGACGTGGTCAAACCAGCTAGTCACATGACTAACCTGCTGCACAACCTGAGTTTTTTGAATTGTACAGACAGTTTGAGAGAGAGAGCGAGACTGTTTGTTCCTGGACTGTAAAGACCTCTCCTGGCTGGCTCGCCACAGCCTCTCCTGTCTGCTCCCATCTCCTTCTCACAAGCCACTGGGCCCACTGAGGACACATGAACCTCAAGGACTCTACAGTCAGCTCGAAGAACAGTAACCAAAACCAGCTGCAGATATTGCCTCAAACTTATCCACTTTATTTCTTCTGCTCTTTTCTGTCTCTATCTTCAAGTGTGTATCGTGTATGCATGCTAGTGTGGGTGCATTGCGTATCCATAGGCGTTAACCGAATTAGAGTTTAAGTTTAATAAAGTTCAACCTTTCTTCTTTAAACCTAAGAAAATCTGCTGGATTGATTTCTTTGCCTTACAATTGGAAAGCAGTGAACAAGGATTCACTAAGGGGGAGCTAAACAAAACGGTGTGTTTAAAATAAAACCCTGTTACGGTAAGACCAGGTGAAGGCTGAGAGGGAACCCTAGACACTTTTCTCACCAGGCCGTAACACCAGTTAATCTGTTTCAGTGTTGTTGGTTGAGAGGATGAATGTTGGATCGGAAAACAGGGAGAAAAGATACCATGGCACTCTTCTGAAGAAGAGCAGGGGAGTTCTCTCCAGTGTCCTGGCCAATATTTATCCCTCAATCAACATCATTAAAGCAGATTATCTGGTCATTATCACATTTTTGTTTGTAGGAGCTTGTTGTGTGCAAATTGGATACCATACTTCATTGACTGTAAAGAACTTTGGGAAGTCCTGAGTTCGTAAAAGGAGCCATATAAATAAAATAATGTAAAAGAAAATACTGCAGATGCTGGAAATCTGAAATAAAAGCAGAAAGTACTGGAAATACACAGCAGCTCTGTTTTCAATAAGTCAACTCTGTTGCTGTCTCCACAGATGCTGCCAGATCTGCTGTGTATTTCCAGCACTTTTTATATAAATACAAGCCTGTCTTCTTTATTCTTACCTTTTTTCCACCGAGAGCCAGCCTTGTCCCATCACATTGCTTCCTCAATAGGAAACAAATGGCGACACATCTCCCATGGGTTCAGATTCCAGTTTTATGAAAGTATAGGCTAGATACCCTCTGTTCCATCTGTTTCGTCTAGTATCTGCCCTTAGACAGCTGCAGCAATGTATGCGTCATCAAGCTGTTCGTTGCTGGTGCGCACAGTTTGTAAGTTTACATTGCATTAAGTTGTTTCTCTTACCTCTGAAAGTTGTGACACACTAGCTATCTGCGAATCAGCATTGATGGAACAGTTAACAAAGGCCCTATAGCTCCCTGGGTTATCAGCTCCTTCAGCAGAGACACTGGCACAGATGGTGGTAAGCCCGACAGTTTTCTAAGCACAGAGTTGGCATTCTCCTGCAGTTTAGCTCTGGCCATAAGTATCTCCAAAGTATTTTCGACAAGCGCTAAGAAAGTTGTTTTTGGCAGTAGCTCAAGGCCCAGCAGCTGCTGAAGATTCTATTTTTGTTTACCTGACAAATACCATCAACATAATTCAATCATTCACCAAAAGATGTGCGACTGTAATAATTGGGAACTTCAAATGCAACCATAATGATTAGCAAAGAAAGAAAAACACACATCACCATATTTTTGGCGGGCTCCCCATTACAATTAATAATAGGCTCACTCAACTTGTTTGCTTTCCAACTGGAAGGTTGATGCCTACTTATATCTGACATTGACCAGCTGCCCTGACCACCTGCAAACACTCAACAAAGCATCACTCAACATGTACAATCAAGCATTGGGACCATGACTGGCACTACTATTCAATTGGCAGTAAGACAAGACTAACTGGAATGGTATTAAGCAGGATATTGCTGCCTTGGATTGGCACCCTAATTGGTTGGTCAAGAGATCTGGTGCATCAGAGTGGTTTATCCCATTTAAACACTTAAACACCAACCATTTGTCTCGATTCAGTGAAATATCTGCAGCAGCACTGTTCAAAAATAGGGAGCATGCCTATTCAAGGGCCTGGCTACAAAGATAGATTTTTTTTTGAAATATAAAATCATACATTTTAAATTTCCATCACTTTGCATAAACATTTGTTGCCTTCAGACCTACCCATCGTCCTTCAGGGACAGCACTCTCATCACTAATTCAGAAGGTTGTGGGTTGAGACATGGGCACAAAATTGAGGCTGACTCTCAAGTGCGTTACTGAGAAAGTGCACTGTCGGAGTTGCTGTCTTTTGGATGAGGCATTAAACTGAGACCGGGCTGGATTTTGTTTAGGAGGCAGGGCTCTCGGCGAAGGGCCCAAAAGGCAGGGGGAACCCCGCCTCGGCCTTTCCGTGCCGCCTGGAGTGATCCTCCGTTGTTTTTCTGCTTAAGTGTCCCGTGTCGGGATCTCCGTCACTTTAAAGACGAGGATCCCACCTCCAAGACTTGCCAGCGAATAACAGGGCTGTCAGCTCAGCAGTGTTGGCAATGCCATCACTAGCGTGGCCACTGCCGGTACTGCAGAGACCTTGGACCCAGGCCCAATGCTGGAGCCCCGGACCTCAGTTAAGTGAGGTGGGTCACTAGAACCAGCTAAGAAGGTTCAGACGAGGTGGGGTGAGAGGGTGGGTTTGAAGACTGGGGTTGTGGGGGGCTGGGGTCCATGGAGGTGAAGTTTTTGCCAGCGGAGGTCCTCTATGGGCGACTTAAGGGCCTTAATCAGCCTTGGCAGGAAGGTCATCGTCGGACTATCCCGCCCCCGACAAAATCGTTTGGCGATGCGGCGACGATGGGCTCTCTGCCCTCATCACCTGTCACGATTCTATGGGCCCCCCGTCTTCAACCCCACCTCAGGAGGGCCCATTAAATCCAGCTGCCTGTGTGCCCTCTCTGGTGGACATAGAGTCATAGAGTTATACAGCACAGAAACAGGCCCTTCGGCCCATCGTGTCTGCGCTGGCCGTCAAGCACCTAACTGTTCTAATCCCATTTTCCAGCACTTGGCCCGTAGCCTTGTATGCTATGGTGTTTCAAGTGCTCATCTAAATACTTCTTAAATGTTGTGTGGGTTCCTGCCTCTACCACCACTTCAGACAGTGCGTTCCCAATTCCAACCACCCTCTGGGTGAAAACTTTTTTTCCTCAAATCCCCTCTGAACCTCCTGCCCCTTACCTTTAATCTATTCCCCCTGGTTATTGACCCCTCTGCTAAGGGAAAAGTTTCTTCTTATTTAACCTATCAATGCCCCTCATAATTTTGTATACCTCAATCATGTCCCCCCTCAGCCTTCTCTGCTCTAAGGAAAACAACCCTAGCCTTTTAAGTCTCTCTTTATCGCTGAAATGCTCCAGTCCAGGCAACATCCTGAATCTCCTCTGCACCCTCTCCAGTGCAATCACATTCTTCCTATAGTGTGGTGACCAGAACTGTACACAGTACTCCAGCTTTGGCCTAACTAGCATGTTATACAGCTCCACCATAACCTCCCTGTTCTTATATTCTATGCCTTGGCTAATAAAGGCAAGTATCTCATATGCCTTCCTAACCACCTTATCTACCTGTGCTGCTGCCTTCAGTGATCTATGGACAAGTACACCAAGGTCCCTCTGACCCTCTGTACTTCCTAGGGACCTACCATCCATTGTATACTCCCTTGCCTTGTTAGTCCTCCCAAAATGCATCACCTCACACTTCTCAGGATTAATACATCACCTCACACTTCTCAGGATTAAATTTCATTTGCCACTGCTCTGCCCATTTTACCAGTCCATCTATATCGTCCTGTAATCTAAGGCTTTCCTCCTCACTATTTACGACACCACCAATTTTCGCGTCATCTGTGAACTTACTGATCATACAACCTCCTATATTCACATCTAAATCATTAATGTACAGGACAAACAGCAAGGGTCCCAGCACCCAACACTACGAGCGCTATTTCAATAAAAAACAGGGGAGCCTCCCCCATGTCCTGGGCCCTATATCTATACTTCAACCTACACCTAAAAAACAAATGATCTGGTCATTATCACATTGCTGTTGCTTTGCATAAAATACCAGTCACACTTTCTAAATTACAACAATAACTAAACTTCAAACAAAAGTACTTTGTTGGCTGCAAGATGGTTTGACACAGGTGTTGGTTAGCTCAGTTGGTTAGATGGCTAGACTGTGGTGCAGAGTATTGTAAATAGTCTGGGTTTAATCCCCATACTTGCTGAGGTGGTTCTTGGAGCCTATCTCCTCACCTTGCCCCTAAGTGATATCATGGCAGAAGCCATAATTAACAACTCTTGGACAATGAGGATGCTACATGGAGAGAGAGAGAGAGATAAAGTGTTTTGAGGTCATGAAAGATACCATGTAAATACCAGTCTTTATTTATTTCACTGATTTGTAAGTTCCAGTTATCTGTGCATCCTTGTTTCGGATATTGATGGCAATAATAAAAAAAGAAGGAAATGGAAGCACCAAATCTCAGTGTGAAAATTCCATGTTATTGGCCCCCAATCTTGCAGTCAGCAGCAAAATAATGGGACTCGCCGCTGAACTTGAAGAAAGCTGTCCACAAAGATCTAGCGATCTCTACGGTGTGGATTTCTCCTTTCCCGATGTCAGTTTGAATTTGGCGTCAAGTCATGGGGATCTCCAGGGGTCCAGCAACAATGAAATCATCAAGCAGGTAAGCACCCGATCATATTGAAGATTTCTCACAGACAGCAAATCAGGAAATAAAATGCACTGGTTATCCTACATTTAAAAAAAATTAATTTTACAGTGAGTGAAGATTGGGACATACTTATGGGAGTAAGGTAGAAGCTAAAGTATCTTAAACAAACTTTTAAATAAATAACAATTTTTATTCAATAGAAAAACTATGAAATTTTTATCACAATGTAGCAATCTGACATTTTAATGCCAATAATTTTCATAATTTATTTACAAAATTAGTTTCTCAGGACCAGAGATGTTGTTCACCAGTTGTTATTGCTTAGTAATTGTTAAAAACTCAGTTACACTCTATTCAACAAGACATAACTTATTCAAAGTTTTTTTTACAGAAATATTACAGTGCAAAAAGAGAAGTTCATGTCAGTTCAGTGATTTCTAAAGTTTGTCCTCTGCTGTGACTTCAACAGCGTACCCTGTGGAGGAGCAGGGCATCAGTGACAGCAACTTCTGGATTTCCGTATTTTAATTATGCATGTGGAGACATCAGAAGTTTCTGTCAGTTTCACAGTTGTAATGACGGCAAACACTGACAGTTCCGCCGTCATTACAACCGCAATATCCAAACCATTTGTTCCACTTGCATTGAGAGGTATAAGAAAACTGCCCGGGTTTCCACAAGATCAGACATCCTACATTTGAATTGTTGGACAGCCTTGTCTTGGCTCAGGAGTCATCAGTGAGCACTCAGATGTGGTTCCAGAGGGCATCAACCAACTGCAGGCCCATACCCAGACGAAGCTAGAACCTGCAGGAATGGAAAGCAGAATCAAAAACAAACATCAACTCACCTTCATATCCGGGCAAATACATGGAAATAAGCTTGCATGAATCATTGCATTTCGCCATTTCAAGGATTCTAGTCTTTATTATTGATGAAGTAGCTGGGGAACATCAATTGTAAAAGGTTGATAATCAAAAGACTTGACGCGGTGATTACATTAATCTGAATGAGAAATGCTGCGTTAAAATTCCAGTCTCCTCACAGCTAATGAACAAGCCAAAAAACAATCTCAACCAGCAGAGCATGAAATGAAGAGAGAAAACAAACTGAAATTGTAGAAAATATAGAATACCTTTACCAAATTAAAGCACAATATTAAGCAGCAATTACAGAACACCAACAGTGGAATCTTGTCACTTATTAGCTCTGGTTAAGCAGGGTTCTGGGTTTGTATAATGATTTGTTGTAGGCTGTTTCATGCACCAAATGATGTTTACACTTCTGTCAAATCTTAACTCTTAGCCTTCCAGCCCATCAAGAGAAGTTTCTGTCTCCATCGGCTGACCGTTTTTGTTTAAAGGCTCACACTATCTGATATGCTATGTGTCAAAGCTCATGGGATTGGGGGTAATATATTAGCATGGATTGAGGATTGGTTAACAGATAGAAAACAGGGAGCATAAGGACATAATAATTAGGAGCAAGATTGGTTCATACAGCCTCCCAAGTCTGCTCCACAACACAGTAAGGTCATAGTTCATCTTTTACCTCAACTTCACTTTCCCACCTGATCCCATATACCTTGATTCTCTCAGAGTTCAAAAATCTATCGATCTCAGCCTTGAATATACTCAATGGCTGAGCATCCACAGTCCTCTGGGGTGGAGAATTCCAAGAGATTCATCATCCTTTGAGTGAAGAAATTTTTCTTCATTTCAGTTGTAATCTGACCCCTTATCCTGAGACTATGACCCCTAGTTCTAGACTCTCCAGTCCGGGAAAACTGCCTCTCAACATCTACCCTGTTAACCCCTCTCAAAATCTTATGTGTTTAATGAGATTCACCTCTCATTCTTCTAAACTACAGAGAGTATAGACCCGTTCTACTCAATTCCACTTCACCCTCTTATTCCAGGAATCAAACTAGTGAACAAACAGGTTACTTTCGGGATGGCTGAGTATAACTCATGGGTCTCAGCTATGTACAATCTATATCAATGACTTTAATGAGTGGACTGAATGCAATACATCCAAACTTGCTGACAGAGCTATGTTGGAAAGTAAGCTCTGAGGAGGATGCAAAGAGGCTGCAAAGGCATATAGACAGGTTAAGTGATTGGGCAATGAGGTGACAGATGGAGTATAATATGGGAAAATGTGAAATTATTCACTTTGGTAGGAAGGATGGAAAAGCAGAATACTTTTTAAAAGGTGAGAGACTGTTAAATGTTGGTATGCAGAGGAAATTGCAATTCCGTGTACATGAATCACAGAAAATAAACATGCAGGTACAGCAAGTAATTAGGAAACAAATAACATGTTAGCTTTTATTTAAAGGGGGTTGGTGTATAAGGAGTAAAGAAGCTTTTCTGCAATTATACAGGGTTTTGATGAGACCACACCTGGAGTACTGTCTACAGTTTTAGCCTCCTTAGCTAATGAAGGATATACTTGCCTTAGAATGAGTGCAATGAAGGTTCATTAAATCGATTCCTGGGGTGAGAGGGCTGTCCTAAGAGGAGAGGTTGAGTGAATGGGCCTATATATCCTCGGACCTGACTATTCCTCTGCATTCCTGGCCAGTCAGCCATGTTTTACCCTCCGTAAGCTTGACATCATCCCAAACTCCACTGCCCATGTTTTAACTCGCACTGAGTCCTGTTCACTCATTATTCCTGTGCTCAATGATATTCATTGCCTCCCAGTTAAGCCATGCCTCAATTTAAAAAAAATCATCCTTGTCAAATCTCTCAAAGGCTTCACCCCTCCTTATTGCTGCAATCTTCTCCAGCCCCATAATTCTCTGAGATATCTGCACTCATCTAATTCTGGCCTCTTGAACAACCCTGATTTTCATTGCTCCACCATTGGTGATTGCATCTTCAGTAGCTGGAGTTCTGGAATTCCTTCCCTAAACCTCTCGGCATCTCTACCTTACTTTCTTCCTTTAAGATACTCCTTTACAACCTACCTCTTTGACCAAGCTTTTGGCCGCCTGTCCTAATATCACCTTATGTGTTTTACTGTCATATTTTGTTTTATTATACCCCTGTAAAACACATTGGGGAATTTACCTTAAAGGTGCTATATAAATGCAAGATGTTATTGTTATTGCTATATTGTTTGAAGTTTAGAAGAATGAGAGGTAATCTCATTGAAACATATAATTCACAATGAACTTGACAGAGTAGATGCTGGGAGGTTTTTTCCTGTGTCTGGAGAGCTCAGTGCTAGGGCTCACAGATTCAAAATAGGGGATCACCCATTTCAGACTGAGAGGAGAAAACTTTCTTTATTCAGCGGTTTGTGAATCTTTGGAATTTTGTAGCTGGTACACACTGCAGCCTTGGCGTACCAGTGGTGGAGGGAGTAAATGTTGAAGGTGGTTGATGGGGTGACAATCAAGTGGGATGCTTTGTCCTGGATGGTGTTGAGCTTCTTGCTTCTTGAGTTGGAGCTGCACCCATCCAGGCAAAAAGTGGAGAGTATTCCATCACACGCCTGACTTGTGTCTTGTAGATGGTGGAAGGCTTTGGGGAGTCAGGAGGTGAGTTACTTGCTGCAGGATTCCAAACCACTGACCTGCTCTTGTAGCCACTGTATTTATGCAGCTGGTACAGTTATGTTTCTGGTCAATGATGACCCGCAGGATGTTCATGGCAGGGGAATTCCGCAATGGTGATGCGGAAGGGCAGGTGGTTAGATTCTCTCCTGTTGGTGATGGTCATTGCCTAGCAATTGCGGGGCGCAAATGTTACTTGCCACTTATCAGCCCAAGCCTGAATATTGTCCAGTCTTGCTGCATGCGGTTAGGAACTGCTTCATTATCTGAGGAGTTGCGAATGGAGCTAAACACAACGTCGTCTTTCTAATGTTAATCAGAGACCCTGTCCGCCTTCTCAGGTGGATGTAAAAGATCCCATGGCACTGTTTCAAAGAACAAGGGGAGTTTTTCTTGGTGTTCTGGTCAATATTCATCCCTCAACCAATATGATATGACAGATTATCTGGTTATCTATCTCATTGCTGTTTGCAGAACTTTGCTTTGTGCAAATTAGCTGAAAAACAAAAATAAATAGACTTCCAAAAATATTTCACTGACTGTGAAGTGCTTTGGGACATCTTGAGGTTGTGAAAGACATTATATAAATGCACACTCTTTCTCCAAAATGGTGATGCATGGTGGAATCATCAGCGTAAATCTTCTGATCAGTGTTGTTTTAAATCTAGTGATCAGTGTTAGTCAAAGTCATCGTCTTTATGTCCTTCCAAACTGTTTGAACAATAATTACAAATAGTCATCACTACTAACTTCCGGCAGCTGAATCTCAGGTCATCCAATGAATGGCATTATCTTATAATTATTTGAAGAAATGTGACAAGATGGGTATTAGAATATGGGAGGTTAGCATTCAGTAAGGAAGAAATAAAGATGGGCCAAAGGATTTCCATCATCTAAACCTATATTATGACCCCAAAATCACAAATGTGTATTAATTTATAACAGCAATTTAGACAAGACAGTGCTTTTAATGTAGCAAAAAGTCCCAAGACGCTTCACAGAAGTCTTGTCAAAAGAAAACAATGGACACCAAGCTAAAGAGGAAGATATTGGGGTGGGGGAGGGGGGTGGTGGTAACTGAAAGCTTGGTCAAAGTGCGTGGTTTTAGGGAGAATCTTTGAATGAAGAGAGGGAGATAGGGAAAGGTTTAGGGAGAGAATTCCAGAGCACAGGCCCAAAGAAGCTGAAGGCCTGGCCATTAATGGTGGGGCAAAGAGAGAGAGAGAAAGGATGATAAGAGGGTACAATCAGAGGAATGTGGAGTTTGTGGGTGGGGGTGGGAGGGATAGCAATGGAAAATGTTACATGAACAGGGAGGGGTTAAGCAATGGAGGGATTTACACAAGAATATGAATTTTAAATGCGAGGCAATGAGATACCTTAATTGTGCTTGTGTATAATGCTGATATTCCAAATGCAAAACAGTTAGTGAGCTTTTATTTTAGTCAATTAGCATAATTATTCATTCAGATTTGTTACATGCTCATTGATTCTTAATCTTTGAATTAGCTCGCTGTGTGAAATGTTAACATAACTATAATAATGGCAAAGCGAGATTTAAAGAGGCATCGTCTGTATGGGAAGCGGAGGCAGGTGAGTGGGGGGGGTGGTGGTGGGCTGAGGGTGGTCAGGGGTGGGACGTGAGGGGCAGGTGGGGGGAGTGGAATCTGGTGAAAAACATCTCAGTGTTTGGGAGGAAAGAATTCCATAAGAACTGTAAATCCTTCCACTGCGATGACGCATGTGGAGCTGATACAATGAGGTACTGTGAATCAGAATGCAACACTTGACACATATTTATAGACAACAGTAAAAAATGTTGGCCACTCGTTCATGAAGATAACGTTACATTAATGCACCCCTTAAAAGCAATTTACCCTGAACACCAAAAGCACAGAATATTTATATATATATTTATATGCACAGCTTGCACTTACATGGAGTTTTTCACAGTTTCAGGAGGTCCTTGGGGGTGCTTTTGCTAACGCTGTTGGGGAGGGTTTAAACTAATGTGGCAGGAGGATGGGAACCAAATGAGGAGGTCAGTGGACAGTAAGGAGGTAGTAACGAAGGCCTGTAAGGAACTAGATAGTGAAGTCAGCGTGACTAAGGGGAAGAGTAGGCAGGGAGCAGATGATGAACGCAAAGGGACTGGTGGTCTGAGGTGCATTTGTTTTAATGCAAGAAGTGTAGTAGGTAAGGCAGATGAACTTAGGGCTTTGATTAGTACCTGGGAGTATGATGCTATTGCTATTACTGAGACTTGGTTGAAGGAAGGGCACGATTGGCAACTCAATATCCCAGGATATCGATGCTTCAGGCGGGATAGAGAGGGAGGTAAAAGAGGTGGAGGAGTTGCATTACTGGTCAAAGAGGATATCACGGCTGTGCTGAAGGAGGGCACTATGGAGGACTCGAGCTGTGAGGCAATATGGGCAGAACTCAGAAATAGGAAGGGTGCGGTAACAATGTTGGGGCTGTACTACAGGCCTCCCAACAGCGAACGTGAGATAGAGGTACAAATATGTAAACAGATTATGGAAAGATGTAGGAGCAACAGGGTGGTGGTGTTAGGAGATTTTAATTTTCCCAACATTGACTGGGATTCACTTAGTGTTAGAGGTCTAGATGGAGCAGAATTTGTAAGGAGCATCCAGGAGGGTTTTCCAGAGCAGTATGTAAATAGTCCAACTCGGGAAGGGGCCATACTGGACTTGGTATTGGGGAATGAGCCCGGCCAGGTGGTTGAAGTTTCAGTAGGGGACTACTTTGGGAATAGTGATCACAATTCCGTAAGTTTTAGAATACTCATGGACAAAGACGAGAGTGGTCCAAAAGGAAGAGTGCTAAATTGGGGGAAGGCCAACTATACCAAAATGCGGCAGGAGCTGGGGAATGTAGATTGGGAGCAGCTGTTTGAAGGTAAATCCACATGTGATATGTGGGAGGCTTTTAAAGAGAGGTTGATTAGCGTGCAGGAGAGACATGTTCCTGTGAAAATGAGGGATAGAAATGGCAAGATTAGGGAACCATGGATGACAGGTGAAATTGTGAGACTAGCTAAGAGGAAAAAGGAAGCATACATAAGGTCTAGACGGCTGAAGAAAGACGGAGCTTTGGAAGAATATCGGGAATGTAGGACCAATCTGAAACGAGGAATTAAGAGGGCTAAAGGGGGTCATGAAATATCTTTAGCAAACAGAGTTAAGGAAAATCCCAAAGCCTTTTATTCATATATAAGGAGCAAGAGGGTAACTAGAGAAAGGATTGGCCCACTCAAGGACAAAGGAGGAAAATTATGCGTGGAGTCAGAGAAAATGGGTGAAATTCTAAACGAGTACTTTGCATCGGTATTCACCGAGGAGAGGGATATGACGGATGTTGAGGTTAGGGACAGATGTTTGATTACTCTAGGTCAAGTCGGCATAAGGAGGGAGGAAGTGTTGGGTATTCTAAAAGGCATTAAGGTGGACAAGTCCCCAGGTCCGGATGGGATCTATCCCAGGCTACTGAGAGAAGCGAGAGAGGAAATAGCTGGGGCCTTAACAGATATCTTTGCAGCATCCTTAAACACGGGTGAGGTCCCGGAGGACTGGAGAATTGCTAATGTTGTCCCCTTGTTTAAGAAGGGTAGCAGGGATAATCCAGGAAATTATAGACCGGTGAGCCTGACGTCAGTGATAGGGAAGCTGCTGGAGAAGATACTGAGGGATAGGATCTATTCCCATTTGGAAGAAAATGGGCTTATCAGTGATAGGCAACATGGTTTTGTGCAGGCAAGGTCATGTCTTACCAACTTAATAGAATTCTTTGAGGAAGTGACAAAGTTGATTGATGAGGGAAGGGCTGTAGATGTCATATACATGGACTTCAGTAAGGCATTTGATAAGGTTCCCCATGGTAGGCTGTTGGAGAAAGTGAAGTCGCATGGGGTCCAGGGTGTACTAGCTAGATGGATAAAGAACTGGCTGGGCAACAGGAGACAGAGAGTAGCAATGGAAGGGAGTTTCTCAAAATGGAGACGTGTGACCAGTGGTGTTCCACAGGGATCTGTGCTGGGACCACTGTTGTTTGTGATATACATAAATGATTTGGAGGAAAGTATAGGTGGTCTGATTAGCAAGTTTGCAGACGACACTAAGATTGGTGGAGTAGCAGATAGTGAAGGGGACTGTCAGAGAATACAGCAGAATATAGATAGATGGAGAGTTGGGCAGAGAAATGGCAGATGGAGTTCAATCAGGGCAAATGCGAGGTGATGCATTTTGGAAGATCCAATTTAAGAGTGAACTATACAATAAATGGAAAAGTCCTGGGGAAAATTGATGTACAGAGAGATTTGGGTGTTCAGGTCCATTGTTCCCTGAAGGTGGCAACGCAGGTCAATAGAGTGGTCAAGAAGGCAGACGGCATGCTTTCCTTCATCGGACGGGGTATTGAGTACAAGAGTTGGCAGGTCATGTTACAGTTGTATAAGACTTTGGTTTGGCCACATTTGGAATACTGTGTGCAGTTCTGGTCGCCACATTACCAAAAGGATGTAGATGCTTTGGAGAGGGTGCAGAGGAGGTTCACCAGGATGTTGCCTGGTATGGAGGGCGCTAGCTATGAAGAGAGGTTGAGTAGATTAGGATTATTTTCATTAGAAAGACGGAGGTTGAGGGGGGACCTGATTGAGGTGTACAAAATCATGAGAGCTATAGATAGGGTGGATAGCAAGAAGCTTTTTCCCAGAGTTGGGGATTCAATTGCTAGAGGACACGAGTTCAAAGTGAGAGGGGAAAAGTTTAGGGGGGATATGCGTGGAAAGTTCTTTACGCAGAGGGTGGTGGGCGCCTGGAACGCGTTGCCAGCGGAGGTGGTAGACGCGGGCACGATAGCGTCTTTTAAGATGTATCTAGACAGATACATGAATGGGCAGGAAGCAAAGAGATACAGACCCTTAGAAAACAGGCGACAGGTTTAGATAGAGGATCCGGATCGGCGCAGGCTTGGAGGGCCGAAGGGCCTGTTCCTGTGCTGTAATTTTCTTTGTTCTTTGTTCAAAGCACTTTACAGCCAATGAAGTGTGCCACTGTTGTAATGCAGAACCCCAGCTGCCAACTTATGCACAGCAAGCTTCCACAAATGAAATGAGATAGTGTGTTTCTTTCAGTGATGTTGGTTGAGGGATAAATATTGGTCAGGACCCCAGGGAGAACACCCTTGCTCTTCTTCAAAATAGTGTGCTGGGATCCTTTACGTCTACCTGAAAGGACAAATGGAGCCATAGTTTAATATCTCATCTGAAAGATGGCACCTCTGACAGTGCAGCATTCCCTCAGTATTAGCACTGGCAGTGTCAGTCTAGATTTGATGCTCAAGTCTTTGGACTGGCTTGAACCCATGACCACCTGACTTAGCAGTGAAAGGGTGATCATTGAACCATGGCTAACACCTATGCAAGATCTCTTTAAAGGAAAAAAAGCTTGATTGCTTCTGAGAATACTTGACAGAAACATATTTTTGTACGGTGTACCCAATGTGTTTCACAAAATGCATCTGTCATGTTTTTGCAGAAATATCATTTTCAGTAAAAGAAAGCATGATGGATGGTCGTCTGCCAGCTCACATAGTTGGGTGCTTGACTCCTGCCCAGTAGATCAACTGCTTGAATTCCATTCAAGACCACTGCGGGGCAACCCATTTCTCAAACTTGCCCTCCTCCGTTGGGTGGGTTTATTTGGTTGCCAGTCAAGAAGTCACAGACTGCAATGAGAGAGCAGGAGAGTTTTCTGTTGGAGTTAAAAGGAGGCTTGGGTGGCGTTAATCTGAATTAAAATAAAAGAAATATATGGGAGATGAACAGCATTCAACGGGAATATCTGAACTAGGTAGGCAGATGACAAAGGAATTGCAGATGGGTTTTTAATATAGATAAATGTAAGTTAATAGTTTTCTTTTTAATTCACATTCAGGATGTTAGTGTCATTGGCAAAGCTTGCATTTATTGTGCATTTCTGGTTGCCCTTGAGAAGGTGATCAATTTTTGACACAACTGTGTGTCTTGCTAGGTCACTTCACAGGGCAGTTAAGAGTCAACTATGTTGGTGTGGGACTGGAGTCATGAATAGGTCAGGATGGCAGGTTTCCTTCCCTGAGGGGCATACGTGACAGCTTGGCTCAGATGGTAGTTCTCTGACCTCTGTGTCTGGGAGGTTGTAGACGCAAGCCACCTATATCACGCATAAGAACATAATCTAACCTCACACTTCAGTGGACTCATTTAAGGAATGTAGATGTGCAATGGCTGACACATCTCACATATACATATGACAAAGATCCCATGGCTTATTCACCATCTTTGTCAAATTAGTTAATGCTAACCAGGCAGTAATGGAAGAATTACAATTGGGTACATTTATCCAAGGATAGAGAAATGCTACACAGTGACTCCTTCTGAAGTGCCTGTGCCACAGGCATTTATATACAACAACAACTTACATTTATCCAGTGTCTTTAATGTAGTAAAAAGTCCCAAGGCATTTCACTTCCGGGTCCAGCATTCGGGCTTGGGTCGGGTCAGACACATTGGCAGTGCTGCCTTTTGGTCAGGGAGGGAAAGGGAAGTAAGAGTAAGAATAAGCGTCAGTAATTTCCGGTAGTCGAGCTGAGTCGGGTCGGGTCGGGTCGGGTCGGGTCGGGCGCGGGAAAAAACCAAAGGGCTCGGGCCCAGGTCAGGTTTGGGTTAGATGAGGTCAGGTCGGGCCCGGGTTGGGTTTCAATTGTATACCCGAGCAGGCCTTTAATGTGATTTCACACATGACCAGGCAGTTGTGTCTGGAGCCCGACAGAGTGAGATGTGTTTAGATTTAGCTCATACAATAACTATTTGTATATATACGTTCCAGTTCAGTTATAATAAAACCTACATTTTCTTGCGATATTACTTGTAGTCCTGCAGTCTCACAACAGATCACACACCAAAAGGACAAGTAATATTACACAGGAGCATAATCAAATACAATTTGATAACAAGCTACATAAAGAGATATTGAGACAGGTGACCAAAAGCATGGTCAAAAAGGTAGATTTTAAGGAGCATCTAAAAGGAAGCGAGAGAGGCAGAGAGGTTTAGGGAGGGAATTCCAGAGCTTAGGGCCCAGACAGCTGAAGGCAAGTCCGCCAACGGCAGCTTGATGGAAATTGGGGAGAGGCAAGAGGCCTGAGTTGGAAGAATGCAGAGATTTAGGTGGGTTGCAGGAGGTTAACACAAGTCAAGGAGAACACTAAGCTGACTCTAAAGGCTGCCTCCATTTAATAACTTGCTACAGGGTCAGATTCAAAGGTGGTAAGTCTCTAACGATTTAATTGGAGAACTGATGATACCTGAGGAACTGTAACCTGACACATGCTCGTACCTTAGAGGGGTGAAAGAAATTAACCAGGGATGTAACGTGAGAACAAAAGACATGGAGATGGACTTAGGGAAGAGAGTGAGAATGTGGGAGAGACAGTAATGGAGAGATGAGACCAAGACACAGGCAGGATTGGTAGGCTGTAAATTAATTTGGTTGCTCTGCTAATGGAGCTAATTAACTCAGAAAGCTTGTTTACACCATTAAATAATTTTTAAAAAGTGAAGCGAACTCATTAGTTCTTTGTGGTTTACAACACCTAGTCTAGTCAAAGCTTAATTAAATCATTGTTGCTTCTTTGCAGCAGTAATGTGATCTTGAGGGAGAGGCACAGTGACAGTATCACCAGACAAGTCTGTAACACACCAGTGCACAGACCTGCTTTCAGCAAAATGCCTTTGGACAGGCATCTCAGTACTACTACAACCAAAAAACATCACTAAAATAAATGAACTGGTCATTGATTTCCTTGCCATTTGCTTGAAACTTTCTGCCGACAAAATTGGTTGCTACATTTGCCAAACAGTCCAACAGTAGATCAAATATTGTGACACATTTTATGGTGTCTTGAGATCATGAAAACATTACAACATAACTTCAAGGATACTTTGCTGGCTATGGAGTACTTTGGAGCCATTCTGAAGTTATGAATGGCATGATATTGCCTTTCTTTTTGTACATTGTGTTACTTTCATCAATACTGAGGCTCAACTGAGCACTCTAAGGTTAGCCTTCATACACTCTTAACAATCAGAAATTGATCACTTTAGAATCTCTGACCTCGAGTCAAAGGGCTGTGTCTGAGCACGCTTTTCACAGCTGCAGGCACTCGAAACTATTAACACAACAGAAAACAAAAAATAGAAAAACTGCAAGCGAGCGCCAGGGAACCCTAACCATCACCTCTGTGATCTCAAGCTCATAACAATAGACAATGAATTTGTGAACTCCATCAGAAAACAAGGGAGAAAATAGTATCAAATTACCCCCAGCTGGTGATCAAGATTAGTTACTTCTGTTCAAGGTTCAGTAATTGAAGATCAAAATGGTACTGCATGTTGAAGCTTAAGAGAGAGAGCGACTGGGCAAAGAGAGAGACTGCAAATAGAGAAAAAGAAAAACTTAAGATAAAGATAAAGAAAGGTACAGACAGTACAGATAGAGAAAGAGAGAGAGAGAGAGAGCGTGGGGAGGAGGGGAAATTTCCATGAGACTTTACTTGTTTGTCCACTGTAAATTAACAAAAGTATGATAGAAACCCAGAAAAATGGTATAGGTTATGATAGATGAGCATGGAGATTCATTACCTGGGAACAGAGTGAGAGCATGTTTGGGAAGAGAGAGAAGGAAAGATCATAGAATCTTAGCATCGTTACAACACAGGATAGCCATTCAGCCTGCCAGTTCTGTGCTGGCTGTCTGCAAGAGCAACTCACCTAGAGAGCAAGAGCAAGAGAGAGAAACTGGGAAAACAGAGAACAAAAGACTTATCAGCAAGAGTGAGAGACTGCAAAGAGTGAGCAAGAGATGAAATGCAATTATTAAACAGTAGACAATAAAAGATTTGAAATCTGAAAGGAAAGAAGAGGCAGTTAAGTGAAGGCAGATACTGCGTGATCCTGATGAAAGTCACCTCACCTTAATTTCCAATTATTGTGGGTTACTGATCGCCACATGCATAGGCAGCCTTTTCTTGGCACTGTTAGGTATGCTAGTACTGACTGCAGTGTTGGATATCCATCAGTGACTGTACACTGCTTCTCATACCAGCTCCTGCTAACACTGGGAGCTCACAAGTGAATCCTAATTTTAAGTTTCAGACACCTGCTGCAGTTCCAAAACAGCAAAGAAAATCATCCTGTGTGCTGTAACATTTGGGCAGGTGTGAGGAGAAAGGGGAACTAGGAAAGAATGAAACAGCCTGGTATCTTTTACAAAATTTCACCATAGCTGGATTAGCAGCTAATGGAGAGGAATGATTAGTTATCTTTGTTCCATATTTTTAAATGCATGTAGGATGAGTCAGTTGCAATTTGCAATTAGGTTTAGCGTTGAGGAGATGGAATTGTGTTTGGGATGGTTTGACAGAGGATTGGAGAGCAGAGGGTATGAAGATTCTAGACTGGTCTGTCTTCAGAGATAAGTGTTTAGATTAAAGTGGTTTTCTTTGTTGACCAAAGATTGATTAGGATTTTAATTTTCTACTGACTGAAAGGACTTTATGCTGGATTTTACGTTGGGCGGATGGGAGCTGGCCACCGATGTAAAAGTCGGTGGCGAACCCGCTTTCGCCTCGCCTGGGGATCCGTCCCGCATTTTACGGGTCCCCAGGCTTTAATTGTTCCGAGGCTGGACTTCCGCCCGCTTGAGAAAGTCCTGCCTCACTGTGCTGATGGCCAATCAGCAGGCCGGCAGCTCTTAATCCCAGCAGCGTCACTGGGAGCGGTGGCCACTGCTGGGACTGCAGCCCAGCTGACCAAAGAGGATGCCTGGGAGCTGGGATCTAAGGTGAGTTTTGGTTGCCTCGCCAGAAGTAATTGGTTGGGTCCCGGCGAGGCAAGGGTGGTCGTTTGGGGGGAAGGGGGAGGCCCTCAATCTCCCTGTGCCCACTTGCCATGTATAAAATCCGCATGGAAGCAGGTGAAGGCCCTTAATTGGCCGTTAAATGGCAACTTAAGGGCCATGATTGGCCTGGCGCAGGTGGCTCGTTTTTCAGCCCCCGCCCCCCCCCACCCTACATAAAACGGGGCGGAGGCAGGAGTGGGAGTGGATTGGGAAGGCCTCCCAGAGCCTCCTGCTCCATTTTATACCACCCCCCCCACCCCACCACCATCTGGCTCGTTGGGGGTGGCATAAAATTCCGGCCTTTGTGTCAGGTAAAATATAGCTAGAGTGGCAGAAATCCCAACTACCAAGAGTTTAGTTTGAGGGACGATGTAGACTCTCTGAGCAAAGATTTCTCCCCATCCCCACTTCCTCTTCCTTTTAAGGTCAATGCAACCTCTTCCTTGACCATCTGCCATGTTGTTGATGGTTGCAGTCTGTGCTGAGTCAGCCCAGCAGCTATTGTGCAATCAGGGCCAAGGAAATTAGATCGGTATGGAAACTCAATCCCCTGCTGGAGCTGCTCAAGGCTTAGGGGCAAATGATGCCTCTTTTGAGCCTGACTAAAGTACCGTCCTTCACAAAATAAGTGCCGTCTTTGGTTTGTCTGATGCAGGAAAGCATCTGACACAACATATATTTCAGATATTTACGGATACTTTAGCCAATATAAGGCTGCAGCTATGGGATATTATTTATATATTGTATTTGCTACTGAATACATCAACTGATTTAATTTGCATAATTTGCTCAGTTACAAGGATTTGGGATACAGTTGGATGCATGATGCATGCTCCAGACTGACCTTGGTCAAAGGCCCAGAAGAAGTCTATTTGAATTATTTGTCCCAGGGAATAGTTTAAGTTTCTAGCTTTGTGACTTCCTGACACTGCAAAGATCAGAGGAATATCAATGCCGAACCAGTAGCGAGGCCACGCTCTCTACTTCAGTTGATATCTTAGCAGATTAGGAAGACTTCTAGTTATTAGTGCTAAGTGGCTGCAATGTTGAATTAAATCCATTTTCCTCTGCAGTTCCCTCCCCATCTCCCAACCGAAGATTGGCACTCTGTGTGGACACATTCCTGGAGGCTTCATTACATAATCTCCCACCCCAATCAAACAGCCTTTTCTCCCCATCTCCAATATTTATATTACTAATCAATGAAAGTGTTAAAAAGTGCATAATTTTTTGATTGTTCCTGCGACCCCCATCCTGCCGTCCTCTTTCCTCTCCTGGTGGAACTGCTGGTCTGCACAGGTCGACAATTCTCTTCGAACAATTTGCCCACTTGGCCACCATACACATGTGACCTTATAGAGTAGACTCTGGGAGACTGGGAATTGTTGGAGCCAACCTCAAACCTGACTTCATCAAAGAAAGACCTCAGGACATCCCAAAGCACTTTGCAAGTCAATTAAATGCTTTTAAAGTGTAATCGCTGTTCCAGCGTAGGAAACGCAGCAGCCAATTTAACACAGCAAGATACCACAAACAGCAAGCTGATCAATGGCCGGAGAAGGTATTTATTTTTTAGTGATATAAGTTGGGAAATATAGGCCAGGACATGGGGGAGAACTCCCCTGCTCTCCTTCAAAATGGTGCCACGGGATCTTTACGTCCACCTAAGAGGGCAGAAGAACAGGAGAAATAGAAACAGGAGTAGGCCATATGTCCCATCGAGCCTGCTCTGCCATTCAATAAGATCATGACTGATCTTCAAACAACTCCACTTTCCCCATATCCTTTGGTAAAGCAGACTTGCTTTAAAATCTCATCTGAAAGACGGTACTCTGGCAGTACAGTACTCTTTCAGTACTCCATTGGGAGCGTCAGCCTAGATTATCCGTGATAGTGTCATAGAGTCATTATGGCACAGAAAGAAGCCATTCAGCCCATTGAGTACATGCCGGCTCTCTGTAGAGCAATCCAATCAATCCCATTCCCCGGCCTAATCCCCAAAGCCCTAAAAAAATTAAGTGCCCCTCCAATTTCCTTTTGAAATCATTCATTGTGAAATCATTCTACCAGGATCCTTGTAGGCAGTGAGTTCCAGGTCATTTCCACTTGCTGCATAACAAACTTCCTCACATTGTCCTGGATGGGTGCAGCTCCAACAGTTCTCAAGAAGCTCAACACCATCCAGGACAAAGCAGCCCGCTTGATTGGCACACCATCCACAAACATTCACTCCCTCCACCACCGATGCACAGTGGCAGCAGTGTGTACCATCTACAAGATGCACTGTAGCGATGCACCAAGGCTCCTTCGACAGCACCTTCCAAACCCGCGACCTCTACCAACTAGAAGGACAAGGGCAGCAAATGCATGGGAACACCACCACCTGCAAGTTCCCCTCCAAGTCACACACCATCCTGACTTGGAACTATATTGCCGTTCCTTCACTGTCGCTGGGTCAAAATCCTGGAACTCCCTTCCTAACAGCACTGTGGGTATACCTACCCCAAATGGACTGCAGCAGTTCAAGAAGACAGCTCACCAACACCTTCTCAAGGGCAATTAGAGATGGGCAATAAATGCTGGCCTGGCCAGTGACGCCCACATCCCATGAATGAATAAAAAAAAAATTCCCCCTGCATCTCTTGCAAAAACCTTAAACCTGTATCCCCTAGTCCTTTTACCATCAACTAATGGGAACAGCATTTCTTTGTCTACCTGATCTAAAGCTGTCATAACGTTCTACACCGCGATCAAATCTCCCCTCAATCTCCATTGGTCCAAGGAGAACAGCTCCACCATCCCAAATGTAACCTTGTAGCTAAAGTCCCTCATCCCTGGAGCCATTCTGATAAATCTCCTCTGCATTCTAAAGGACCCTCACATCCTTTCTAAAGTGCAATGACCAGGCCTGGATGCAATACTCTAGTTGTGGCCTAACCAGAGCTTTATAAAGGTTCATCATAACTTCTCTGCTTTTGTACTCAATGCTTCTATTTATGAAATCCAAGATCCCACATGCTTTGCTAACCACTCTCTCAATATGTCCTGCCACCTTCAAAGATCTATGCACATGAACTCTCAGGGCCCTCAATCCCTGCATGCTCTTTAGAACTATTCCATTAAGTCTGTATTGCCTCTCTCCATTCCTTCTGCCAAAATGCATTGCCTCACACTTCTCTGTATTAAATTCCATTTGCCACGTCTGCCCATTCTGCTAGCCCATCTGTATCCTGTTGCAGTCGATGGGTATCATCCTCACTGTCTGCCAACACCTCCAAGTTTGCTATCATCGGCAAATTTTGAAATTTTACTCTGTATTCCAAAAACCAAGCCATCTGCGTATATCAAAAAAAGCAGGGGTCCTAGCACTGAATCTTGAAGAACACCACTGTCTACCATTCTCCAATCTGAATAACAACCATTTACCACAACTTGCTGTTTTCTGTCCTTAAGGCAAATTTTTTATTCAAACTGACCCTGACTCTCCTATTCCATGAGCCTCAATTTTGTTAACCAGCCTGTTATGTGGTACTTTGTAAAACGCTTTCTCAAAATCCATATGGACAACATCTGTTGCATTCCCTTCATCAACATTCTCTGTTACTTCATCAAAAAATGCAATTAGATTAGTCAAGCACAATCTGCCTTTTACAAATTCTTGCTGGTTCTCCTTAGGAATGAAACCAGCGAACCACCCAGCATCGACCTAGGGCAAACCCAGCCCTGTTGACCCTGCAAAGTCCTCCTGACTAACATCTGGGGGCTTGTGCCAAAATTGGGAGAGCTGTCCCACAGACTAGTCCAGCAGCAGCCTGACATAGTCATACTCACGGAATCATATCTTACAGACAATGTCTCAGACACTGCCATCACCATCCCCGGGTCTGTCCTGCCCCACAGCAGGACAGACTCACCAGAGGTGGTGGCACAGTGGGGAAGGAGTTGCCCTGGGAGTCCTCAACATTGACTCTGGACTCCATGATGTCTCATGGCATCAGGTCAAACATGGGCAAGGAAACCTCCTGCTGATTACCACCTACCGCCCTGCCTTGGCAGATGAATCTGTGCTTCACCATGTTGAACACCAATTGGAAGAAGCACTGAGGGTAACAAAGGCACAAAATGTACTCTGGGTGGAGGACTTCAATCTCCAACATGAAAGGTGGCTCAGTAGTGCCACTTGTGACCAAGCTGGCCAAGTCCTAAAGGACATAGCTGCTAGACTGGATCTGCGGCAGGTGGTGAGGGAACCAACAAGAGGAAAAAAACTTCATCTCATCCTCACCAACCTACCTGTTGCAGATGCATCTGTCCATGACAGTATTGGTAGGAGCCACCACCATTGTGTTGTGTGGCACAACTAGCGTGTTAAATAGTATAGATTTCAAACAGATCTAGCAACTCAAAATTGGCCATCCAAGAGGCGCTGTGGGCCAACAGCAGCAGAATTGTATTCAACCACAATCTGTAATTTCATTGCCTGGCCTATCCCATACTCTACCATTATCATCAAGCCGTGGAACCGACCCTGGTTCAATGAAGAGTGCAGTAGAGCATGTCAAGAGCAGCACCAGGCATAGCTCAAAATGAGGTGTCAACCTAGTGAAACTACAACACAGGTCTACTTGCATGCCAAACAGAGGAAGCAGCATGTGATAGGGCTAAGCGATCTCACAACCAACGGATCAGATCTAAGCTGTGCAGTCCTGCCACATCCAATCATTAATGGTGGTGGACAACTAAACAACTGACAGGAGGAGGAAGCTCCACAAATATCCCCATCCTCAATGATGGGGGAGTCCAGCACATCAAAGATAAGGCTGAAGCATTTGCAACAATCTTCAGCCAGAAGTTCCAAGTGGGTGATCCATCTCGGCCTCCTCCTGGACTCCCCAGCATCACAAAAACCAGACTTCAGCCGATCTGATTCACTTCACGTGATGAAGCTGAAGGCACTGGATACTGCAAAGGCTATGGACCCTGACAACATTCCGGCAATAGTACTGAAGAGTTGGGCTCCAGAACCAGCCACATCCCTGTGCCAAGCTAATCCAGTTCAGCTACAACACTAGCATCTACCAGGCAATGTGGAAAATTGACCAAGTATGTCCTGTGCACGAAAAGCAGGACAAATCCAACCCTGCTAATTACCGCCGCATCAGTCTACTCTCGATCATCAACAAAGTGATGGAAGGGATTGTAGACAGTGCTATTAAGCAACACTTGCTCAATAATAACCTGCTCACTGATGCTCAGTTTGGGTTCCGCCAGGGCCACTCAGCTCCTGACCTCATTACAGCTTTGGTCCAAACGTGGACAAAAGAGCTGAACTCAAGAGGTGAATTGAGAGTGACTGCCCTTGACATCAATGCAGCATTTGACTGAGTATGGCATCAAGGAGCCCTCGCAAAACTGGAGTCAATGGGAATCAGGGGGAAAACTCTCTGCTGGTTGGAGTCATACCTAACACAAAGGAAGATGGCTGTGGTTGTTAGAGGTCAATCATCTCAGTCCCAGGCCATCACTGCAGGAGTTCCTAGGCCCAATTATCTTCAGCTGCTTCATCAATGACCATCCCTCCATCATAAGGTTAGATGTGGGGATGTTTGCTGAAGACTGAACAATGTTCAGCACCATTCGCGACTCCTCAGATAATGAAGCAGCCCCTGTCCATGCAGAAAGATCGAGACAATATCCAGGCTTGAACTGATAAGTGGCAAGTAATATTCATGCCATACAAGTGCCAGGCAACGACCATCTCCAACAAGAGAGACTCTAACCATCTCCCCTTGACGTTCAATGGCATCACCATGGCTGAATCCCCCACTATCAACATCTTGGGGGTTACCATTGGCCAGAAACTGAATTAGACCAGCCACAGAAATGCTGTGGCAACAAGAGCAGGTCAGATGCTTGGAATTCTGCTGCGTGTAACTCTCTTCCTGCCTCCCTAATGCCTGTCCACCATCTACAAGGCACAGGTCAGGAGTGTGATGGAATATTCTCCACTTGCCTGGATGGGTGCAGCTCCAACAACACTCAAGAAGCTTGACACCATCCAGGACAAAGCAGCCCGCTTGATTGGCACCCCATCCACAAACATTCACTCCCTCCAGCACCAACGCACAGTGGCAGCAGTGTGTAACATCTACAAGATGCACTGCAGAAACTCACCAATGGCTCCTTCAACAGCACCTTCCAAACCCGCGACCTCTACCACCTAGAAGAACAAGGGCAGCAGATGCATGGGAACACCACCACCTGCAAGTTCCCGTTCAAGCCACACACCATCCTGACTTGGAACTATATCGCTGTTCCTTCATCGTCACTGGGTCAAAATACTAGAATTCCCTTCCTAACAGCACTGTGGGTGTACCTACTCCCCAAGGACTGCAGTGATTCAAGAAGGCAGCTCACCACCACCTTCTCAAGGGAAATTTTTTTTTATTCATTCATGGGATGTGGGCATCGCTGGCCAGGCCAGCATTTATTGCCCATCCCTAATTTCCCTTGAGAAGGTGGCGGTGAGCTGCCTTCTTGAACCACTGCAGTCCATGTGGGGTAGGTACACCCACAGTGCTGTTTTTATTGACTTTCGTAGCAGTTAGATACAACTGAGTGGCTTGCTAGGCCATTTCAGAGGGCATGTAGGAGTTAACCACATTGCTGTGGGTCTGGAGTCACATGTAGACCAGACCAGGTAAGGACAGCAGCTTTCCTTCCCTAAAGGAGATTAGTGAACCAGATGGGTTTTTACAACAATCAACAATGGTTTCATGGCCATCATTAGACTAGCTTTTTTTAATTTCAGATTTATTAATTGAATTCAAATTCCACCTTCTGCTGTGGTGGGATTTGAACCCATGTCCCCAGAGAAATACCCTGGGGTCTCTGGGTTACTAGTCCAGTAACAATACCACTACGCCACCACCTCCCCATTAGGGATGGGTAATAAATGCTGGCCTGGCCAGCGACGCCCACATCCCCCAACGAATAATAAATCAAATTTCTCTCCAAGTGCTTATTGATTTTTCCCCTGATTATTGTTTCTGAAACCTTACCCACCACAGGTGTTAAACTGACTGGCCTGTAGTTAGGAGGAATGTCCTTTTTTGAATAAGGGTGCCACATTTGCTACTCTCCAATCCTTTGGCACATCCCTCGTAACCAGGGAAGACTGGAAGTTCCACTACCTCCACTTCCACTTCCTTGAGCAACCTAAAATCCAAGTAAACCAGACCAGGTGACTTATCCACTCTAAGCACAGCTAGCCTTTCTAGTCGATCCTTCCTATCAATTTTCACCCCAGCCATTATCTCTCTCATTTCCGATTCTACTGATATTTTGTCAGCATTGTCTTCCTCAGTGAACACCGATGTAAAGTATTCATTGAGTACTCTAGCCATGCCATGCGCCTCTAAGCAAATATCACACTTTTTGTCCCTACTTGGCCGCACCCCACCTCTAACTACCTACTTAGTATTTTCATGTTGGTGGAGGGTATTTGGGTTCTCTTTTATGTGAACTGCAGTTCTATTCTCATATTCTCTCTTTGTCAGTCTTATTTTCTTTCTCACTTCTGTCAACCTCTTGTATATGGCTTGAGTCTTGCTTGAAAAATTCACTTGACATGCATCAAACACCCTCTTTTTTTGTTTCATCATATTCTCTATCCCCCTTGACATCCAAGGAGCCATGGCTTTGGTTTCCGTACCTTTCACGCTTGTTGGAATCTACCTAGACGGTACCTGAAGCATTTTCTCCTTAAAGATCACCCATTGTTCCATTACAGTATTTCCTGTCAACCTTTGGTTCCATTTTACCCTGGCTAGATTCCCTCTCATCCCATTGAAGTTAGCCCTCTTCCAATTTAGAAGTTCTACCTTAGATTGTTCTTTGTTCTTCTCTATTACTAATCTAAACGTTATGATCAAATGACATCGATACTTGGTCTACTTGACCCACCTCATTCCCCAGCACCAGATCCAGCAATGCCTCCGTCCTAGTTGGACCAAGAACATACTGGTCAAGGAAGTTCTCCTGAACACATTTCAGAAATTCCTCCCCGTCCTTTCCCTTTACTCTAACATTATCCCAATCTATATTTGGGTAATTAAAGTTCTCCAATATCCCCACTCTATAATTCTTGCACATCTCTGTGATTTTCCTGCAGATTTGCTCCTCTATTTCTCTCTTACTATTTGGAGACCTATAAAATACCCCCAGTAGCGTGATCATACCCTTTTTGCTTTTCAACTCTAACTAAATGGATTCTGTCCTTGCCCCCTCAAAGCCATCCTCTCTTTCCAACACTACATTGTCTTCCCTAATCAGTACTACCATCCCACCTCCCTTTTGTCCTACCCTATCTTTTCTGTACACTTTGTATCCCTGAATATTAAGCACTCAGCCTTCACCATTTTTAAGCCACATTTCCGTTATTGCCACGACATCATATTCTTACATGGCTATTTGTGCTTGTAGCTCACTGACGTTATTCAGCACACTTTGCGTATTTACGTACATGAATTGTAAACCTGTCTTTGCATTTCTCGTAGTCATTCTTAGACTGCTCCTATCTAATATGGTATTACTCCCTCTGCTAATACTTTCCAACAATCTCACTCCTTCATGCACCTTATTTCTCTTTTTTACTTGGATATGCTCTTGCTCATCACCCTGTCAATTTGTTTAAACCCTCCTCAACCACACTAGTGAATCTCACTCCAAGAACATTGGTCCCAGTCCTGTTGAGGTGCAACTCGTCCCTTTTGAATTGGTCCTAATGCCCCAAGAATCTGAAGCGCTTCCTCCTGCACCATGCCTCAAAAGCCATGTACTGATCCTCCTTATCTCCCTATTTCTACTCTCGCTAGCACATAGCACTGACAGTAATCCATAAATTACTACCTTCGAGGTCCTACTTTTTAACTTCCTCCCCTGCTCCTGAAATCTGACCGTAGGACCTCTCTATGCCATTGGTACTGACTCACTCCCTTCCCCATGCAGAATATTCTGCACTATCTGCGTGACATCTTTTACCCTGGCACCAGGGAGGCAACACACCATTGCAGAACTCACAGTAATGGTTACAGAAATGACTTACTATCCCCCTAACTATGGAATCTCTTATAATGAGTCCATTTCTACTGTTTGCTGTTCCCTCCCGTGCAGTCCCTTGTCCATTAATGCCTGGTCTGTGTAGAAAAATGTGGTATACTGGACACTGGGTTGTTACTGGGTAAAATATGCTAATCATGCTGTATACCCCATTACAGAAAATGATGTAACACCACTTGTGTGGAACTCTTGTATACAGGCTTGGAAGATGTAAACCATAGCAGTAAGATGTGTTTAATAAATCTCCCATTTATTTTATCCCATCTGACTCTTCAGATATTCTGTACTAGTTTAACATTAAGCAGAATATTACAGTTTGGCCTGCACATCTACAAGCTGCTGTCACTCCAGCAGTCTTCAAAGCTGAGTACCGGTTTGAGGAGTGGCACACACCCCGAAGACTCCTGCACCTCCTGTCTCTTCCTACTCTTTCAGATGGCCACCCATCTACTATCCTGAACTCTCACTGTCTTTGGGATAACCACCTCCTGGAACATACGATCCAGGAAACTCTCATCTTCCCTGATGCTCTGCGGTGTCTCCAGTTGCCCCTCAAGCTCAGATACCCTGAGCTTGAGCTCAAGTAGCAAAAGACACTTCCTACACATTTGGTCGCCCAAGACACATGAAGTGTCCTGCAGTTTCCACATGGCACAGGAAGCATAAGCAAAAGATGCCCATCCATGATCAAAAAACAAAATCTCTGTTCCCTCTTTTAGAATCTAGTTAATATCTTGTTTAAACTATTAATTTCAATTCTTGCCTCTAGACCTGCTCTGTGCTAATACTCATTAATTTTCTTACGGTTATACTTGCCCCGATTGAAATTTTATGAATTAGTTTAACTGGCCAAGCTATAAATTTAATATAGTACTTTATGGTTTCCCAGTCTTCTTGGTTTATTGCTTAGTAATTGCTACCCTAGTTTTCTTTAAAAAAAACCTAATACTCATCAACCTGCTGTCCTCTTACATCACTCCTTGCCGTTTTTGGCAATACACCAGGTCTGCATTGTTCCCACTCTCTCTCTCTCTCTCTCTTTTATCTTCTGCCACCGATGCTGGTGTCTCTGACCAGGTCCGTGACCCACTGAGTCACGGCTGATACAGGTGAAAATTGAAGGAGGAGGAAAGTCTTCCTTCTTCATGGAGGAGTTTGCTTCATCTGATAATTGCAACTTCACCTCAGTAACTGTGATTTAATCACTAATATATCACTAACAGGTCTGCCTCCTATTGGAACTGGTGTATTCTTCTGTGAGATGTAACATACTGTCAGGCAATCTTATATATAACTTTTTCCAAATTTCTCCATAGCCTGACTCCTTTACATTGTCTTCAACAGAAATGTGCCCATGTGCAAATCCCATTTGTACTCAATTGATCCCCTCTCAAACTGAACACACTTGTAAGATTTACACTCATACACTGCGATGTGAAAAGGAAGAATGTGCAGGGTTATGGGGAGAAGGCAAGGGAATGGAACTGAGGGAATTGATCTTTCAGAGAGCCAGTGCAAACATGATGGGCTGAATGGCCTCCTTCTGCACTGTAATGATTCTGTGATTCTGTGATTTTACATTCCCAACCAACACTTACCACTTTGCTTCTTGAGTGCTATATTTGTACTGCAGGTAATGGCGATACAGTCAGGATACAAAACAGGAAACAAATGTTATTCACAAAAGGCATTAAGGCAAAGTAGGTAAACTGGAAAAGTGACAAATCCTTTTTCAATGGTGCCATTCCTGAGGATTCAGTGAGCTTACATAATGTGACACTTAGGCATAAAGCAAGAAAGAACTTGCGTTTATATCACACCTTGTACACTCACAGGATGTTACAAAATGCTTCACGGCAAATGAATTATTTTCCTGAATTGTAGTCACTATAGTAATGTAGAAAATGGGGCAGCTAATTTGTGCACAGCAATATCTACAAACAACAATGTCATAATGACCAGATAGTATGTTTCTTTTAGGCATTGGTGATAGATAACTATTGATTAGGACATTTGGAAGAATTCCCATGTACTTTCTAGAAATAATGCCATGGAATCTTTTATGTCCACTGATCATGCCTGATCTGTCGCTCAAAGTCCATTTCTAAATCTTTGCTCCATAACCCTGGGTATTCTTATCTATCAAAAATTTATTGATTTCAGTCTTGAAAATTACTTTTGGCCCCCATTATCCACAACATTTTGGGGGAGAGAATTCCAGATATCTGCTACCCTTTGTGTGAGAAACTGCTTGCTGATTTAATTCCACAAGTCACTAGCATTTCTTGCACAGCCCCCACTTGCTCCAGAACATCATTGTGTTCTGTGACTTCAGCTGTCCAGGCCCTAAGCTTTGGAAGCCCCTCTCCAATCCTTTTCACCTCTCTACTCTACCTCTCTCTTTAAGATGTCTCTTGAAATCTACATCCTTGACCAAATCCTTTCCTAACATCACCTTATGCCAAATGTTGTTTGATAACATTCCTGTGGAGCACCCTGGGACCGTTTACTATATTAAAGGTGTTAAATAAATGCACATTGTTGTTATGAGTGGAAATTTAATAAATGGCTCAAGGCCATGGGTGGTTCTGATAGAGTGGATAGGAGGAAACTGTTTCCAGGAGGTGAGTAAAGAGAGGACACAGATTTCAGATAATTGGGGAAAGGCTATGCTAAAGGCAATGTATATCTGCATTGCTGTTACTGATGTAATTAAATTTCTTCTCATTCCATCACTTCGTCTGCCTTTTGATCTATTAACATCAAACTCTAACAACTTCCCTACCCAACATCAGCATGATCTCATCTGAGGCTGTGAAAATCCTTGACAAACAGAAACAAAGCAGATTCACTCCACCATAGCTTTCATTTTTCTTTCTGTCATTTTTCAACAATCTCCTCTCTTCTCCTGAAGGTGCTTACTCATGCCCAAGTTATAGTCCCGCAGACAATGGCTGTTTAAATGGCGATACTTCATGAGTTTACCACGCTGATCCTGATTCTGTCCTCAACAGGAGATTATTGGACAGTGACCTGGGACCCTGGAGACACTGAAGCCTGGTTGTAGTGTCCCACCACTGTACTAGCTAA
Organism: Heterodontus francisci; assembly: GCF_036365525.1. NCBI lineage: Eukaryota > Metazoa > Chordata > Chondrichthyes > Heterodontiformes > Heterodontidae > Heterodontus > Heterodontus francisci. Next base: position 8,678,951 of record NC_090387.1, read on the forward strand.
GATCAACGAGAGTAGAGATGAAACCTAACATAGCCGACAGGGCAGTGCAGTGCTGAGGGCAATGCATCCCAGCAGGAGTCAGCACTTTCAAAGGCAATTGGGCAACAGTGCAGTGGATAAATAAAATAATTTTGAGTCTCTTTTTTTGTGAACATTTCCCATTCACTTGCAACACACAACATTAAGCAAAGTCATACCCATTCTATGTGAAATGTGTTGATACTTTGCAATGAATTATTGGTACGAGGAGGGATTAGCAACAGATTAGCAGTTCAATTATAAATTAAACCCCAAATCACAACGTCACCCTTACCTCAATGATAAGACACTACCTCTGATAGTGCAGCACTGGATTATGTGCAGAAGTCTCTGGAGTGGGAGTTAAACACATAACTTTCTGAGTTGAGAGCACTACTCACTGAGCCAGAGATGGTGATATTTTATGCAGCAGTACAGTTGTGTGACTTTTTAATCAGGTCAATCATAACTTTTTGTTTTGATCTCCAAGTCAAAATATAGACAGAAATAGGGTTGGTGAGCTGCAGGCGCAGATAGCGAAGTGAGAATATGATGTTGTGGCAATAATGGAGAGCTGGCTTAATAAAGGGCAGGACTGGGTATTAAATATTCCTGCATACAAAGTGTTCAGGAAAGATAGGGAAGTAAAGAAAGAGGGTGGGGTGGCAGTATTGATTAAGGATAATATTACAGTGCTGGAAAGAGAGATGTCCTAGACGGGTTAAGGGCAGAATCTATTTGGTTGGAGCTAAGAAGCAATAGAGATACCATTATACTACTGGGTGTATTCTACAGGCCAGCAGCCAATGGGAAAGATATAGAGAAACAAATTTGCAAGGAAATTACAGAGAGGTGCAAAAACTAAATGAAGTAGTTATAATGGGGGACTTTAATTACCCCAATATAGACTGGGATAGTAACAGTACAAAGGGCAGAGCGGAAGAAGAGTTTCAGAAGTGTTTTCAGGAGACTTTCCTAGATCAGTATGTTTCCAGTTCAATGAGGAAGGAGGCATTGCCGGATCTGGTTCTGGGGAATTAGTTGGGTCAAGTGGATCAAGTGTCAGTAGGGGAACATTTAGCAGACAGTGATCATAGTATCATAAGGTTTAGGCTGGCTATGGGGAGACAGTGGAATAGTGGTAATGTCACTGATCTAGTAATCCAGAGGCCCAAGCCAATGCCTTGGGGACATGGGTTCAAATCCCACCAGAGCAGCTGGTGGAATTTAAATTAAATTAATTAATAAATTCAATTAATTAAAAAATCCGAAAATGAAAACTAGCATCAGTAATGGTACCATGAAACTATCATCCATTGTCATAAACATCTGGTTCACTAATGCCCTTCAGGGAAGGAAATCTGCTGTCCTTACCTGTGACTCCAGACTTACAGCAATGTGGTTAACATTTAACTGCCCTCTGAAATGGCCTAGCAAGCCAATCAGTTGCCAAGGGCAATTAGGGATGGGCAACAAATGCTGGCCTTGCCAGTGATGCCCACATCCCAAGAAAGAATATAAGTAAGCTGCTAGTCTCTTCCTATACTCTCTCTTTTCCCTCTCAACTTTCTACATTCGGCCTGGCTCTCACTTGTGTTATCAAGCTGATATACACACCTTTTCCTGTTTCATCTTATTCTCCATTTCTTTTCTCATGCAGGAAGCACTAGCTTCAATGACAGTTTTGTAGTGCTATTATTGAAACTGGCTTTCAATCGAACTTACATTCCACCAGGTGCCAAAATAGGATTTGAACCTGTGTCTGCAGGTCACTAATTATGCCTTGCAATTATTAGGCCAGTGACATTATCACTACACCACCATTTCCTCTAACACCTGAATAGCAAAAGGAGGTGTAAGGTTGATTCGGGACCAAAAATGGCATTTATGCATGGAGGCAGCACTAAATGAGTCCTTCACATCAGTCTTTGCCAAGGAATGAGGTACTAAAGTCATGGTTGAAAGAGGAGGTAGCCGAGACACTGAATGGGTTAAAAATTGATAAAGAGAGGATATTAGATAGGTTGCCTGTATTTAAAATTGACAAGACACCAGGACTGGATTAGATGCATCCGAAGATACTGAGGAGCTGGCCATAATCTTCCAGTCCTCCTTAGATATAGGGGTGGTGCAATGATAAGCCCAGCAACTAAAGGACAGTCAGTTTAACCTCAGTGGTGGGAAAGCTATCAGAAAGAGGGAGTTCAACAAAGGCTCACCAGACTAACTCCTGGGATGGTGGGATTGTCCTATGAGGAGAGATTGTGGAGGCTGGGCCTGTATTGTCTGGAGTTCAGAAGAATGAGAGGTGATCTCATTGAAACATACAAAATTGTAACAGGGCTTGACAGGGAATGTGCAGGAAGGATGTTTCCTCTGGCTGAGGGGGGCAGGGGGGTGGTCGACAACCAGGGGGCACAGTCTCAGAATAAGGGGTAGGCCATTTAAGATTGAGATGAGGAAGAATTTCTTCACTCAGAGGGTGGTGAATCTTTTGGAATTCTCTACCCTAGAGAGTGGTGGAGGCTCTGTCATTGAGTATGTTCAAGATAGAGATCGATAGATTTCTAGATATTAAAGGCAACGAGGGATATGGGGATAATGCAGGAAAACAGCATTGAAGTAGAAGATCAGCCATAATCTAGTTGAATGGTGGAGCAGACTCAAAGGGCCAAACGGCCTACTCCAGCTCCAATTTCGTATGAACCCAAACAATAATCCAGGACAAAATTAACAGTCACTTGGACAAATGTGGATTAATTAAGGGAATTCCCTTCCTAAACCTCTCTGCCTCTCCATCACTCTCTCCTCCTTTAAGAGACTTTTAAAAACCTACCACTTTAACCAAACTAATATAAAAGCAAAATACTGCAGATGCTGGAAATCTGAAATAAAAACAGACAGTGCTGGAAATACTCATCAGGTCAGGCAGCATCTGTGGAGAGAGAAGCAGAGTTAACGTTTCAGGTCTGTTTCAGTTCTGATGAAAGGTCACAGACCTGAAACGTTATCTCTGCTCTTCTCTGCACAGATGCTGCCAAACCTGCTGATTCTTTGATCAAGCTTTTGGTTATTGTCCTTATGCGGCTAGGTGTCAAATATTGTTTGATAATGCTCCTGTGAAGTGCCTTTGGACGTTTTACAACATTAAAGGTGCTATTTAAATGCAAATTGCTGTAGTTGAGAAAGGGGAATGAGGATTAGTGAGATTTTAAGGGCAATGCTTGATTCATTTTTCAAGGGTGGTACCACCTCGAAGGACAAGAGCAGCAGATGCATGGGAACACCACCACCTGCAAGTTCCCCTCTAATCCACACACTCTCCTGACTTGGAACTATATCGCCGTTCCTTCGCTGTCACTGGGTCAAAATCTTGGAACTCCCTTCCTAACAGCACTGTGGGTATACCTACCCCACATGGACTGCAGCGGTTCAAGAAGGTAACTCACCACCACCTTCTCAAGGGTAATTAGGGATGGGCAATAAATGCTGGCATAGCCAGTGACACCCACATCCCATGAATGAATAAAGAAAAGAATTAGTATCCAGTTAAGTGGAGAGCAACAGGCAGGTGAAGGAAGTACATGAGAGAATAATGTATTGAATTTGAGTGCAACTTAATGGGCTTGAGAGTGAGTGTCAATAAGTTGCAGTTTTTCTTCCTGACATTATGGTGCACCAACTGTGTGGTATGAACCAGCGTTATGCTTTGAGGTGACTTAACCGAGCTTTGGGTCAGAGCTTTTGGAGCAGAAATACACCGTAGATTTGGAACAGATGTTGAGAATTAAATTCACAGATAGGAAGCAAACGTTTGAGCACAGATTATAATCAGCAAAATCTGTATAGTTTTGTGACGTAGGTCGACGTAAAGGAAATGAAAATTTTCATCTCCAGTTCTGGTCTGGTGAATATATGTAAGGTAAAGAGTCTCAAATTTGATATTCCTCCTGAGTTTTATTATGATTGTTTCCCCAACACAGTTTTTTTTTAAGACTGTATTTTTGTGTTTATTAAGGTGAAGCATGTTCGTGCTGGGGAAAGGAACAATCTGGCATTTTTGTGTCTGCATCAAGCATTCCCAAGCGAGGTACACCATTGAGTTAGTTCCAAAGTAAACTTTTCTTCACACAGCAGTGCATAGGTACCCAGTTAAAAAGAAAACTTTGCATTTATGCAATGCCTTTCACAACCTAAGAACACCCCAAAACAGCCAATAAAGTACTTTTGAAGTGTAGTCACTATTGTAATGTAGGAAACATGGCAGCCAATTTGTGCACAGCAAGATCCCACAAGCAGAAATATTAGATGTTTCCCATTGGTGGACTGAGACCTGGCTTGTCTGCCAACCACACAAAGGCGGGCAGCCAATTTAAATAATTAAGTTTCCAATTATGGGCGATTTCTAAGGGCCACTGGCATTTTGCTGGAGGCAGAGTGGACCGCGACAAGTGTGGCCGCCCCCAGATTAATGGATGCAGCCTCCCTGCACTAAGTTATGGGAGGCCATCAGAGCTGGAGGCTCTACTCCCAAAGAGAGGTCATGGGCAGGAAAAGCAACACCCACAACCCCAGTGAGCTACCCAGAGGGGTTTCCCTCTGGTTGGAGGGGCTGGCCTGCTTGGACTGCCTCAATATTTTATTTGTACTTACCTCTCAATCTTGTGGCAGAAGCTGCCTCTCAAGGATTGGCCTTCACAGTCATCAGCAATGGTGTACCAAGAGACGATACCCCACCTCATTGGATTGTTTGCAGTGTGTCCATCATCTTTCATCGATGGAAAGATGCCAACCACCACCATCTCTCGATCCCTGACCTGCCTCAGCAGTGCCCACCATTGATGGTGGGGCTTCCGAAACTTCAGAGCCGCCAGCCCTGTAATTGGACCAACAACATCGGGAGCCTGCCTACTGTCCTTAATTGGATGGTGCACCGGATGTAGCCAATTAGGAGGCCGCCTCCGGGAAAATCACTGAGCCTGTCCAGATGCCCGGAAGAGGGGGCTCGAGCCCCCATTGGTCCCGACGTTGGGGTTTTGAAACCTGCAGTAAAATGCAGCCTTAGTGTCTGCGTTATATATATGTGCTCGTGCAGGGGAATAAGGGACAGTGATGATATCAACCATGAGTTATTAAAGTACAACGTTGTTGGCCAGGGTAAAAAACATTGGTCGAGGGATCTATTAGCTACACCATGGAAAGATAATTGTCAATAGAGCCTACTCTTCAATGGATACAAGAACAGTGAAGACATGAATTCCATTTGAAGTAAACAACTGTTTATGGAAATATACTGTTTTCAAAGGATCCAGGAACAGATACATTATAAGGTCTTATCTATGCCATGTGCTTTTGATCAAGATATTATATGGTGTTTAAACGAGTATGGTTTTCAACATTAGCTAGATGACTCGAAAGATAGAACCAGAAACAAAAAGCCACTCTCTGTGTATAGATCGATCACCTATGCTGGATCTCACTAATGTGTGTTCTGTAAACTCCATCGTTAAGTGTTTCATGCTTACTTGAAGAATGTTGCTGTGGATTATAGAAGGACAGAGGCTGATGAATGTTACATTGATAATGACCAGATCAGCAGTTTTATTAGTTCTCTTGATTGAGAAATAGATAATGTCCAATACGTCAGGGAGAACTCCGCCTACTCTGCTTTGAAATAGTATCATGTGATCATCACATGCACCTGAGAGTGAAGACAGGGACGGTTTAATGTCTCATCTGAAAGACAGCACCTCTGACAGTGCTGCACTTTCACAGTAGGAGTTGAGCCTTGATTTTTCTTGCGTTTGTCTCTAGAGTGTGACTTAAACTCACAAACGTCTACCCCAGAGGCAAGAGCGCTGCCACTGAGTCGCAGATGACCCACCTGCTAGCCCTTCAGGTGTTCCTAAATCAACTAAAACATGCTGCAGATGACAGCACCCTCGACACTGTCCCAGGGCAGATAGACTGAAATTTATTGTGGGCCACAGGAGGCTATTCTATCTCAGTTATAACTGAGACATGGAGGAAAGATTTGATTGGGCCTGATAATGGGCGTGAGGATTGCAAAGCATGATTAACCCATGCCCGGTCCCATTGAGGCATGCAGCAAGCAGAAATCCTGTGCCATGAGCCAGGGTATCTCTCGTCACTTGGCAGCCAGCCTCTGGTCCTTCATGGCGACTCAAAGATGGTGGGTACGGCTGACTGGTGCAGGATGAATGCATTGTGGCTGCTGCCAGCATAGTGGGCATACATTGACTGGATCTTCTGGGTATGGTCGCACACCACTGCATGTTCATGGGGCTGGATTTTGTTCCCTGTCCGACGTCAGGTTCCATGGCAGGAAGGGGCCAGGAGATTGGAGTGGCAGCGGCCCGCCACGGTGCCTGACAACGGGATTACCGGACCTTTCCGACGGCGGGGAAGCTCCATGGCAGCATCTCCGCTGCTCTGCGGCAAGAGCAATGCTTTCAATATTGAAATTACTTTTTTGCATACATTTTAATGGAATTCGCCGCTATCCTACCAGCCGCTTCCAATTTTCAGCTCGACGTGCGGCACTCAGTGCCTTCATGTTCCCGTCTGTGAAAAGCTGGCATGACCAAGGCGACAGTCCTCGGTGCCTGCAAAGGTTGAATAGGTAATACCCTGCTCTTATTCAGTTTTGCAGTGAATATAAAATTTAAGTAGCCCGAAGTGAGGGGGTGTTTGGAACCCTGCATCCATTAATCATGTATCAGCAAGGGGGTTGGAAGGGTTGGAAGGGGCCAACTCTGTATGTTTTGCATAGGGGATGGGTAGAAGGGGCGAACGCTGCATGTTTTGCATAGGGGAGAGGTAGAAGGGGTGAATGCTGCATGTTTTGCATAGGGGAGGGGTAGAAGGGGTGAATGCTGCATGTTTTGCATAGGGGAGGGGTAGAAGGGGTGAATGCTGCATGTTTTGCATAGGGGAGAGGTAGAAGGGGCGAACGCTGCATGTTTTGCATAGGGGAGAGGTAGAAGGGGTGAACGCTGCATGTTTTGCATAGGGGAGAGGTAGAAGGGGCGAACGCTGCATGTTTTGCATAGGGGAGAGGTAGAAGGGGTGAACGCTGCATGTTTTGCATAGGGGAGAGGTAGAAGGGGCGAACGCTGCATGTTTTGCATAGGGGAGAGGTAGAAGGGGTGAACGCTGCATCTTTGGAACTGTCTACAGGGCTGGCAGCCTTTTAAAAATGGCACCAGCGCCTGCTCCTGTCTCAGGTGAAGCCGTTCATGGCGTTGCCGAGGCCACCCCCGCCACCTGATTGGGGGGGGGGCCGGCTGCCGTGTATATGTGAATGAGCTGCCAGATGCAAGATTGCGGCGGCTTGGTGGCGCACGGCCCATGCGTGTCGACCAACACTTTTTTCCCTGTGAGGCAACAAGATTCAGCCCATGTAGTGGTAACCCTCGCGGTTACTGTACATTTCCCGTTGATATATGGGGCCCGCAGAGCCACATGTGTGTAGTCCTTGCACCATTAGGAGTCCTGCTACCCTAGCTGTGCCCACCTGTCCTGCTTCTCTTCAGTAAGACAGGAGATGATGAAGTCTTCTCTCCTTCTGTACAAGGCCTATGTCACCTCCTTGACGTGGCAATGCAATTGTTGGCAATATCACTGGCTCTAGCTTGGAAGGCTTTGCTGGTTTAGAAATTGGGGGCCAGGATAATCTGTATAGCCACTGGCAGTGCCGTCCTCACCCTGCTCTGCGGCTGCAGGTCTGTTTGTAGGAGATGGCACAGTTCAGAGTCCACCTCCTTGGTGAATTGTAGCAAGCTCAGACACCAATCCTGGCTCAGGTAGGGGTTGAAGTGCTCCCTCCCTTGATACCCTTGGTGGATACAGTCTTCGATTGAGAGCCCTCCTCCTCCCTCTGCACACAGCTTCTCCTTTCTGCTGCCTGTTCTCCATCTCCAAGTCATGCTACAACCCAAGAGGACCTGCAACTATAGCCCTCATCACTGAAAGCAGGCTTTCTCCTGACAGGCCTTCCAACTCCTCTGACCTCCTTGTTAGAGTCAAGTACCATTCCCTTGTGAATCCAAAAACTTCTGTCAGCACCTCCAATAACACAAGGCACAGTACGTCCACTCACTCACCAGCAGCTAAAGAAAATCAAAAGGAACTCACCTGAAAGATGAACAGTGAAGTGACCCCTTTAAATAGTACTAGGAGGTTGCGGTGGAGGGTGGGGATTGTCTCTCTTGCAGCGGAAGGCATGTTCGGCTGGGAGTGATTGAGGGAGGGCATCAACAGGACCAAAATGGCAGATCCGGGAATAATCATTGTTAGATGCTGCTTGACGTCACGGCCTGCCCACTCTGCATGCTGCGGGCACACACATGGCGTTCCCACACTAGTGCCATTACAGGCAGGGTCTGCTGCGCGGTCCACATCAGAAGCGACTATAATCATTCTGGCTGACATTGTTAGAGTTCTGGGCTTCAAGAGAATTGGGCCATGGAATTTTACACCGTATTGTTGGGACAAGGTAAACGGAAAATTATTCTGTATCTGGCTGTGCTATCATTGGCCTGGGAACAATTTATGCTGACACAGAGTACCTGATATATGAAGAGCTCCATTCCCACCACTGACATCCCTCATATCAATGAGCTCTTTTCTGTTTAAAAGAAGAGAGTTGAGTTTGGGGTAAGAGTAAAAGATCAGTTGACCTTGAAAAGATATAGAATATAGAGTGTTACTGAGGAGAAAGAAGTTCTCATCCTTGATTTGAAATCCCTCTGTGACCTCACCCCCTCCCTATCTCTGTAACTCCCTCCAGGGCTATAACCCTCTGAGATCTCTGCACTCTTCCAATGCTGGCCTCTTGCACATCTACAGTTTTAAGACTCCACCATTGGCAGGTACATTTAGCTGCCTGGCCCTAAGCTCGGGAATTCCTTCCCTAAATATCTCTGCCTCTCCACCTCTCTCTCCTCCTTGAAGTCTATCTCTTTAATTCTGATCTGTTCTAATATCTCCTTATATGGCTCCGTGCCAAATTTTGATTGCTTGTGATGAAACATAGGTATAATAGGCTTAATTAAGTAGAATTTAGATACAGTTAATTTTTTTTTTTAATTCATTCATGGGATGTGGGCATCGTTGGCCAGGCCAGAATTTATTGCCCATCCCTAATTGCCCTTGAGAAGGTGGTGGTGAGCTGCCTTCTTGAACCGTTGCAGTCCGTGTGGGGTAGGTACAGCCACAGTGCTGTGAGGAAGGGAGTTCCAGGATTTTGACCCAGCGACAGTTAGGGAATGGCGATATAGTTCCAAGTCAGGATGGTGTGTGACTTGGAGGGGAACTTGCAGATGGTGGTGTTCCCATGCAATTGCTGCCCTTGTCCTTCTAGTTGGTAGAGGTCGTGGGTTTGGCAGGTGCTGTCCAAGGAGCCTTAGTGCATTGCTGCTGTGCATCTTGCAGACGGTACATACTGCTGCCACTGTGCGTCGCTGGTGGAGGGAGTGAATGTTTGTGGATGGGGTGGCAATCAAGCAGGCTGCTTTGTCCTGGATGGTGTTGAGCTTCTTGAGTGTTGTTGGAGCTGCACCCATCCAGGCAAGTGGAGAGTATGCCATCACACTCCTGACTTGTGCCTTGTAGAAGGTGGACAGGCTTTGGGGGAGTCAGGAGGTGAGTTACTCGCTGCAGGATTCCTAGCCTCTGACCTGCTCTTATAGCCACGGTATTTATATGGCTATTCCAGTTCAGTTTCTGGTCAATGGTAGCCCCTAGGATGTTGATAGTGGGGGATTTAGTGATGGTAATGCCATTGAACATCAACAGGAGATGGTTAGATTCTCTCTTGTTGGAGATGGTCATTGCCTGGTACTTGTGTGGCGCGAATGTTACTTGCCACTTATCAGCCCAAGCCTGGATATTGTCCAAGTCTTGCTGTATTTCTACCTGGACTGCTTCAGTATATAAGGAGTCACAAATGGTGCTGAACATTGTGCAATCATCAGCAAACATCCCCACTTCTGACCTTATGATTGAAGGAAGGTCATTGATGAAGCAGCTGAAGATGGTTGGGCCTGGGACACAACACTGAGGAACTCCTGATGTGATGTCCTGGAGCTCAGATGATTGACCTCCAACAACCACAATCATATTCCTTTTGGTTAGGTATGACTCCAGCCAGTGGAGGGTTTTCCCCCTGATTCCCATTGACATCAGTTTTGTTAGGGCTCCTTGATACTAAACTTGGTCAAATGCTCCCTGGATGTCAAGGGCAGTCACTCTCACCTCACCTCTTGAGTTCAGCTCTTTTGTCCATGTTTGAACCAAGGCTGTAATGAGGTCAGGAGCTGAATGGCCCTGGCGGAACCCAAACTGAGTGCCACTGAGCAGGTTATTGCCAAGCAAGTGCCGTTTGATGGCACTGTTGATGACACCTTCCATCACTTTACTGATGATTGAGAGTAGGCTGATGAGGCAGTCATTGGCCGGGTTGGACTTGTCCTGCTTTTTGTGTATAGGACATACCTGGGCAATTTTCCACATTGCTGGGTATATACCAGTGTTGTAGCTGTACTGGAACAGCTTGGCTAGGGGCGCGGCAAGTTCTGGAGCGCAGGTCTTCAGTACTATTGCCAGAATATTGTCAGGGCCCATAGCCTTTGCAGTATCCACTGCCTTTAGTCGTTTCTTGATATCACGCAGAGTGAATCGAATTGGCTGAAGTCTGGCATCTGTGATGCTGAGGACTTCAGGAGGAGGCCGAGATGGATCATCAACTCGGCACTTCTGGCTGAAGATTGTTGGAAATGCTTCAGCCCTATCTTTCGCACTGATGTGCTGGGCTCCCTCATCATTGAGGATGGGGATATTTCTGGTGCCACCTCCTCCAGTTAGTTGTTTAATTGTCCACCACCATTTATGGCTGGATGTGGCAGGACTGCAGAGCTTAGATCTGATTCGTTGGTTATGGGATCGCTTAGCTCCGTCTATCACATGCTGCTTATGCAGTTTGGCACGCAGATAGTCCTGTGTTGTAGCTTCACCAGGTTGACACCTCATTTTGAGGTATGCCTGGTGCTGCTCCTGGCGTGCCCTCCTGCACTTTTCATTGAACCAGGGTTGGTCTCCTGGCTTGATGGTAATGGTAGAGTGGGGGATATGCCGGGCCATGAGGTTACAGTTTGTGGTTGAATAAATTCTGCTGCTGCTGATGGCCCACAGCGCCTCATGGATGCCCAGTTTTACATTGCTGGATCTGTTCAAAATCTATCCCATTGAGCACGGTGTTAGTGCCACACAGCACGATGGACGGTATCCTCAATGTGAAGGCGGGACTTCGTCTCCACAAGTACTGTGCGGTGGTCACTCCTACCAATACTGTCCTGGACAGATGCATCTGTGGCAGGCAGATTGGTGAGGATGAGGTCAAGTATGTTTTCCCCTCTTGTTGGTTCCCTCACCACCTGCCACATGCCCAGTCTAGCAGATATGTCCTTTGTGACTCGGCCAGCTCGGTCAGTAGTGGTGCTACTTCGCCACTCTTAGTGATGGACATTGAAGTCCCCCACCCAGAGTACATTCTGTGCCCTCACCACCCTCAGTGCTTCCTCCAAGTGCTGTTCAACATGGTGGAGTACTGAGTCGTCAGCAGAGGGAGGGCGGTAGGTGGTAATCAGCAGGAGGTTTTCTTGTCCATGTTTGATCTGATGCCATGAGACTTCATAGGGTCTAGAGTCGATGTTGAGAACTCCCAGGGCAACTCCCTCCCTACTGTATACCACTGTGCCACCACCTCTGTTGGGTCTGTCCTGCCAGTGATGGCAGAGTCTGGGATATTGTTTGTCAGGTATGATTCCGTGAGTATGACTATTGCTTGACTAGTCTGTGGAACAACTTTCCTAACTTTGGCACAAGCCAAATATATTATATTATATAATAGATATGTTATACCTTTTAGAATTAAAGATTGAATAAATGGTCAGTTTTCAAGACTCACTGAAAAGAAGGTAGAGTTAAAAATATCAAGGTCTTTCAAGGTCCCTGTTACATAGAATGTGAACCAGAAACACCTTTTAAGTTTCTGTTGCCAGGGACTTGGAGGATAAATACACATTGAAATAGCCTTTGTGACATCAGTAAGAGGTAGCAATAAACTTAATTGATAGTGTAGGTAAAATGTAAACAGATCGACACAAAAGATTGTCTCAAGGTACCATAAAAACACAATTATAGATAATAAAATAATAAATGGAATAGTACTTACAGGAACAGAATGTCAAGTGATCACAATTATAAATATTTTGACCAGATAAATGCTCTCAACTTCAAAAGAAGGGTATTTCAAGAGAAATAGGTTAAGTGGAGATGATAGTTAATGATATTCCCATTTATGGATCTTGAAAGCAGGAAAAACACACACAGAAAGGTAACATCTATCTGCTAAAAGGTCAGATGATACCTTAGAAACCATATAAACATGACAGTTTCTGAAGATAAATTAGAAGTGTTGAATTCCTCATCAATACTTCTCACCCTGTGGCTTACTCAGGGAATTGAAGGTAAAATTTTGATGGATATTCTAAGATATTTTGCTGTAACATTAGCAGGGGTAAACTTTTGGATTCCATGTTAGAAATAAGATTATGTGTTATATTGCTTAGTAATATTTGATATTGTGATATACTTATCCACTTAAAAGTATATTGCATGTTCAATTCTTAAATAAATATATATAAGTTAATAAATCGTCTCATGTAGCATTTTGTTTACAACTACAAGGATTCCCTCTCTGTGTCTCTTTAAGTGGAGAGATACGTATTGAAGAGAGTTTCCCAGACCCTTATAATATCTGGGATATTAATGACAGCCATAATTATTAAAAAATAGTCTATCCAAAAGATGGTAATATTCTCTGTTAGTTTTCTTCCTTTGAGGGAAAACAAATTCAATTCTTTGGACCCAAATAAGTGTCTATAAGAATTTGTCTAGTTTGAACTTAATTAAGGGAGATTCATAGGGATGTATGCCTGATTTGGTTTAGTCCCTATAATTGGTTAAAGTCATAAATCACTTAATGCTAATGCTTCGGTGAAGTCCCTTGAGGCGTTTTATTACATTGAAGCACTAGTTATTGTTGGATGGTGTTGGGAAGACACATTACTGATTCATGGGAGGGATTGGTACTCAAACATTGGTCATGATTGGGCGGCACAGTGGCGCAGTGGTTAGCACCGCAGCCTCACAGTTCCAGCGACCCGGGTTCAATTCTGGGTACTGCCTGTGTGGAGTTTGCAAGTTCTCCCTGTGTCTGCGTGGGTTTCCTCCGGGTGCTCCGGTTTCCTCCCACATGCCAAAGACTTGCAGGTTGATAGGTTAATTGGCCATTATAAATTGCCCCTAGTATAGGTAGGTGGTTGGGAAATATAGGGACAGGTGGGGATGTGGTAGGAATATGGAATTAGTGCAAGGTTAGTATAAATGGGTGGTTGATGGTCAGCACAGACTCGGTGGGCCGAAGGGCCTGTTTCAGTGCTGTATCTCTAAACTAAACATGATGTCAGCTTAACTTGACCATGGAGCCAAAGCATGTCCTATGGTTGAGTGTTTGACGAGAATTACATGATTAGTTCTGACCAAGAAATAACCCTTCACAGAATAAACTCTATGTCTCCAAACAACAGAAGCAGAATAAACCACAGTCTTATACAACACCCATTAAACCAGCCTCAAGCTATCAAACTGTAGAAAGAAATATATTAATGCACGGCCAACACAATTAACACCTTTAATCTATTTTACCAGCAACTCTTGGCAATCAATATAAAAGACTCAATCAAACTGCCTGCGGTGCCTGTGCAGAAATCTTTTCATTAATTTCTTTCTCAAAGCTAGGGACAGATAACAAAATATTTCCACAGTGAGTGTGTCATTATCTTTTGATAATGGAAAAAAATCTTAATCTAATTTCACAAATTCTTGAATAGGAGACTTGTAAACCCACAAAAAAAGAGACTTGTTTGTTCTTTCAAGCCCACTTAAGATGATATTTGGTTTGGGTTAGGATGACCTGATTTGATTTGATTTTCATTGCCCACAGGGCTTCATGGTGTATTTGAGGCTCAGTCAGTTTATGTGCTGCAGCAACTTCCATTAATGTGGCTGTCTTATACTTATGCAAATGTTTAATTTACAGTTTTGAATCAACTGGACATTACATAGAATTACGGAGAATTTACAGCAGAGAATCAGACCATCGATCTCACTGGTATGTGCTTGTGTATATGCTCCAAGCATGCTTCCTCTTACCTGTCTTCATCTTACCTTATCAACATCTCCTTCTATTCCTTTCCTCCTCGTGTGTTTATCTAGCTTCCTCTTAAATGCATCTGTGCTATTCACCTCAACTATTCCAAAGGAACATAGGAATAGGAAGAGACCAAACAGCTCTTCGGGCTGCTTCACCATTTGATGAGATCATAGCTGGTCTGTATCCTAACTCCATCCACCAACCTTGGCTTCCTTTCCCTTAATACCCATGACTAGCAAAAAATCTATCGATATCAGATTCTTATTTGAGCTTGCATCTATTGTTTTTTGCGGGACAGAGTTCGCACTTTTCCCACCCTTTGCACGAACAAGTGTTTCCTAACTTCTCCATGTGGTAGCAAGTTTCGTATTCTAATCCCTCTCAGAGTAAGGATGTTTCTCCTGAATTCCTTACGGTCTTATATTTAAGATCCACTAGTTTTAGGTTCCCCCATAACTGGAAGTATCTCCCCCACATCTACCCTTTCATAGTTTCAAAAACCTCCATCAGGTTTTCTCTTTTCTCGATAAAATTGCCTCAGGCTGTTCAGAGTTTTCTGATAGTTAGAACTTCTCAGCCCTGGTATTATCCTTCTAAATCATTTTTATACCTTCTCCAATGCCTCTACATCCTTTTTGTAACATGGAAGTCAGCACGATGCACAGTACTCTAAGTGTGACTGATATTCATATAGATTCATGACTGAGACATGCATTTCCTTCTTGCTAACCTGTTGTTTCATATTTTCAAAGGAATCTTGTCGCGATGAGGAGACAACTAACATGCCAATAGGTATTGTAAATGCTTTTCAGATTTGTAATGTTCCATTCCTCATATTAAAAAATAAATTCTATAACAAATAGGTATGTCAATACCACAAAGAGTTCGTATTATTCACATGTGCACGAGACAAGAAATCAGATCACACTAGCCATGGCTGAGGCAAACTTTGAATCTCAGAAATCAGTTGAGATTAGTTTTATTAAGACAGACCCTGTTTGAATCCATCCTATTGCAGCCTGGGATAATACGAATTCCAATTAAGATGCTCTTAAAGGCAGTTCAATCCTGTGTGAAACTAGCTGCGTCATCACCAGTGCACTGTGGCAGCAGTGTGTACGATCTGCAGGATGTACTGCAGCAATTCACCAAGGGCTTCTTCGGCAGCACCTCCAAAACGAGCAGCCTCCACCACCAATAAGGAAAAGAGCAGCAGGTATATGGGAACACCACCACCTCCAAGATCCCCTCCAACTCACACACCATCCTGACTTGGACGTCGGCCGACTGTTCCTTCATTGCCGCTGGGTCAAAATCTTGGAACACCCAACGCTTTCGCAAGGGTAATTAGGTAATGGGTAATAAATGGGAATAAGAAGGTCTACTTAAGTGAGGTGTTGAGGGGCAGCAGCCCAGCCCAAGATCTGCCCCTTTGGAAAGACACAGAGAAAACTGCAGGGAAGAGAAGCAGAATGGAATGCATGCTGTGCCATTAAACAAGTAGACAAGAGCTTATTCAAGGAATGGAGCAATCAGTCATTTTCCAGTGCAGTCAATTAGCCATGACACTTTACAACTTAGAGAATTTCACTGTCAGTAATCTTTTCGAGAAAATCATTGACAGATTTATCTTGGTGCTGCTGATTCACATTAACTGCTGACTGCAATATGCTACTGCTCCTCAGAATGTTAAACATTTTTTAATTGCTTTACACAATAGCTTTCCAAGAGTTAATGAGGAATAATACTGAATGAAGACAGACGCCAATAATCTTCATAAGGAAACAAAATACTGTGGATGCTGGAAATCTTAAATAAAAACAGAAAATACTGGAAACACTCTGCGGGTCTGGCAGCATCTGTGGAGAGAGAAAGAGAGTTGCTGTTTCAGGTTGATGACCTTTCATCAGACATGACAGGGTGTACAGTGCTTACACCTCTGCAGAGATTCCTAGGCCAATATTTCCATGCTCATTGAATTTCCATCTTTTGGTGATTGTACCCCTTTGGCTGCAGTATGGTTGCCAA
Source organism: Heterodontus francisci (assembly GCF_036365525.1). Lineage (NCBI taxonomy): Eukaryota > Metazoa > Chordata > Chondrichthyes > Heterodontiformes > Heterodontidae > Heterodontus > Heterodontus francisci. Next base: position 8,695,296 of record NC_090387.1, read on the forward strand.
CTCTGGTTGGATATAGTCCAGGAAGAGTCATTACATGACCTTCAACTTCCAACCCCAATATCCCATTCTCCTGTCATTGGACGTGTCTGTCCTCACGGCACTCCGCTTTCCAACAGCCAATTGGAAAGAGAATAGATTCTTCATTACCTGATTGGATGATTCTTGACTCTCAAGGGGAAATTTTATGCTCTCTCCCAAGACGGGTTTGAAGGCAGGGAGAGCATGTAATCGGGCGTGATGGTAGCAGGGTTGGCCCCACCATCTTTCTGCCTTTGCCGAAATTATGTCCAGGGCGGGAAAAGCCTACGGACGTCCTTTCTGCCCCGCCACCAATTGAGGTCTTTAAGTGGGTATTTAAACCAAATTATGGGCCTCATCCCACTGCAGTTAGCTTAGCGGCGGGCGGACCTGTCACCGCATGGCGAGCACAGCAAGAAGGACTATGCGGGTTGCTTTCTGGCTCTGGGGTGGGGGAGGGGATTTCTCATTAAAAGGCCTGTAGTGCCTGATCGAGGGATCTAGCATCGGGAAGTGGGTGGGGGGAGTCGGGTGCCTGTTGAGACCCACCATCCTACCCTTGCTGCTGACCCCTCTTCCGCAACCCCATCCCCCGTGACCCCCACCTCGCGAAACCTTTCCCACCTGACCTATCTGTGGCCCGGGTCCAGAGCCCTTCCTCGGCCTCGGGTGGGTGCTCCACCGGTAGCAGCCACCGCCTCTGTGGTGGCGCTGCTCAGTTAAAGAGCTGAAGGCCTCTGATTGGCTGGCAGCTCTAAGAGGGCGGGACTTCCATCGCCGGGGTCCTTGATCCCGTGGAAGGCCCACCACTGTCCAGTTAAGTGCCGAATTAGCACTTGATTCGGCACGCCTCCACAGAAGGGGCGACGCGGGGTTCTAGCCAACACTTTTGCTGGAGTTCGAGATCCCCGTCATCCGTATAAAATCCTGGCCTCAGTCAAACAATCTTTTTCTTTGTGTCCACTATTTTTATAAATAAGCAAAAGTGTTCAGAGAAACCTTTGAATAAAACACAATTTTGTTTAATGCCCCTATGATTTTTGTCTTGGATTACACATAGCAGTGTCCTGGAGATGAATCTTCAGTTTGTGGGGACTCCAGGGTAATCCTGGAAGGTTGGTAATTTGAGGCTGGGGTCATGTAGCGTGATGCAGTCAGCTGCTATTCTATTGGCTGCTTTCACTCCTCATGAAGAGATCTTTGGTTGCACAGAGGGCTGAAATTTCCCGGCCCCGTGGAGATGGGTTTGGAGGTGGAGTGCCAGGAAGATGGGGGTGGGGGGGCGGGGTTCCACTTTGGGATGGCTGCCCGATGCTTTCCCGCCTCCGGGGGAACTTCCCAGAGTCAGGCAGGGAACAAAGTCGGCAGCCTGGTCCACGGAGATGGGAAGCAAATTAGGACAATTAAGACCACTTTCTGAAGGCGACAGAAGTTTCCTTCCATTGAACTGCTCTTCCACCCCCACCATCAAGTATGGAGACAGCCAGCTCCTTGGAGGCAGCCTCTCATCGGGAGGTCAGCAAACTACTGCAGGCCGCAATAAATGGCTGCATGGGGGCTGCAAATCCTCTCAGGGACCAGGGGAAAATTGCAGGCATTCTTCTAGAAGGGTTATCCCTCTACCCTGAGGTCCCTCACGGTACTGTGCCTTCTTTGATTTCAGCTGAAGAGGGAAGCCATCATGATTGCCTCCATTGTGAGCTGCCCAATAGGTATCTCTCATCTCCAACAGAGCTCACCTCTCCCGGTGGGGCTGCCGGATGGACATTACTGCCGGCTCTCCTACTGGGCCTCCAGCTTCCCTGGTCTACCCTCTGTCCTTAATTGGTCATTGGTCCTGAGGCGGCTTCTTATTTGTCTTTCTCTGGGAAGGTTGTGACTGATGTCCCGCCAGTCACCCTTCTGGGTTTTCAAAATTCAGCCCATAATAATGTCCAATTATGATCATCCACATCTATTAAAGCTGCATTCACTTCCAGAAACTTCCACAGCTTTGGGGAATGATCCAGCAATAGGATTATACTCTTCCCTGGATTTTACTTTGTACCTAAAATGACAGATTACCCACATCTCAAAACCGGGATCTAATTTTTCTGCCTATGTTAGTCATGGGCCATAATGTTGCATTGACATGGAGGTAATTAGCAATGCAAAGCATATAATCCTGCAAGTCAATGCTTACTTAACGTAGGAAGACTGATTGTTAATATATTCTGAGCCAGCCATTGTTGCCAATGCTACTTGAACGAGAGGACTGAATGGATGGATAGCTCCTTCAAGTATCATGCTTATGGCCTGAAGGCATGGCTCTTGAGCTATCTGCACTATCCTGAAACACCACAGGAACACAGATATAACGAGGTTGGTGGCAGTACAGGAAAAAGCTCTAAAGTCTGGAAATAAATGTTCCATTTGCATGCAACACTCCTGAGGTGCCCTGTGGGATGTAAGATGTTTATTGAGTGTTGCACGCTCCACAACATTGCACTCCAGAAAAGCGTAGCTCTCAGAAATATCTGTGGAAGGTCTGAGAAACGTTTCAGTCAAGGAATCTCCCAGTTCAACTAGCAGGAAGAAGAGATGATGTCATTCCGGTGACTGGGGAAACAAGTGGCCATCTCCCACGGGAGATTGTCCCTGAAACACCAGCAGAAAACTGACTTCCCCTTTAAATCTACCACAGTCTTGCTGAATTAGAGCCACATGAAGCTTGAAAACCGGCAGAAACAGGAAGAGCTAAGTCATGGCACGCAGGATGTGGGGAAAACCAGACCTGCTGACATCTTAATGATCAGCTGTAAATGCAACTGTTGTTCCTTAAAGGTGATCTGAACTGTTGCGTAGAGAGAATAGCAACTGTACATATAATCAGCTCTAGTGTGCGTTTGCACCAGAATCATCTAATCTCTTAGCATTGATGACAAGTGCACCATGAGGTCCATGCATTCCTCCTCAATAGCTTCTCAGTTGCTTGTTTGTGTTGCCATTTTATTTTTAATTCTCTCAGGATGCGGGCATTGTATTGCTTATCCCCTAGTTCCCCTGGGAAGGTGGCGGTGGGCCTCCTCCCTGAGCTGCTACAGTCCAGCAGTTCGACACAACCGAGTGACTTGCTAGGCCAATTCAGAGGGCTGTTAAAGAGCGAATCACATTGATGTGGGTCTGGACTCACATATAGGCTCAAACTGGTTAACGTCGGCAGGTTTCCTTCCCTTGAGGGACATTAGTTGAACCCACTGGATTTTTATGATAATCCGACAGTTTCATGGTCACTTTTATTGATACCAGCCTTTTATTTCCAGATTTGGTTCTAACTTTAAGTTCAAATTTTGAAACTTCTATGGTGGGAATTGAACTCAATCTCAGAATTATTAGTTCAGATTTCTTGATTTCTAATGCAATAATGTAACTGCTACCATACTCCATTAATACAGAGTTAGAGATTTGGATGGGGTGTGGGGGAGGAGGGCAGGACGGAGGGAGGGCTGAGAGTTCTAATTTCTGAAAGATGGGTTGAAGTTGTTTATTATTATTTCTCCCTCAGGCACAGTCTAGGCATCTGCTGCCTCATCGGAGAGAAAAGGACATTTATCACTTCTGCTGTCTTGATTGCTTCATGACTCATGATGGTGTGATGATCCACAGGCTTCAGCAGCTTCTGGTACCTCAGGCAAGTGACTATTCTTCATGAGCGAGCCTGGGCAATGAAGGGCAGCTGGAATTTCTACTACAGGCGTCCGCACAGCAGAACCCAATCTAATCCTCTTTAACCAGCATGCAAACAGAGATGACGAGATAAAGACCAGAACAATTATAACATGGGAATCATCACTGTCAATGAGATAAGCGCAAACTCAGGTCTTCTGCTTTAGGTGATGTGTAACTTGGACTTGACACTCACCACAGGCGAGGCCTCGAGCACAGAAAGTCCAGTCCTGCCTATGAGGATCCAATTTGAACTGGGCTGTGTTTTGCACAGCCACCTGTAACTTGCCAGAGAGCAGTGTAAAGTCCCCCAATATCACCACTCTCTCGTTCTCGCATATCTCTGTGATTTCCCTGCAGATTTGCTCCTTTATTTCTCTCTCACTATTTGGGAATGAGTCCAATAGAATGCCCTCAGTAGTGTAATCATACCTTTTTTGCTTCTCAGCTCGAACTAAATGGATTCTGTAAAGGACATCCTCCCTAATCAGTACTGACACCCCACCTCCTTTTTTTCCTTCTCTATCTTTTCTGAACATTTTATATCCTTGAATATTAAACACCCAGTCCTCTCCGTTTTTAAGCCACATTTCCATTATTGCCTCTACATCATATTCCCTCATGGCTATTTGTGCTTGTAGCTCATCAGCCTTACTCAGCACACTTTGTGTCTTTACATACATGCATTGCAAACCTGTCTTTGTATTCCTCATATTCCTTCTTAGTCTGCTTCTTTGTAATATGGTACTACCACCTTCTCCAGTACTATTCAACACTCTTACCCCTCTATGCACCTTATTCCTCTTTTCAGCTTCTATATGCTGGTGCCCAGCCCTCTGCAATTTAGTTTAAACCCTCCCCAACCACACTAGTGAATCGCCTCATGAGGACATTGGTCCCAGCCCTGTTGAGGTGCGACTTATCCCTTTTGAATAGGTACCTCCTGCCCCAGAACTGGCCCCAATGCCCCACAATCTAAAGACCTCCCTCCTCTATCATGCATCCAGCCATGCATTAATCCTCCCTATCTTCCTATTTCTATTCTCGCTAGTGCATGGCCCTGGAAGTAATCCAGAGATTACTACATTCGAGGCCCTTCCTCCCAAGCTCCTGAAAATCTGACCATTGAACCTCACTACTTGCCCTCTCTATGTCATTGGTACCAACATGTACCAGAACTTATAACTCACTCCTTTCCCCCTGCGGAATATTCTGCACCCTCTGCATGATGTCCTTTACCCTGGTACCAGGGAGGCAACGTACCATGCGGGACTCATAATGTTGATTACGGAAATGCCTGGGCATGACAGTCATGTGCTGAAACCTCCAGGAATACGTCAAATCAGAGTTGGCAACTCTAATTGTTCTATGTGCTGGATGGTAGCCTGTTTGATCATCATGTAACTTGGACCCATAACCTTCTGAGAAGCCATGAGCTGAACTTCACAATCTTAAATCTAACAGCATGCTTCCATTAGGAATAGCAAAGATTGAACAAACAAAATGAGACCATGGACACGTGCCTAACATGTGAATAAAGAAGGTTAGGGTTAGCATTAGGGTTTGTGTATGAATTTAGAAGGTCAGGGTTAGGATTAATGTGTGAATTACGAAGGTTAGGGTTTGCGTTAGGACGTCTCAAGTCATTCCATCTTCGCTGCCTCCGGAGAATCCTTGGCATCAGGTGGCAGGACCGTATCTCCAACACAGAAGTCCTCGAGGCGGCCAACATCCCCAGCATATACACCCTACTGAGTCAGCGGCACTTGAGATGGCTTGGCCATGTGAGCCGCATGGTGGACGGCAGGATCCCCAAGGACACATTGTACAGCGAGCTCGCCACTGGTATCAGACCCACCGGCCGTCCATGTCTCCACTTTAAAGACATCTGCAAACGCGACATGAAGTCCTGTGACATTGATCACAAGTCGTGGGAGTCAGTTGCCAGCGATCGCCAGAGCTGGCGTCAACCATAAAGGCGGGACTAAAGAGTGGCGAGTCGAAGAGACTTAGCAGTTGGCAGGAAAAAAGACAGAATCGCAAGAAGAGAGCCAACTGTGTAACAGCCCTGATAACCAATTTTATCTGCAGCACCTGTGGAAGAGTCTGTCACTCTACAATTGGCCTTTGTAGCCACTCCAGGCGCTGCTTCACAAACCACTGACCACCTCCAGACGCTTACCCATTGTCTCTCGAGGCAAGGAGGCCAAAGAAAGAAAGAAAGAAAGAAAGGCTTAAGGTTAGGATAAGTGTTAGGATTAGGACTAAGCTTAGAGTTAGGGTTAGGCTTCGGTTAATATGTAAATTCCTAAGATTATGGTTAGGAGTAGGGTTAGAGGTCGAGTTGTAGAGCTTGGGTAAATGTGCAAATTAGTAAGATTATGGTTAGGATTAGGGTAGGGATAGGGTTAGGTTTAGGGTGAGAATTAAGAAGGATCAGCGATTTATTTTTTGTTATTGCACAATACTGATGAAAATGTTTTTAAAAAGCATAAGAAATTTTATCAGATTACATGTCTTCCACAACCTCACCTCTTGGAATTGATTACACTTATCATAAGAAAGGATATTGCAATACATGAGGTACAGACTTCTTTATTTATTACAGGTCTGGTTTCACCGAACGTTTCTATAAATTGTCAATTACCCAGGAATGGGTGGTTTTGTGCAGTGACACTGCAACATTCCTTGTTTAATGTAATCTAACTTTCAGCATGTTCGCCACTGCCTGCTGCCTTCCCAACACTGGACAGAATTCAGTGGTGTTGCTGAATGTTTTAAGGGTTCTTTTCATGAGACTAGACCTGAAACCAATGCTCATCTCTCCTCAGAGATGGATTCATCAGATTGGACATTGTTGGTCCCAAGCACCTCTCCTGTAACATTTCCAGGGATTGGACAGATGAGTCACTCCCAGAGAGCACACACCCAAACAAAAGAGATCACATGCACACACACACATGTACATAGAGACACACACGGGCACACACAGACACAAATCACACATACAGACACATATGAACATACATAAATGCACACACAGGCACAAACGCTCATATATACAGACACAAATGCACACACATTCTTGCACACACAAAGACATGCGCACACAGACACATACGCACACGGATACACACTTACACATAGATACGCACACGCACACGCAAACAGACACAAATGCAGGCACAAATATAAACACAGACACATGTACACATATGCATACACAGACACACATGCATATACAGACACACAGACACACATATACACACAAATTTGCGTGCGCCCGTGTACAGACCTGTACATGCATACACACAGCACACAAACACACATATACACACAAATACAGGCACAAACCCTCTATGTGGAAGGTATCAAATTCTGCCTCATTGTTTTAACTTTAAAGAGCAAAACTGAATTTAAAGTTTATGTCACAAAACAGAGAGTTAACACCATACCATGTGCCCATCATGTGTATACATCATTGATTTTGTCTCTAACTCTTAATGTATTGATCCATTCCCTTTTGTACTTAATAAAACAATGTAATGTACCAATACATTCCACTTTTCCCCTCTGCTACTTAATGTTATGTATTGATCCATTCCACTATTTCTATCAGACAGCTGAGAGAATGTATTGATCCAGTCCATGTTTTGTATCTGACATTTGAGAGGGACCCAATTAATAGCAGTGAAGCTGTGTTTAGAGCTGATTTCAAATAATATTGCATTTGAACGTTTCTCAATGATATAATACCCTGGGATGAGAGCATTGTCCTATGAGGACAGATTGAGTAGAATGGGCCTATTTTCTCTGGAGTTTAGCTGAATGAGAGGTGATCTCATTGAAACGTATAATATTCTTGGGGAGCTCGACAGGGTAGACACTGACAGGTTGTTTCTCCTGGATGGAGAATCCAGAACTAGGGGTCACAGACTCAGAATAAGGGATCAGCCATTTAGGACTGAGATGAGGAGAAATTTCTTCACTTAGATTCCACTTTTTCTCTGCTACTTAATGTTATGTATTGATCCATTCCACTATTTCTATAAGGGTGGCACAGTGGCGCAGTGGTTAGCACCGCAGCCTCACAGCTCCAGCGACCCAGGTTCAGTTCTGGGTACTGCCTGTGCAGAGTTTGCAAGTTCTCCCTGTGACTGCGTGGGTTTCTGCCGGGTGCTCTGGTTTCCTCCCACAGCCAAAGACTTGCAGGTTGATAGGTAAATTGGCCATTGTAAATTGCCCCTAGTGTAGGTAGGTGGTAGGAGAATGGTGGGGATGTGGTAGGGAATATGGGGTTAATGTAGGATTAGTATAAATGGGTGGTTGTTGGTCAGCACAGACTCGGTGGGCCGAAGGGCCTGTTTCAGGGCTGTATCTCTAAATAAATAGATGGTTGTGAATCTTTGGAATTCTCTATCCCAGAGAACTGTGGATGCTCAGTTTTTGAATATATTCAAGACTGAGACAGATTTTTTGGATACAAAGGGAATTAAGGGATACGGAGATAGAGCAGAAAGGTGGAGTTGAGGTACAGGATCAGCTGTGATCTTACTGACCAGTGAAGCAGGCTCAAGGGGCCAGATGGCCTATTCCTGCTCCTATTTCTTATATTCTTATGTAAAAGGTCCTACAATACACGAATGTTCACGACTGATTACCAGAGTTGTTTATTACAATTGGAGATGACAGAGTACAGAAGTTTTCCTAGTTTAATGACTTAGACCTTTATGTCCTTCAGCTGTTGACATCGATTATGACAGGATGGGCAAATAACATTAATACAACTGAGTTTGAGAATTGCTGAAAATAGAGACATTTTGTCGAAACTTTTCGTCTTGCACTCATCAGGACGATACGCAAGAATAACCAATGTAAGGGCAAAGGACAACTTATACTGCACGAGAAGAGGGTGCTGATTGGTTGGCAAGTGAACTCTGATTGGTAGAAGTGTTGCCATGGAGAATGCACCAGTTTACGATGAATGACAGTTAACTGCCAAGCTTTGTTTGAAATTTAAACCAGGCAGCTTGACACCGATTGGTCAAGGCATTGCCCTGAGGAATGAACCAGCAAATGTCTGCCACTTATTTTGGTCAGCTGAAACAGGCGCAATGTGTGTACATGTTCTTTCTGTCGGCGAAGAACAGGGTCCTGTATATTAATGTATGTAGCTTCCAGTACTCGCAAATGCATCACACTGCGAGCCCTACTGACAATCTTAAATTGTTTGTCAGCGTAATTCTTAGCAAATATTGTCCAATCGCGGAATCACAGACACACTTACACATGCATGTACACATCCAAAAACTTGCATGCGCCCAGGTACGACACACATATACATACACACTGACACACAAACACACATGTACACACACATGCAGACACAAACCCTCTACTCTTCAGCAATTCTCAAATTCTGTACTACCTAACAACAATTGTCTTTACGACAAATAATGAAAGTGTTTGATCGGGTGATTTACAGAAGATGCTTGTACTTATGAGGGAGTGACCAGAACTGGGGACCACAAATATATGATAGTCACTAATAAATCCAATAGTGAATTCAGGAGAACATCTTTACCAAGAGAGTGCTGAGAATGTGGAGCTTGCTACTATATGGAGTAGTTGAGGTGATTCATATAGATGCATTTAAGGGGAACCTAGATAAACAAGTGAGGGAGAAAGGAATAGAAGGATATGTTGAAGGGATTAGATGAAGAGAGGTGAGAGGAGACTCGTGTGGAACGTAAACACCAGCATGGATTAGATGGGCCGAATGACCTGTTTCTGCACTGTACATTCGACAGAATTCTAGGTAACTGCACACTGATACTGGGTCAGAGAGGTAAAATACAAAGGGACGGTCGATACATGCTGCCTTAGATAAACACACAACTCACCCGTGCATTAAAATTCAACAGGCAACAGCATTCTGCTGCTTTCATGTGAGATTGCTGATAGCAATCCAGTCAGTGCTGATATTTTATCCAAAGACAGAGCACATGTTAGAAGCTCACTGCTTTGTACGCCTTCATCTCCTTCCATAAGAGAGGTAATGGAAATCACACACTATGTGACAGTGCGATGAGGGTCAGTTAACTTGTACAATGAGAGCTGAAATGCTACAGCCATCCTTATTGATAGTGATATTAATTCAGTTGCTTCACGCGCCTGCTTCAGCCTCTTCCTTTCAAGGTGGTCTTGATGCGAGATATCTGCGCTGCTCGAATTCCGGACTCTTGCACATCTCTGATTTCCATCATTCCACCATCGGTGGCCATGCCTTCAGCTGCCTAGCTCCAAGTTCTGGAATTCCCTGCCTAAACCTCTCCACCTTTCTGGCAACAGAACCAGAGGCGACATACGGAAAATCTTTTTTTACGCAAAGGCTGTTTCGGATTTGAAATGCACTGCCCGAAAGTGTGATGGAAACAGATTCAACAGTAATTATTAAAAGAGAATTAGATAAATACTTGAAGGAGAAATCATTGCAGGAATATGAGGAAAGAGCGGGGCAGTGGGACTAACTGGATAGCTCCTTGAAAGAGCCGACGCAGTCTCGATGGGCTGAATGTCCTCTTTCTTTGCTGTGCTACTGTATGGTTCTCTGATTTCTCCTTTCAGTTGCTTCCTAAAACAAAGTTTTTTATCACCTGTCCTAATATCTTCTTATGTGGCACAGTGTCAAATTTTGTTTGAAAATCACTCCTTTAAAGTGACTTGGTGTTTTGCTACATTAAAGACAATTATTAATGAAAGTTCTTGTTGTTGAAGCTGTCACTTTAAAATGGAGACTAATTGCTCTCCTCTTTTTTTTAATGCTCTTCCTCTGCCCTGGGGATATGGGCCCACAGATGTTGGTCACCCCCCCAAATACCCTGCCCATCCTCACTCAATGTCCACATGCATGCACATTCCAAAACAGATGCTGGCACATGACAAAAAGAGAATTTTTGCCTCATTTCCCCACCAGTCATTCTGGGTGCTCTGAGGCCATCTCTCATGACCGCATCACAAATGAGATGTTAAACTGAGGCTTTGTCTGCTTTATCAGGTGGACATGCAAGATTCCATGGCAATATTTTGAAGAAGAGCAAGGGTCTCCCAGGTGTCCTGGCCAATATTTATCCCTCAACCAATATCATTAAAAGACAGATTCGATGGTCATCCATTTCAGTGCTGATTGTGGGAGCTTGCACAAAGCTGGCCACTGAGTTTCCTTACATTTTAACAGTGACTACACTTGAAAAAGCATTTCATTGCCTGTAAAGCATTTTGGGACTGTGACAGAAATCACAGTTGCCAAATGGAAAAATATTCATTTCATTGTATGAAACTCTGCTTGAGAACTTTTTACTGGATACTACTGGACACATTAAAAAAAAAGAAGCAGAACGGAGCAGCTAAAAATGGCCACGCACATTTGCATTTTGAGAAGACAAAGGCTAGTTGAGAGACTGAAGTAAATTACCTAGTCTAGCTGGAACAATGGGGGTGCTCCCTGATTCAATTAGCGAGATTGGTTTTGCCAATAGTGATGATCAAAAGACGTCGACACCTTTTGACTTTGAAAGAGCCAAACCAACCACCCCTGCCCCACCAAGTATGTTCAAAGATCCTTCCAGAAGTTGCCGTTTCAAACAAAGAGATGGTCACATGACATACCTGCTGGTATAAGACTGAGGTTTTTGAATTGTTCCTCAGAAAGGAAAGAGACTGCAACTGAATTCCAAGAGAAAAGCAACTCTCTCTCTGTCTCTCACTTCAGCAAAGTCCCAGGGAAACCACTCTGGCAGCTTCTAAGCCTTCTGTTACGACCAGATAAGAAAGGTGTCCCGGGGTCTTTTACTGTCTTCGCCAGGTCTTGTTGAAATAGGGTTTAATTTTAAACACACTATGTTTTGAGCTGCCCCTTTGGTGAATCCTTGTTCACTACTTTCCAATTATAAGGCAAGGAAATAAGCATAAACAGGGTTTCTTAGGTTTAAAGAAAAAAAGTGAAATTTATTCAATCTTAAACTTAAACTCTAATATGCTCAACACCTACAGATATATGACGTGCCCATGCTAGCATGCACACGTGATACATGCATGCAAATAGGGACAGAAAAGAGCAGAAGAAAAATAAAATGGAACAGTTTGAGGCAATATCAGAATAGTTTTTTGTTTACTGTGCTTTGAGCTCACTGTAGTCCTTTTGTAAGTAGTCTTGCTTTTCATTGGGGCCCAGTATTCTTCTTAAACCTTGTTTACTGTAGGAGACTTTTCTCTCTTCAGGTTTATGTGTCTTCAATAGTTTCCGAAGCTGATGAGAGTGAGATAAGAGCAGACAGGAGAGAGGTGTTCTCAGTCCAGGAGAAAACAGCCTTCTGAGTTCAAAATTCTGTTGGAAGCTCAAATTCAAAAAACTCCAATAGTCAGTCAGTCATGTGATCAAAGTGGTCCCACTATGTTTGTTTGTGTATTCGGCCATCGTAGTCATTAACCTGGAATGCTTCAATGTCTAGTAATCAAAAGTCCATTGTGGATTAAATAAACTGGAGCAGGGAATAGCTCCTTTGTCCTTTGAAGTACTTTTCTGTTGATATGCTAATGTATCTCTCCAGTCAAAGTCTCCAGTTGTTTTTCAAAGCAAGTTTTCTTCACCATCAGCAGTTTAAATCAATGTTCATGTGGCAAAATTAATTTTCCTCATTCTTGGCAGGTGTGGGCTTGACTGACACATAAGACTACAGAACTTTACAGGCGACCACCAAGAAATCAGATGAAACCTCTCTTCGGCCTTCAGGAACCAGAGAAGCAAGCCTGAAATTGTGCACATGTCCCCGGTGAGGATTCAAGATATTAACTTCAATTAAGGACATTACAACCCAGTATTTGCATTCCATTTATTACCAACTTTATTTCAATCTCCCGACTCTTTCTTCCCCTCTGTATCTATTTGTGTGTGTGTGTGTGTGTGCGTGTGCGCGCGTGCGCTTCTCGGGTGCATGTGAGCATGGATGTGTCGCGTATTTTAGGAATTTTAACCAGTTTAGAGTGCTAAGGTTAATAAATTTACATCTTTCTTGTTTAAACCCAAGAAAACCTATCTGATTGGCTCATTTGTAATTATATTCGTGGAACAGTGAGCAAGGGCTCACAGAGGTGGTCAACTAAAATCACTGTGTTAAAAGAATAAACTCTGTTCCAGCCAAACCAGAGAAGGGGCAAATGGAGAGCCTGAGACCCCTTCCTCACCTGGTCATAACAGGACATTGTGAGGTTGTGAAAGGCGCTTTAGAAATGCAAGTCTATTCTTTTTTTATTTCACTTTCAGTGATCAGGATTCTGCACTATCTCCCCAGACCTACCGGGATTCACTGCACCTTTCTGATAACTCACTCTGCCTAAGCATGTCCCCAGCAAAATGGTTCCTACTGGAGATTCCTCTCGATGAAATAAGATATTGCCAAAAAAAAGTCTGAAGGAGCCAGCTGCCTTGCAGTATTGGGTGATTGATTGCACAGCCAGGCTATGTTAACAGGGCTCTGTATCAGAATTAAAACCCCTGCTCCCTTCCTGAGCTGTGCCTCTATCTGACTACCTGGTGTGAGCAAGGTGTCAATCTCGCTAATGTCTCTCGGACCAGGGCCCACATTGTCCCAAACCACTGCATTCCACCCCTTCCCACCCCACTCAAAGACTTTCCCCTCACCACACTTGAAGCAGCACAAAAATACTAGGGTTGCAAAGCCAGTTTTACGCAGGCTTTAAATAAAATCAGAGCATATGCTGGGGTAATGACTCACGACTCCAAAGCAGAAATGAAATGAAGTCACTCATCATTCACAACTGATATTTTGCAGATGCGATAACGAGCTCTCCCTCTTTTCCCCATTCCCCTTATTCCATGTGTGCTTTTAAAGCAGCCTATTCATTTCCCAGCCTGTGTTCGCTGCCATGTGTATCCTCTTTATTTATTGCCAATAATAAACAAATCATGCCCTGTAGCACAATGCAGTCAATGCCAAGAGGCCATTCTCAACTTGACTGAAAATATCAAGATTAGAAATATGGATAAGGTAAAGTGGTTTAGGGAAAATGGATCTTGAAATTACATCGATTAGTTTAATCAGCATTTATCGTCCTTAAAAATCAGCTGGGTTATTGAAAGGAGCAGTAATTACAGCTGGGGAGCTGGAGTCTGTATATGTTGTTGTTAGAATTAAGCTCGTGTCCTGTACACAATAATAAACAAATCACACCAAACACATTAAAGCTGCAGGACAAACACGATACAGGGTGGTGTTAGAAAGATGGATTGGCTTCTTAAACTGTTGTTAAACCAGTAACATGTGAATCCTGGTGCAGAAATGTGGAGTTCTGGAATTTCCTCTCGAAACATTTCTGTCTCTCGACCTGTTTTTCTCTCTCTCGCCTCCTTTAAGATGCTCCTTAAAATCTCTCTGTATGACCAAGCTGCCATAATACATCCTTACGTGGCTTGGTACAGATTTTTTCTGATAATCGCTCCTATGAAGTGCATTGGCGTCTTTTACTACAGTAAAGGCGCTATATAAATACAAATTGTTGTTGTGTGGGGGCGGGGAGAGAGATGCTGTAGTGCACAAGTTTTCAAAGGTTTTTGTATTCATTCATGGGATGAAAGTGTTGTTGGCTAGGCCAGTACTTATTGCCCACCCCTAATTGCCCTTGAGAACATTATGGTGAGGGGGATAGGCGGTGGTGCAGTGGTAATGTTACTGGACTAGTAATCGAGAGGCCCAGGCTATTGCTCTGGGGACATGTGTTCGAATCCCATCACGGCAGATGGTGAAATTTAAATTAAATTAGTAAATCTAGAATTGAATGCAAGTCTAATGGTGACTGTTACGACCGGGTGAGAGAAAGGTTTAGGGTTCCCTTTCAGCCTTCACCTGATCTTACTGTAACAGGGTTTAATTTTAAGCACACTGTGTTTTTAGCTCCCCCTTGGTGAACCCTTGTTCACCGCTTTCCAATTATAAGGCAAAGAAACCAGCACAAACAGGCTTTCTTAGGTAATGTGCTCCATTCTTGGCTGGTGGGGGTCCAGCATGACAGCGATCATGAAACCATTGTCGATTGTTGTAAAAGCCCATCTGGTTCACTAATGCTCTTCGGGGAAAGATCCTTACCTGGTCTGGCCTTCATGTGATTCCTGACCCACAGCAATGTGGTTGACTCTTAAATGCCCTCTGAAATGGCCTAGCAAGCCACTCAGTTGTATCAAACTGCTGCAAAGTCTAAAACTAGGTCGGACAGACTCCCCCAGGTCACCAATGTAAGGTCGCTAAGACTTCTGCACTCTGTATTTGCTCACTCATCAGAGCCCTTTCCTATCCTGAGTGGTGTGAAACAGGGCTGTGTTCTCGCACCCACACTTTTTGGGATTTTCTTCTCCCTGCTGCTTTCACATGCGTTCAAATCCTCTGAAGAAGGAATTTTCCTCCACACAAGATCAGGGGGCAGGTTGTTCAACCTTGCCCGTCTAAGAGCGAAGTCCAAAGTACGGAAAGTCCTCATCAGAGAACTCCTCTTTGCTGACGATGCTGCTTTAACATCTCACACTGAAGAATGCCTGCAGAGTCTCATCGACAGGTTTGCGTCTGCCTGCAATGAATTTGGCCTAACCATCAGCCTCAAGAAAACGAACATCATGGGGCAGGATGTCAGAAATGCTCCATCCATCAATATTGGCGACCACGCTCTGGAAGTGGTTCAAGAGTTCACCTACCTAGGCTCAACTATCACCAGTAACCTGTCTCTAGATGCAGAAATCAACAAGCGCATGGGTAAGGCTTCCACTGCTATGTTCAGACTGGCCAAGAGAGTGTGGGAAAATGGCGCACTGACACGGAACACAAAAGTCCGAGTGTATCAGGCCTGTGTCCTCAGTACCTTGCTCTACGGCAGCGAGGCCTGGACAACGTATGCCAGCCAAGAGCGACGTCTCAATTCATTCCATCTTCGCTGCCTTCGGAGAATACTTGGCATCAGGTGGCAGGACTATATCTCCAACACAGAAGTCCTTGAAGCGGCCAACATCCCCAGCTTATACACACTACTGAGTCAGCGGCGCTTGAGATGGCTTGGCCATGTGAGCCGCATGGAAGATGGCAGGATCCCCAAAGACACATTGTACAGCGAGCTCGCCACTGGTATCAGACCCACCGGCCGTCCATGTCTCCGTTATAAAGACGTCTGCAAACGCGACATGAAATCGTGTGACATTGATCACAAGTCGTGGGAGTCAGTTGCCAGCATTCGCCAGAGCTGGCGGGCAGCCATAAAGACAGGGCTAAATTGTGGCGAGTCGAAGAGACTTAGTAGTTGGCAGGAAAAAAGACAGAGGCGCAAGGGGAGAGCCAACTGTGCAACAGCCCCAACAAACAAATTTCTCTGCAGCACCTGTGGAAGAGCCTGTCACTCCAGAATTGGCCTTTATAGCCACTCCAGGCGCTGCTTCACAAACCACTGACCACCTCCAGGCGCGTATCCATTGTCTCTCGAGATAAGGAGGCCCAAAAGAATTTGCTCACTTACATGCTGGTTACTTCTGCTATATAAAGCAAGGACATTGGGGTTGATTTTGACCCCCTTTTCCTGGCTTTAAAAGGACAATAATGGCCTTAGATTGGGGTCAGAGGTCTCACCCATTCCCCACCCACCTGTCCCATGTCAGTACTGCCAGCATTGAGTTGGTGTCCCTGGGTGTGAGTCAATGGCTGCAAATTTTCTGTCAAAATAACAGAATATGAGAAATTTATCTCAGCTACACCTTTGCTGTCCCCATATCCCTTGATGTCCTTAAAACCCAAAATTTCTGTTTCCTTCAAGGATGTTGCACTTAGGTTTAGGGTTCCCTTTCAGGGGAAAAGAGACACTGCTTCCCAGACAAGCATCTACATTTATAGTGGTAGTCCGAGCAGTGTGCCAATGTTAATAGGGTGTCCATTTTTACAGGGGCTCCCTAATTTAATAAAGCTTGAAAATCAACCTCTAAAAGTCTTCCGACTGATCATTGTCTGATGCTTATGTTGTTGGATGGCCTCCCACTTTACATCCTCCATAAATTTGAGCTTCTCCAAAATTCTGCTGCCTGTTTCCTAAATCACAACAACTTCCGTTCACCCATCAGCCCTGCGCTCGCTGACCTATATTGGCCCCCAAATCAAACGCTTTGATTTAAAATTCTCATCCTTGTTTTCAAATTCCTCCATGGCTTCGCCCTTCTCTATCTCTGTAACCTCCTCCACACCAACAACCCTTTGAGATCTCTGCACTCCTCCAATTCTAGCCTCTGGCACATCCCCAATTTTTGATGCTCCACCCTTGGTGGCCATGCCTTCAGCTGCCTAGGCCCTAAGCTCTGGAATTCTCTCCCTAAACCTTTCCCTCTCTCGACCTCTCTCTCTCCTCCTTGAAACTACCTCTTTGACCAAGCTTTTGGTCACCTATCCTAATATCTTGTTTGATAATCACTCCTGTGAAATGCATTGGGATGTTTTACAATGTCAAATGAATGTTGTTGTTATTACTTCTGAAGGCCCCAGGCGACCTCAAATGGAGAGGTGTGAGCATCACTCTCTAATTTTATTCCTCATTGACTGCTGCTGGGCTCAGCCTAGGTCCGTCTGAGGTTACAAGCCTGAGTTTGCCACTGAAAATTCAATGGAAGCTGTCGGTATCTATAAGACAGTCTGTCGTAATTGTGGAGTTTGCATCTTTTTATTCTGTGCATGAGGATCAAAACTCCAATTATTGTTGAGGCAATGCCTTCAAATGTGGCACATGTAGATCTCAGAATAAAGCCATATGTCGTTATATATACCTGACAGCAAAGGAGAGCAGCAGTAGATATGAAAACTGTATTAAACTATGTTAGTATACGTCATTGCATAATTATTCTTCACAGATGTATACTGTTTGTTGGCAGTCTTCAGTGTTCCATTTGACACAAAATATACCTTATGCACTTCAATGAGTGGGAAGTATTTATCCACCTGATTAAAATATTTAAATGAGCCTCCTGGGAGCCGGTTGTTTGCTGTCTCCCTGTCACTTCTCTGTTAACTGGAGCTGGGCGGCTACAAGGCAGGTTGCTTTCAGGTTTGAGTTTTAAAAATTTTTTGCATCCTACCTAACACAAATCCACCCCTCTTAAAGCCCTCTTGGGATAGCAACTAAATGTGCCCCTTGTCAGTGCTGCTCACTTGGGTAATAAACAAAGAGCGTTGACTTGAGGAAGTCACAGCATGGTGACCATGGAACCATTCCTCAGAAAGGGTCTGCCAGGGAACTGGTGTCAAATTGTTGATAAGGTCATTCATTGTCTGCTTGGGTGCAAAGGATAGGACTTCCCTCAAACAATGTGAAGAAAACATCAAAAAATGTCAGAGCTTCAGTTCAAACATACAATGACATTGAACTCATTTCTGATTCTTTGTAATACATAGTTTGTGAAAGTTTCTTTGTAAGGTTATCCCGCAAACAGCTCGAGTACGATCAGGGAGGATGGACGCAGGTTGAAAATAAACAGCTGGAAATGTGATGGACAGTTTGACCTTTGATAGTGTGCTTTTAGAGTCATAGAATCACAGAATGACTAAAGCACAGAAGGAGGCCATTCAGCCTGTTGTGTCCGTGCTGGCTCTATGCAAGAGCAACTCACCTAGTCCCACTCCACTGCTGGATGGAAGGCTCCCCAATATTCCAGACTCAGAATGATACAACACAGTAGGCCACTGGGGTCACCAGGCCGTCCAGTTAGTCCCACCTTCCTTTGCCCCTATCACTGCAATATTTTCCCCTTTCAAGTATTTATCCAATTCCCTTTTGAAATTTACTATTGAATCTGCTCCCATCACCTTTTCAGGCAGCGCATTCAAGATCATAAAAACTCACTGTGTAAACATTTTTTTTCATATGTTGCCTTTGCCTCTTTTGTTAATTACCTTAAATTTGTGTCCTTTGGTTACTGGCCCTTCTGCAACAGGAAACAGTTTCTCTCTATTTACTTTGCCTCACCCCTTCATGATTTTGAACACCTCTATCACGTCCCTCTTCACCTTCCCGGCTCCAAGGAGAACAACCTCAGTTTCTCTTGTTTCTTCACGTAACTGAAGTCCTTCACCCCTGGTCTCATTCTGGTAAATCTCTTCTGCACCCTCTCCAAGGCCCTGACATCCTTCCTAACGTGTGCTGCCCAAAATAGGACACAATACTCCAGCTGAGGCCTAACCAGTACAAATGAGTTGCCCTCAGCGAGATCTGGGACCCAACTTTTTATCTGTTTCAGAAGCAGACATTGGAAGCACAGAAAACCTCTCCTTTTATCGTGACAACTTATCACCAGGTATGGTAGTCCGGTGGTTATAAACATGGAAATCAAATTAATTAAAATCTGGTGACCCAGGCTGGTATCCATAAAAATGAGGTGTAAGCTGTCAGACTGTCATAGAAAACCCAGATGGTTCACTAATGTCCTTCGGGAAAGGGTTCAATCACCCCTCACAAAAGTGATAGTTACTATATATGGTTAATCAGGGCTAGAGTGATCTCCTGACCTTGTTTTGAATGCCTAAGGGTGGGGGGCGGGGGGAGGTGTGTGTGCTGGGGGGTTGGTGGTCAGAGGGTATCTTTGCCAGATTTTCCCCCATAATTGGCCTGGATTTTAATTTGGTTTTTCACCTCTCCCAGGAGATCTCTTGGTTGTTGGGTTGGGTAGGGAGAGTGTGTTTGTCATCATGCATGAGGCATCGCAATTGGGTGGGACAGGATGAATGGACCAGAGTGTCTTTTTCTGTCCAAGATTGCTTGTAAATTCATAAAAGGAAATGTGTGGACGATAGGAGACTTTGAGGTAAGGAACACCTTCAAAGATTTAAATTAAGAACATAAGAAATAGGAGCAAGATTAGGCCATATGGCCCCTCAAACCTGCAATACCACTCGAGAAGACTGATCTTTGACCTCAACTCCACTTTTCTGTCCATCCCCATATTCCTTCCTTCCCTTAGTGTCCAAAAATCTAATGATCTCAGTCTTGACTATACTGAATGATGGAGCAGCCACAGCTCCCTGGGGTAGAGAATTGCAAGGATTCACAAGCCTCTGAGTGAAGAAATTTATTTTTTAATTTTTTTATTTAGAGATACAGCACTGAAACAGGCCCTTCAGCCCACCGAGTCTGTGCCGACCATCAACCACCCATTTATACTAACCCTACACTAACCCCATATTCTCTACCACATCCCCACCATTCTCCTACCACCTACCTACACTAGGGGCAATTTACAATGGCCAATTTACCTATCAACCTGCAAGTCTTTTGGAGGTGGGAGGAAACCGGAGCACCCGGAGGAAACCCACGCAGACACAGGGAGAACTTGCAAACTCCACACAGGCAGTACCCAGAATCGAACCCGGGTCGCTGGAGCTGTGAGGCTGCGGTGCTAACCACTGCACCACTGTGCCGCCCATCTCATCTCAGTTGGAAATGGTCAGCCCCCTTTTCCTGATACTCTGACCCCTAGTTCTAGACTGTCCAAGCAAGGGAAACAGTCTCTCAGCATCTACCCTTGCCAAGCCTGCTAAGAATTTTATGCATTTCAATCAGATCGCCTCTCATTCTTCTAAACATCAGAAAATATAAGCTTATTATAGGTTCAACAGATTAAATTTGTTTTTCCTCCTGTGCATGCAGTCTAGAAACATTGATGGCTTGCAGAAAATACACTGCTTGCATTGAATTGATTTGCTGACAAATTGCGACCATCAGTTAAATAAGGACACAGGTGGGTTGAAATGGTTGTGTGTGTTATATTAGCAATAGATGCACTCATTAATCTGGAACAGCTCTTCTACTGAATACATTAAAATGGTCAAAAAAGCAGCTGAAGGTACATCATAGGCAGGAATCGCAGAGGAGCAATTAACAGATCAAATGGAATACTGAGTATATTGTCGAGTTCGCAGATATGGCTGAAGTTTTTCCAATCACGCTGAAATGAATGACTTACCATCAGCATTACAATTGTAAAATCTGAGCCTATACATTCAGGCCTTTATAGTGCAGCCTATACAGTGCTTTTGCCAGAACAGGATTTCAACATTGCATTCTGTGGGCTGAATTTTGTGGAATTGGTGGGGGCCCTGACACCAGACCAAAAAGGTGAGGGTAACCCTGCCTCTACCCTTTGGAACTCCCCGGCACAAATTAATGGTGCTTGGGGAATTAAGTGCCTGCTGTCGAGGTCCCTGTCCCTTTAAGGACCGGGATCCCGCCTCCCAGAGCAGCCGGCCAATCAGAGTGCTGGCAGCTCAGGAGCATTGGCAGCGCCATTGGGAGCGGTGGCCACTGCCGTTACTGCAGTATGCCCATTGCTGGAGCCCCAGACCACAGGTAAGTGTGGGGGGGTGGGGGTGAGTGGGGAGGGTGGTCGTTGAGGGCAGCGGGGTGTTGTTAATGGAGAGGCAGCCTTTGCTTCTGTGGGACCTCCCTGGGCACAGATTGCCATGGAGGAGGCTCTCCCCCCAAGCTTGCAGGGAGGCTGCCTTGTTTCCCTGGGAGGTCTCTCCATGTGGCGGATGCCCCCTGCCGCGACTGGTATAATTCCAGCGGCGGCAGGAAGAGGCCCTTAAAAGTGACCATCTTTGTCCATTCCCGCCCCTGACTTAATCTCAGGCTGACGGGAAGGTGACAGGCACTCTGCTCCCTGCCTTCCATCGCTATTTTATGGGCACCCCCGCCTCCCATCCCGTCTTCCAGGGACCCATAAAATTCTGCCCTGTAATGTCCTCCAACCCTACAACCAATGCTCCTTTAAAAAATTTGTTGTTGTGTGCAGTGCCTTTAATTTTTATTTGCATGGCCACACACCCGTGTTATTTAACATAGAAGAAGACGCACAAGGCTGCAGCCTAACGGGAAAATTTCCCACACTTCTCTGAATTCTCTGTGCTCCTGGCCTCTTGCACAACCTCCATTTTCATCACTGATGCCTTCTGATGGAAGGTCACAGACCTGAAATGTTAACTCTGATTCTCTCTCCACTAATGCTGACAGCCCTGCTGAGTATTTCCAGCAGTTTCTGTTGTTATTTCAGATTTCCAGCATTCGCGGTATTTTTTTTATTTACCAACATTTCTTTAGCCTTTATAATTGCTTTTTGTACCTGTCATAGAGTCATAGAGTCGTACAGCATGGAAACAGACCCTTCGGTCCACCGCGTCCGTGCCGATCATAATGTCTATCTATACTAATCCCACCTGCCTGCATTAATTCCATATCCCTCTATGCCTTGCTCATTCAAGTACCTGTCCAGATGCCTCTTAAATGTCGCTACTGTTCCTGCCTCCACCACCTCCTCAGGCAGCTCATTCCAGATACCCACTATTCTTTGTGTGAAAAATTTACCCCTTTGATCCCCTTTAAACCTCCTTCCTCTCACCTTAAATCTATGCCCTCCAGTTTTACTCACCCCTACCATGTGAAACAGACTCTGGCTATATCTGACCCTATCTATGCCTTTCATAATTTTATATACCTCTATCATGTCCCCTCTCACCCTCCTTCGCTCCAGGGAAAACAGACCCAGCCTATCCAACCTCTCTTTATAACTCAAGCCCTCCAAACCAGGCAACATCCTTGTGAATCTTTTCTGCACACTCTCCAGCTTAATCACATCTTTCCTGTAGTGCGGCGACCAGAACTGCTCACAGTACCCCAAATGCGGCCTGACCAATGTTATGTACAACTGTAACATGATGTCCCAACTCTTGTACTCAATGCCTCGGCCGATGAAGGCAAGCATGCCATACGCCTTCTTCACCACCCTGTCTACCTGTGTTGCCACTTTCAGGGAACTATGTACTTGCACCCCAAGGTCACTCTGCTCAAGAACACTCCCCAGGGCCCTGCCATTCACTGTATATGTCCTTCCCTGGTTTAACTTCCCAAAATGCATCACTTCACACTTGTCTATCCATTATCTCTACTGCTGGTTGGCCTCTGTGAAGCAACTTACTTTAAAGGCTCTATCCCAATGTAAACTGTTGTTGTATAACCTGGACCTTCCGCTTGGCTG
This sequence comes from Heterodontus francisci, assembly GCF_036365525.1. Taxonomy (NCBI): domain Eukaryota; kingdom Metazoa; phylum Chordata; class Chondrichthyes; order Heterodontiformes; family Heterodontidae; genus Heterodontus; species Heterodontus francisci. The sequence continues at coordinate 8,718,133 of NC_090387.1, forward strand.
CGCAGTTTTTCTTTTGGTGCAATATACTTGCCATCGGTATAACCAGCGCAAAAGATCACGGAATTTTAAGCACAAGTTGCGTTCAGCGTGGACTGTGTTTCTGAGATCTTTTGTGCTCGTTTCAAAAACATTGTGCTTGAAGCAGACGCCTCCCACAATACTGGCCATGCCCTCAGGGTGAATTAATCACCATTGGGGGGTTTTCTAATTGTGCTCGTTTGCAGGCCTTCGAGGAAGCTCCAGAATTAAACTGGAAACTGTGATCTCAAAGATGGCCACTTTTGAGGGCCTCTTCCTGCCCTGGCTGGAATTGGCATTAAATAGGTACATTTCAAAAGGTTTTGAATTGTTTTCTATATCATTTTTTAAGGAACTGACAACTGTACTCCACTCTAATAGAAAATAAATTTTTAAATTTTAATTTTTTTTGAGCCATTTTCAGTAATTACCACACTTAAGTATATTAAGGAATATTTTAATGGAATTAAAAATAAATTACATTTTAAAATGCTGCCCAATTCCGCTGTTTTTAAAAATTATTTGTTCATGGGATGTGGGCGTCGCTGGCTAGGTCAGCATTTATTGCCCATCCGTAATTGCCCTTGAACTGAGTGGCCATTTCAGAGGGCATTTTAAGAGTCAACCACATTGCTGTGGATCTGGAGTCACATGTAGGCCAGACAGGGTAAGGACGGCAGATTTCCTTCCCTAAAGGACATTAGTGAACCAGATGGGTTTTTACAACAATCGACAATGGCTTCATGGTCACATTAGACTAGCTTTTTAATTCCAGATTTTATTAATTGAATTCAAATTTCATCATCTGATGTGGTGGGATTCGAACCCACGTCCCCAGAGCATTAGCCTGGGCCTCTGGGCTACCAGTCCAGTGACATTACCACTATGCTACCGCCTCCCCGTAAAGGTTTTGAATTGTTTTCTATATAATTTTCTAAGGAACTGATAACTGTACTCCACTCTAATAGTGGCAGATCTTGCATTTGGCAATATGCAAATGAGCAGGAATGCAGGGAGGGAGGGGGAAATACCTTTCAAAACGGGCGCAATTTGCGCCTAAATCACTGATTGTGCACACAGCAGAAATTCAACCCAACTAATTAAAATTGACGCGTCAAATCCAGAGCAAGCAAACAGGAATGTAGAACAAGGAGACATAGGTATAAAATGCTCAAAGGAAAGTTCAGGATCGATGGTGGGAAGCGCTCCTTCACACAAATGATTGGTCAATGACAGGAAAGAGTGTGATTGATTTTCATTCATTCACAAGGTACGGACATCACTGGCAAGACCAGCCATTTTTGTTCATCTCTACTTGCTCGTGGGAAGGTGGTGAGCCACTTTCTTAAACCACTGCAGTCCATCTGGATCATTCTTTTTTGTAGCAGTTTTTTTGACATAAATGAATGGCTTCCTAGGGTAGTTAAGAGTCAACTACATTGATGTGGGTCTGGAGAAACACGTTGGCCATACTGGGTAAGGACAGTAGTTTACCTTCCCTAACAGACATTAGTGAACTAGTTGGGTTTTTAAACAACAATCTAGTAGCTTTAAGGTCACTGTTACTAATTTTTCTATTTCAGATTTATTTAATTAACTGAATTTAAATTCGCCAGTTGCTGAGGTGGGATTTAAACTCACAGTTTGAGATTAGTAGTCTAGGTTTCAGGATTACTAATGCAGTAACATAACCACGATGCTATAGCACCTACACATGTTGAGGGTGTATTCTGGCTCATCAAAGAGACTGGCAGGCGCTGCTGGGCGATCAGAAGTTTCCGTGAACCATATTGGCTCAATGGCTTGTCTTCGCTGTGCTTATCTCTGCGATCTCCATGATCCTGAAATATTGGGGGACAATTTTCTTGCTGTGCTAGGTGTAAACGTATCCTTTATAAATCTGCTCACAATTTTGCTATTCAAACCACTCAAAGCAAATGATGTCTTGGTGACCAATATTGCACAGAACAAACTGTTCCGAGCAGGTGAGAAAGAGGTCTAGGGTTCCCTCTCAGCCTTCACCTGGTCTTACTGTAACAGGGTTTAATTTTTAAAACACCGTGTTCTTCGCTCCCCCTTGGTGAATCCTTGTTCACCGCTTTCCAATTATAAGGCAAAGAAACCAGCACAAACAGGCTTTCTTAGGTTTAAAGAAGAAAAGTTGAAATTTATTAAACTTAAACCTAAACTCTAATTCGGTTGATGCCTACAGATACACAACATGCCCACACTAGCATGTACACATGATACACACATGCAAATAGAAACAGAAAAGAGCAGAAGAAAAATAAAGTGGAAAGGTTTGAGGCAATATCTGAAGAGTTTTTGTTATGGTTCTTCGAGCTCACTGTAGAGTCCTTGATTGTACGCAGATCTTGCTTTTCACTGGGGCCCAGTATTCTTCTTAAACCTTTTCGCTGTAGGAAACTTTTCTCTCTTGGGGTTCGTGTGTCTTCAGTGAATTCAGAGGCTTGTGAGAATAAAATGGGAGCAGACAGACAGGAAAGGCTGTGGCGAGCCAGCCAGGAGAGATCTTCTCAGTCCAGGAGCATTCTGCTTGTTTTTGCCCAAACAGTTTGTACAAATTCAAAAAAACTCAGGTTGCTCAGCAGGTTAGTCATGTGACAAGCTGGTTTGACCATGTCCGTTTGTGTATTCGGCCATCTTAGCAGTCAACCTGGAATGTGAGCTCCTCCACCTTCACCTTCTGGTGATCAAAAGTCCATTGTGGGTTGAATGTGTCAGGGAATGGCTGCTTTGTCCTTCCAAACACTGTCTGTTAATATGCAAATGTCTTTTCCAGCACGGCTGATCTGTTTAACAAGTCCCTTCTTCACTCTAGTAACAGTTTAAAATCAATGTTCATGACAAAATTAATGTGCCTCATTCTTGGCAGAGGGGGGCCTAGCATGACAAAAACTTAAACCCAAAAATGATACATTGCTGGAGAAACACATGCCAGCTTATGCCTTCCCCCTACTCCCCTATCCCAATAAAAGTATTAATGCTATTCTGCAGCAGTTGATCATAGAACAAATATGCACACAGTATTCCCACAATTGCACTAAATACAGCCCCTGTCACATTCCTTGCACGCCGTGGCAATGATTGAAGGCTCAACACATCTCCCAGTTTCTCTATTTCCATCTGTAGTATTTTATTACTTAACTTGAAGGGCAAGAAAGGATTCATGACGTGTCTCCTCTCTGACAATTTATGTTGCATTTCAAACGCTCCAACTGTTAATCTGTACAGGCAGAAGAGAATCTGCAGAGCCTGCAGGTCCAGGAGAAACATGTGAAATAGATGCTGGCAGAGCCGCATTAATATCCAACAGCGGAACTATGTACAGTTAGAGAGACTTTTATTTATATATAACTCCTGATCACACCCCAGAGAGCCTCACCTGCATTAGTGCAAATGAAAAAAATACCACGGATGCTGGAAATCTGTAATAAAAGCCCAAAATGCCGGAAACACTCAGCAGGTCTGGCAGTATACATGGAGAGAGAAACAACGGACATGTTTCAAGTTGATGAACTTTCATCAGAACTGGAAAATGTTAGAGATGTAACAGGTTTTAAGCAAGCACAGAGTGACCAGGGAATTAACTAACCTGCTTACTACCAATACTCCTTTCGTCTGACGGAAAGAGTTTATAAAATGGAATGTCTAGTTTTGCGATCCATTCGATGGTCTCTGAGATGACAAAAGTAATGCCCCTTTAAGATCTTAGTTTGCTGAGTACCAGGATGCACTCATGTGACTACATGTCAGTACCACTCTGTAACTGTAACACCAAGAGGCAAGTAAATAGTTAGCTTTGTACTTTATATACTTGATAGCTGTTCATAAAACTGTCTGAAATCTTCAATCAACTGAACTCCACGCATCTCATTTGTGTTGCTTCAGACAACATAAAAAGTTTCTCATTACAAAGTAGAGAAATGAAGTGCCTCCGGCAACAGATTTTACTGGGCCGGTTGATGTTATGTGTCCCATAGTCTGGGACTCATCACCACAATCGCACTTCGGCTTGGCCCTCATCTTCCACATGGCGTATCGTGCATGTCCTGTAGATATTCGGTAGAGCGCTGTCCACTGTCTTCGAAGGATATTGATGCCAGGGGCCTCTGCTGTTGGCTCGGTGATTAGGTATTGGTTCTTTATGCTGCTTGTGCTTCATGGTTCCGTCTATCTGGGTGGTGTGTTGATACCAGCTGCATGAATATTAGTTGCTGTTTCCCAGAATGGCTGACCCAATTTTAACCACTTTCATGGTGGATATTTTAAGTCTTTGTGAATGGAAAGTTGAATTTTCATGATCATTTCTATCTAATGGATCACAATGGTGTTATGGTGAATGGCAGGTGGGGCAACGTAGGCAGCTCCGGGAGCCACACAGGTGGAGGGGAATTAGTATCCCTGACACCGTCCTCATGGCATATAACTGCATGTCCATGATCTTTGTGTTGCAGTTGTAGGACCATGTGGCAGAACAGTATTCTGCAGTTGAGTAGGCTGTTGAAATGTGAAGTGTTCTGGCTGTGCTCCCCCAAAGGAAGTAAGTAGGATGCTCACAACCAACCTGGAGCTACTGAATTGCTGCTTCCGGACATCGCTCCTTCAACCCAATCCAGAGAAGACAGTTGTGTTGACGTACCATCTGGACCATTACGCTGCCCGGAAAAAACTCAACATTTTCTTCTGTGGAAGGTGACTTACCCATGACTTCCATCCAAAATACCTGGTGTTACCATGGATGGCACTCTCACCTATTGGCTTCACCTCGAGACCACCAGTCGAGAAAGATAAGCCAGAATGAACCTGGTCTGCAAACATGCTGGGACATCATTAACCTTTAATTTATCATGAAGTGCAGTGACTGTTGTTATGGAGGCCAACGTGTCAGCCAACGTGCTATATTTTGAAGCCTGGGATATTCCAACATTATAAGGCATTTAAGGCAGAGGTAGATAGCTTCTTGATAAGCAAAGGGTTGGAAGGTTATTGGGGGGTAGGTGGAAATGTGGAGTAATCAGTTCATCCATGAACCTATTGAATGGCGGAGCAGGCTCGAAGGGTCGAGTGGCCTACTCCAGCTCCTAATTCGTATGGTCGTATATAATACTCTTTACTTTTCTACGTTGTACTTACATTCCTGACAGGTTTGCGTCTGCCTGCAATGAATTTGGCCTAACCATCAGCCTCAAGAAAATGAACATCATGGGGCAGGACGTCAGAAATGCTCCATCCATCAATATTGGCGACCACGCTCTGGAAGTGGTTCAAGAGTTCACCTACCTAGGCTCAACTATCACCAGTAACCTGTCTCTAGATGCAGAAATCAACAAGCACATGGGTAAGGCTTCCACTGCTATGTCCAGATTGGCCAAGAGAGTGTGGGAAAATGGCGCACTGACACGGAACACAAAAGTCCGAGTGTATCAGGCCTGTGTCCTCAGTACCTTGCTCTACGGCAGCGAGGCCTGGACAACGTATGCCAGCCAAGAGCGACGTCTCAATTCATTCCATCTTCGCTGCCTTCGGAGAATACTTGGCATCAGGTGGCAGGACTATATCTCCAACACAGAAGTCCTTGAAGCGGCCAACACCCCCAGCTTATACACACTACTGAGTCAGCGGCGCTTGAGATGGCTTGGCCATGTGAGCCGCATGGAAGATGGCAGGATCCCCAAAGACACATTGTACAGCGAGCTCGCCACTGGTATCAGACCCACCGGCCGTCCATGTCTCCGCTATAAAGACGTCTGCAAACGCGACATGAAATCGTGTGACATTGATCACAAGTCGTGGGAGTCAGTTGCCAGCATTCGCCAGAGCTGGCGGGCAGCCATAAAGACAGGGCTAAATTGTGGCGAGTCGAAGAGACTTAGTAGTTGGCGGGAAAAAAGACAGAGGCGCAAGGGGAGAGCCAACTGTGCAACAGCCCCGACAAACAAATTTCTCTGCAGCACCTGTGGAAGAGCCTGTCACTCCAGAATTGGCCTTTATAGCCACTCCAGGCGCTGCTTCACAAACCACTGACCACCTCCAGGCGCATATCCATTGTCTCTCGAGATAAGGAGGCCCAAAGAAGAAGAAGACTTACATTCCTATGTTAGTCTATCATTCAGCCCCTTGAGCCTGTTCCACCATTCAATTAGATCATGGCTGATCTGTATCCAGTTAACCACCCTGGTTCCATATCTCTTAATACCTCAAATCGATCACCCCTTAATCTATACTCATAGGAATACAAGCCAGTTGAAAGGAACAGTGACAGTGCTGAATCACAGCTTGATGGACAATGGAAATGGAGGCCCTATCACAAATTGAAGATCCTGTCAGCTGATGGTCCTAAGTGAAGGGGGGATTCTTCTCTACCTGGTAATGTAGGACCACGTTCAAAGCTTCACTGCACTAAACTCTATTGCCCAAGTCACATCTGTGTTCTTTGAACTCTCTATAAAGGATTAAAGAAAGAGCTTGCATTTCTCTCGTGCCTTTCACAACCTCAGGACATCCCAAAGCACTTTTTGTAGTGTAGTCACTGTTGCAATGTAGGAAACATGGCAGTCATTTTGCACACAGCAGGATCCCACAAACAGCAATGTGACAAACGACCAGGTAATCTGCTTTGGTATGTTGGTTGAGAGATAAATATTGATCGGGACAGCGGGGAGAGCTCCCCTGCTCTTCTTCGAAATCGTGCCATAGGCTACTCACTGAGCCACAGTTAGTCTGTGCACTCAAAGTAATTCATTGTAAGTGCAATGTGCTGAGAAATATAATAAAGACACAACTTACATTCCAGACATTCTTCCTATCTCCACTTGTCATTGGTGCTGGTGAAGACAGATGGGCAGTCACTGCAGTACCAGGATTGTGTCACACTAAGTGCTAACTGGGATTCACCTTGAGTGGTGAGTGCAAGTCGAAAACCCAAGATGTACAGCAAAGGTTCTTATACATTCACTTAAGCAGCCTGACCACGTCTCAATTTAATGTCTTATCTGAAACACGGCACCTCTGCCAGTGTCTGGTGAAGAGATGTGAGCCCACAATTTTCTGCTGAAAAGGCAAGTTATCCACTGAGTCTTTGTTAACAACCTAACACGAACATCTGTGAAGAGTGCTACTTATACACCAGAAGTTATGGTAACCAGCATCGCGAACAAACTGCAGCATCTGCACTTCTCCTGAAACTCAGACCCTCGAAGAATACACAGAAAAGATTGTGACATCTAATTCTATCTTTAAACCCACACTATCAGTTTAATCAATCGAGCACTCGGAGAAGGATGACTGCAAGAAATAGAGGACAATTTTTTGTGCCGTCTTTAGATTTCATTGTTCCTGTTTTAAACTGACAGCGAGCTCTTTCTGCCCACACACCCTTGTTGAAATCTGGAGCTGAGCTGAGAATATAGCTCATCTGGATAGAATGTTTACTTTTGAAAGATATTGCAAATTTAGGAATTTTGTCGTGCCCTGATGGAATGCAGGCCACATAAATAGAGAACGCTGGTGGGATTGAGAACAGCTCTTGTTCCAGTTAGTGGTTTAATGAAACTGCTTACTCAGTACAATCAAAACAGGCAAGAACCCAATACAGAATGGGGCCATGTGCTGACTTAAAGGGGCAGTCCCACCACCAAGTCCATCATTTACTGATTTTACCTCAGCTGTGACTCCATTGGGAGCACTCTTACCTTTGCAGCAGAGGGCCATGGATTCAAGGCCTACTTCAATGACTTGAGTAGATAATCTAAGATGATACTCCAATGCAGTGCTGAGGGAGTCAGTGGGACTGTTATGTGGAAGAGAGGTTAAACAGAACACTGTCTGCTCTCTCGGGTGGATGCAATGGATCCCATGGTACAATTTGAAGAGGAACAAGGGGAGTCTACCTAGTGTCCTGGACAATATTTATCCCTCAATCAACATCAAATGGAGTGGGAGGCTCGGGGAGCCCTTCCCGACCTGCTCCTGCCTCCGCCGCCATTTTACACGGATGGTGGTGGTGAAAACTGGCCCGTCCACCTCAGGCCAATCGAAGCCCTTAAGTGGCCCTCTTCTTGTGGAAGCTGGGTTGCAGTCCCAGCAGTGGCCACAACTCCCAGTAGCACTGCTGGGACGAAAAGCTGCCGGCCCGCTGATTGGCCAGCATCTCCATTAAGCAGGACTTCCTGCCACAATGAGGTGGAAGTCCCGCCTAAGCCCAATTAATGGCCTGGGGACCGTAAATTGCGGACTGGATCCCCAGGCCCGGCAGGGGTGGGATCGCCACAGATGGATCCTGTCCGCCAAGGGAAAAATTCCAGCCAATGTTTCAGGTCTCTGATCTTTCATTAGAATTTGGAAAAGTTAGAAATGTAGTAGGTTTTCAGCAAGTGAAAGGGGGGAGATAGGCAAAGGAAGCAGTTGCATGGGAACACCATGACCTGCAAGTTCCCCTCCAAGTTACGCATAACATCCCAGCCTGGACATATATTGTTGTTCCTTCATCATGCCCAGAGCCCTCTGCCTCCAACTAATCCTGTGGGATCAGTCCCCAGCTGAGGCTCTCCATTGCTCGAATTCTCACTCCCGCCTGCTTGGGTTTTCTCCCCTCCCTATCTCTGTAAACTCCTTCAGCCCAACAAACCTCTGAGCTCATCTGATTCTGGCCTCTTGCACATTCTCGATTTTAATCATTCCGCCATTGACAGCTGTGCCTTCAGCTACTGAAGCCATATGCTCTGCAATCCCTCTCTACTTCTTTCTCGTCCCTTAAGATGCTGCTTAAAACCTACCTCTTTAACCAAGCTTTCATGGTTACCTGTCCTAATACCTCCTTACGTGAATTGGTGCCAGATTTTGTTCGATAACGCTCTTCTGAAGCGCCTTGGACATTTTACTATCTTAAAGGTGCTATATAGATGCAAGTTATTGTTGTTGGGTTGCCAACTCTGCCTGGGCACATTCCTGGAGGTTTCATCACATGAACTCCCGCCTCCAGCTGTTCTGCTACATCACTCTCGCCATGCTCACGCCATTGGTCATCTGATATGTCCATGCCTGGGGCACCCACCTTCCCGTGACAATTCAGAAAGAGAACAAACTCTTCATTACCTTATTCACTGTAAGGCAAACAGTCTTTATTCCCATCATCAACATTTCTATTACTAATAAACAAGACTTTTGAAAGAAAATTAATTTTTTTGAACTCCCCCATGAATTTTCTCCTGGAATTTTGCTCCCAGCAATGACCTGGACATTAACCTTCAACTCTTGGAGACTCCAGGACAACCCTCGGAGGGTTGTTAACCTTTCCACTCGTGATTCGTCTGGGATCGGAGAAGATTTACCTGCCCCCAACTCCCCCCACAAAGTACCCTTTTCAAATTAGTATAATGTTAGGAAGAGCGTGAGACAGATAGAGAGCTTAAAAGAGAAAGAAATTGACAGAGAGAGAGAGTGAAAATGTGTATAGACCGGGAGTGAGAGATAGAGACAGTACCCATGAGGGAGAGCAAGTTAAAGGTGCCGAAACACGTATGGGGACAGGGAGAAAGGCACATGCAGAATGTTCTGCAATCACAAAGCTGAATAAGCAAAGAGAAATGCCAAAGGTTATAAAAGGGCATTTCCTCCCTTCCCTCAAATGCACTCGGTTCAGGAAGAGAAAAAATGTTAAGATAAACAGAAGAAAGTCCATCTGGAACCAACACTGGAATCATGTGTTATTTTTAAATTGAATTCCCAATGTGAACATGGCGATGTAGCCAAATTTAAAGAAACTGGATTAGAATCAATCGGCTCGAGCAAAAGAAACTAATTATATTGGCATGCCACTGCGGAGGGTGAGGGAGGCAAGATGAGAGGAATTTGCTCTAAGCTCTATGTATGTAGAAAATGTCTGGTGTGGTATTGGGTCATGTGCCCCCAGTTTGATGCGTGGCCTCTGCTCGGTTAGTCAAGGTTGCTTCAATTGAATCTCAGCACTCCATGAGGTTAGGGACAGAGATTATTTTTCAACAATCAAATGTGTGTTTGTGCGTGTGCCCGCATGTGTGCGTGCATGTCACATAAATGAAAACATCTTTAACCTCTTCACACACAGAGTTGTGATGCTGTGAGATTCACATGCATAACTATTGTTGACATTCAAGATTAAACTGGAGAAAATAAGATTGAAGGGATATTGGGACAGGACAGGTAAATGTAATTGGGACAGTATGCTTGTGAGGAGAGTAAACACCAACATGGACCGGTTAGGCTGAATTGCTTATTTCCATGTTGTAATTTCTACGAATTGAGCAATTGTTCAGTGGGCTCCGCTCTCAACTTTGAGCCAGAAGATTCATGGCTTGTGAGATTATCTAATTGAAACATATAAAATTTTTAAGGGGCTTGTTGGGGTAGATGCTGAGAAAATGCTTCCCCTGGTTGGGAAATCTGGAACAAAGGGGTACAGCCTCACAAAGAGGGGTCGGCCAGAGAGATTGCGGAGAAATTTCTTCACTGAAAGGGTTGTGAATCTTTGGAATTCTCTACCCCAGAGAATTGTGGATACTCCATCGTTGAGTATATTCAAGACAGATGTTAATAGATTTTTCTTTATTATGTTAATTAAGGGATATGGGAATAGTGTGGGAAGGTGGAGTTGAGGTACAAGATCTTGTTGGACGGCGGAAAAGGTTCGAAGGGCCAAATGGCTGACTCCAGCTCCTATTTCTTATGTTCTCATATTCAAGTCCCAATCCAGAGATTTGAACACAAACACTTTTGTCGAGTACTGAGGAAGTGCTGCACTGTCAGAGGTGTCGTCTTTCGGATGATGTGTTAAACAGAGGCCCTCTCGCGTGGGCGTAAAAAATCTCACAACATTAATTTAAGGAAGAGCGGGGGCGTTCTCTCCTGTGACCTGATGAATATTTTTCCTTCAAACCAACATCACTGAAACAGATTATCTGGTCATTATCTCATTGTTACTTGTGGGAGCTTGCTGTGCACAAATTGGTTGTCACGATTCTTACCGTGCAACAGTGACTACAATCCAAAAGTACTTAATTGGCTGTAAAGCACACAGCCTTTTGGGATGTCCAAATTTTGTGAAAGGCGTTATAAAATGCAAGTCTTTCTTTTTGGCGAGCAAGACTAATAAAATAGAAGGATGAAGCACAAACATTAAAGGATGTCAGGTTCACCTGTCACTCAAGAAACGAGCATCCCAGCTGGACATTGTAAAACTAATGGAAATGGAGCAGAGATGTGCCAATCATTACTTTCTGATCCTTGCTCTTTCGTTTAAGTCGCATATGCGAGGAAGAGATAAGAACACATCAGGTTCAACACACATTGGAAATAGAAACAGCATCAACTGGGAGGCTGAGTCCAGACATTTCTCTGAAGGCGCTCTGCCCTCTTGCACTTATCTTCTGATAAATATAGATTACACTGTCACATCAAACAGCAGGAACTTCCTCTTAATCGCACTCTGCTCTCCCCTCTGCACTGAAACTCTGTTGAGATCATCTCCGTTTACACATCAGCTGGAATCCATCTGGATTTACAGCTGAGTTTTGATCTGGAAAATAAAATCGTCCTGCCACATTCACAGCATGAAAACTACCCCAAAATAACCTTACCTTCTGCGACCCCTTCACCTCCACCCTGCATAAGTTATACAAAGCTCTCTTACTAAAAATATTTTTCCAAACCGACTCTCCCTCGTGATTTGATTGGTGAATGAAGCTGAGATATATCAGAGCATTCTCAGGATCAAACAACAACTTGTATTTTTATAGCATCTTTAATGTACTAAATGTGTCACAAGGTGCCTCACAGTATCTAACAAAATTTGGCAACGAATTGCTTAAGGAGATATTGGGCTGGATTTTAAAGAGCCATTGACGTTGGGATCCGTGGTGGGAGGAGGGGCCTGAAGGTGGCCCCGGAGGAGGCCAGACTTGGACCTCGACACTGACAGAGCCCAGCCCGATCCTCCCAGTGACGGTGAGGCACCGTGATGGACTCCCGTCCCCCCGCCCGACGCTGGACGGCGGGACCATAATTTGATTATTTAAATCAATTAAAATAATTAATTTAAATAAACTTACCTCGCCTCCCGATGTCTCGCTGCGATCTTCAGCCCGATGGCCGGTACTCCCGCGCCTTCGGATCCCCGTCCTGGGAAATGAGGCACAACGCTGGTGGGGATGGGGGAGGAGGTACGTTAGTGCGGGTGTGGGGGAGCGGGGCGGGAAATGGGGTCAAATTAACGTCATGGGTGTAGGGTAAGGTGGGAAGGGTTGAAGTTTAAAGTTTATGCAGTTTGTGGGGAGGGGGAGGTCTGATTGTAAAGCTAGGTGTTTTGTGTGGGGGGGAAGGGCAAATAATTAATGTATTTGTTCTGGGGCAATAGAAATGTATTTATTTATTTTCAATTACTTCACCTTTAAATATTTAAATTTCCCAGTAGGGCTAAAAGCCCTTTAAAAATGGCATCAGCACCTGCGCACAGGCAGCTGACGCTATTGCCGGGGATAGACAGCCCGCCCCCTCCACATGATTGGAGGGGGTGACCTACCCTGGCTATTTAAATGAGCCGCCGCGCTTGGAATCGATTTCAGCAGCAGGCTTATAAAATTCAGCCCGTTAGGTCAGATGACCAAAAGCTTGATCAAAGAGGTAGGTTTTAAGGAGCGTTAAAGGAGGAAAGGGAGGTAGAGAGTTGGAGAGGTTTAGGGAGGGAATTCCAGAGCTTAGGGCTGAGGCAGCTGAAGGCATGGAGTGATTAAAATGGGGTATGTACAAGAAGCCAGAATTGGAGGGGTGTAAAGATTTTGGAGGGTTGTTGGGTTGGAGGAAGTTACTGATGTGTCCTGGGTTTGCTAATCTCAATGAGAAGAGCCTTGGCATGACATAATTGACCTCAGCATCTCTGGGCTAGGGGGCAGCTGTAAATGAAGTCAATCCTGATAACATTCTGTAAGTGCACGGGAGCGCCTGGATGTTAGGTGATAATGCTCAGCTATAAATTCTCCGAAGGAACTTCAACTAAAGGGTAAACTAATAGCTGTCTTTAAAACGATGAAGGGGTTTGATAGAGTAGATGTAAAGACAATATTTCCACTTGTGGGGAGACTAAAACTAGGGGCCATAATTATAAGATAGTCACTGACAAACCCAGTAGTGAATTCTGGAGAATGTGGAATTCTCGAGGCATATGGCATGCTTGTCTTCATCGGCCGAGGCATTGAGTACAAGAGTTGGGACGTCATGTTACAGTGGTACATAATGTTGGTTAGGCCATACTTGGAGTACTGTGTGCGGTTCTGGTCGGCGCACTACAAGAAAGATGTGATTCAGCTAGAGAGGGTGCAGTAAAGATTCACAAGGATGTTGCCTGGTTTGGAGGGCTTGAGTTATAAAGAGAGATTGGATAGGCTGGGTCTGTTTTCCCTGGAGCGAAGGAGGCTGAGAGAGGACATGATAGAGGTATATAAAAATTATGAGAGGCATCGATAGGGTAGATAGCCAGAGTCTGTTTCCCAGGTAGGGGTGACTAAAACTAGAGGGCATGGATTTAAGGTGAGAGGGAGGAGATTTAAAGGGGATCAAAGGGGTAAATTTTTCACACAAAGAATAGTGTGAATAGTGTGAAATAGAATAGTATCTGGAATGAGCTGCCAGAGGAGATGGTGGAGGCAGGAACACTATCATCATTTAAGAGGCATCTGGACAGGTACTTGAATGAGCAAGGCATAGAGGGATATGGAATTAATGCAGGCAGGTGGGATTAGTATAGATAGGCATTATGGTTGGCATGGATGGGGTGGGCCGAAGGGCCTGTTTCTATGTTGTATGGCTCTACATGGGGTAGTTGAGACAAATTATACAGATGCATTTAAGGGGAAGCTAGATAAGTTCAGAAAGGATAGAAGGCAATGCTGATAGAGTGAGCTGAAGAAGGGAGGCAGGAGGCATAGACCAGTGGGTTGAATGGCCTCTTTCTGTGCTGTACATTCCATGTAAATTTTATGTAAGTGAACTAAATGCCTTCTCACAGGCCCATTGCATCTATGCGCTATTCCCACATGGTGCGGAGAAAGGGCTAGTGATGGGGGAAAAGTGGATCAAATACACTTGATGCTACTTAAGTCAGCATCTTTCATCAACAATGATTGTCCCGGTCTCTGAGACTTTCCCTGCTCTGCCTATTTTGAATCAAAGTGGTTCACTTTCCCCTGGCAGGGGGCAAGTTAACAAGCTCGCGTTGCGATGCTTCCTGTGCTACTTAACACAGTCCTTAAGCAGTTACAAATAGACAGGCTGACAACTGTGTTAAATAGCACAGAAAACAGCTCGATTGGAATCCATTAGCCTGCGCACCACTAGAGGAAATTAAAAGTCCCTGCTTTGCTACTAGCTGGAGAGAGACTTTGAATTTGTGGCAGCACTCTTGCCTTCGAGTCAGAAGGCTCAGGGTACAAACTGCCAGTGATATTTTAGAGTACTGTGCACAGTTCCAGCCTCCATATTACATAAAGGATGTAGAAGTACTGGAGAAAATGCGACAAAAACTTACAAGGTTGATAAGGAAATGAGAGGTTACAACTATCAGGAAAGACTAAACAGACTGGGGCTCCTTTCTCTAGAAGTGAGAAGGCTGAGAGGCGACCTAATAGAGGCCTTTAAAATTATGAAGGGGTTCAAAAGGGTAGACGCAGAGAAGATGCTTCGAGTTCTGGGGGATTTCAAAATGAAGGGCTGTCAATATAAGATAGTCACTAATAAATCCAATAGGGTGGGGGTTGGGTGCCATATCAGGCATGAAAGTCGTAAGAAGTTTCAGCTAATCAGGTTGTGGTATTTAAACGAAGCCACCTCATTATAACATTACTTCCGGGTTAAGTGTTAAATGTAAAGCTGTGGGCATGACAAGGACCCGCGTGATGCAATCTCAACCGGAGCATTTAATGGGCCAATTCAAGGATGGAATTTGGAGGAGTTAGGAGTCGCAGCAAAGTGAGGGGAGAAGTGTTGTGATGGATTCAGGATGGCCAGGGGCTGCACAAAGATTTAATGACACATTCCTTTGATACATTGCTGGGGGTCAGTGAGGAGTCAGAAAGAGATAATCTTACCTCGCAATCGAAGAAGAAATCTGCTGCTGGCATAAAGAGATTGTGACTGAAGCATTGTGCCATGTTTCTGGATTCAGTGCAGGAAGTGCTTTAATGACCCAACCAGGCCAGGGAAGGTGCAGACTGTTGCACATTCACCTACAGCCTGTTGTGCACGTTACAAATACCCCTGCACACTACCTTCTCAAGCCTACTCCATCACATCACTCCTCATACCTACTTACCTCGTAGGCAGACCCATCATTCTTTTTCTCACCTTCTCATCTATCTATCCATCATTGCATCTCTCTGATCCTCATGCAATTTTCAGCTTCTCCCCAGTAGTCACCCTCACCAAATGCAGTCCATCCATCTGGTGAACACATGCCATTGACCTCACTCATAGGGCTGTTCTTTCCCACATTGCAGGACTAGAGAGTGCAAAACACAGGGAGAGACCTGGAGCTATCTCATAGCTCACAACTGCAGAGCCTGCAGTGCGTTTTTCTGTCTCTGGCTGTCAGAGGTGGAGAGATTGGGACCGCTCAGCTACCTGGTGTCAGAAGTAGACATCAGTAAGTCACATGTCACTTGGCACTCAGTTATTTTGACTTCATTTCAGCAGCGAGTGAAATAGGATTATCTTCAGTGAGGCAAATAATTGCATTTTCACCTGGTCACTCACATTTCACAAGTGAGCACGAGCAGATACTGGTGACAGGGACAGCAGTGGAGAGTCCATGTGGGAGGGCACAGACCTCTCCAAGCTCTGCTCAGCTGAAAACAGATGCTGTACTCCAGGGGCTGTCAATGATAGGGGAGGTGGTGCCATACTGGTAATGTCATTAGACTAATAACCCAGAGCCCCAGGCTTAGGCTCTGGGGACATGGGTTCAAATCCCACCACAGCAGATGGAATTTGAATTCAATTAATAAATATGGAATTAAAAACTAGTCTAATGGTGACAATGAAGCCATTGTCGATTGTTGTAAAAACCCATCTACTCCATTAATGCCCTTTAGGGAATGAAATCTTCTGATTACATGTGACTCCAATGTGGTTGACTCTTAGATGCCCTCTGAAATGGTCTAGTAAGCCACTCAGTTGTATCAAACCACTACTAAGTTTAAGAAAAGAAATGAAACTGGATGGACCACCTGGCATTGACCTAGGCACCAGAAACGACAACGGCTAACCCAGCCCTGTCGACCCTGCAAAGTCCTCCTTACCAGCATCTGGGCGCTTGTGCCAAAATTGGGAGAGCTGTCCCACAGACTAGTCATACTCATGATTCATACCTTACAATGTCCCAGACACCACCATCACCATGCCTGGTTATGTCCTGTCCCATCAGCAGCACAGACCCACCAGAGGTGGTGGCAGAGTTGTATGCAGTCGGGAGGGAGTTGCCCTTGGAGTCCTCAACATTGACTCCGGATCCCATAAAGTCTCATGGCATCAGATCAAACATGGGCACTGAAACCTCCTGCTGATTACCACATTCCGCCCTCCTCGGCTAAAATGAATCAGTGCTTCTCCGTCAAACACCAATTGGAAGAGGCACTGAGGGTAGCAAGGGAATGTACTCTGGGTGGGGGGACTTCAATGTCCATCACCAAGAGTGGCTCAGAAGAACCACTACAAAGGACATAGCTGCTAGACTGGGTCTGCAGTAGGTGGTGAGGGAACCAACAAGAGGGAAAAACATTCTTGACCTCATTCTCACCAATCTACCTGTTGATGTATCTGCTCATGACAGCATTGGTAGGAGTGACCACTGCACAGTTCTTGTGGAGACAAAATCCCATCTTCACATTGAGGATACCCACCATTGTGTTGTGTGGCACCACCACCGTGCTAAATGGGATAGCTTTTTGGGTATCCATGAGGCGCTGTGGGCCATCAGCAACAGCAGAATTGTACTCAACCACAACCTGTAACTCCATGGCCCGGCATATCCCCCACTCTACCATTACCATCAAGCCGGGTGACCAACCCTGGTTCAATGAAGAGTGCAGGAGGGCATGCCAGGAGCAGCACCAGGCATACCTCAAAATGAGGTGTCAGCATGGTGAAGCTACAACACAGGACTACTTGCATGCCAAACAGTGGAAGCAGCATATGATAGGACTAAGCGATACCACAGCCAACGGATCAGATCTAAGTCCTGTAGTCCTGCCACATCCAGTTGTGAATGGTGGTGGACAATTAAACAACTAACAGGGGGAGGAGATCCACAAATATCTCCATCCTCAATGATGGGGGAGCCCAGCACAAAAGTGGAAAAGACAAGGCTGAAGCATCTGCATCCATCTTCAGCCAGAAGTGCCGAGTGGATGATCCATCTCGGCCTTCTCCTGAGGTCCCCAGCATCACAGATGCCAGACTCCAGCCATTTAGATTCACTCCACGTGGTATCAAGAAATGGCTGAAGGCACTGGATACTGCAATGTAAAGGCCGGCTTGTGTCTGCAAATGAAACCGACCTGAACCCGACAGAACCACATCTGAGCCGAGCCTGACCTGGCCTGAGTCCTTTCATTTTCTCCCGCTCCCGACCCAAGCCCGACCTGACCACCAGAATGTTCAGTTAACCTAGCTTCCATTTTTCACTTTTTAAGCTTGTGCAGATAAGCAACAAAAACTGTAACTGGACTTGAAAGGTTGTTTAAAAAGTACATTAAGATTGGAGCCACGTACCGGAGGTGGTGACCGAGTGAGTCCGACCCAACCCGAGCCCGAATGCCGGACACATGTCGTCGGGTCCCGTCGGGTTTAGGTCGGGTAGCCATGCTCTACTGCAAAGGCTATGGGCCCGTCGGGCCGGGTCGGGCGCGGGAAAAAGTGAAAGGACTTGGGCCAGGTCGGGCTCGGGTCGAATGAGGTTCTGTCGAGCTCGGGTCGGGTTTCATTTGCAGACCCGAGCAGGCCTTTACCTCAGTTAAACCTGGAAGTCAGCATGTTGCAGACACACTGACATTTTCGCTGAAATGAACACAGATCCACGCACTCCTTACTATTAAAATTTCCCGTCCCCTATGCCATAACCTGGTGCAGTCAGCTCAGACCATTGCCATTGACAAGCAGCTGTCTCTCTGAACAACAGGCAAAGACTGGGAGTCCGAGCCAACAGCTTTGGATATCCAAAACCAGCTGCTGGCTGCCCTATCTCCTAATATGGAACAGAATCTCTGGGAGATCCCAGGAAGCGCTGATCATCTTTTCTCATTGCCTTTTTTGGTTTTTATTTTTTATTTTCTACTCTTATCCCAGATTTTCTCCTTTGCAGATGTATCTATCCTGTCAAATATTAAATAATGCCACTTTTCTATAAACTAGCATTGAGTTTTTTGAGGAAGTGACGAAGATGATTGATGAAGGAAGGGCAGTGGATGTTATCTATATGGACTTCAGTAAAGCCTTTGACAAGGTCCCTCATGGCAGACTGATACAAAAGGTGAAATCACATGGGATCAGAGGTGAGCTGGCAAGATGGATACAGAACTGGCTCGGTCATAGAAGACAGAGGGTATCAGTGGAAGGGTGTTTTTCTGAATGGAGGGCTGTGACTAGTGGTGTTCCGCAGGGATCAGTGCTGGGACCTTTGCTGTTTGTAGTATATATAAATGATTTGGAGGAAAATGTAGCTGGTCTGATTAGTAAGTTTGCAGACGACACAAAGGTTGGTGGAGTTGCGGATAATGATGAGGATTGTCAAAGGATACAGCAGGATATAGATCGGTTGGAGACTTGGGCGGAGAAATGGCAGATGGAGTTTAATCCGGACATATGTGAGGTAATGCATTTTGGAAGGTCTAATGCAGGTGGGAGGTATACAGTAAATGGCAGAACCCTTAGGAGTATTGACAGGCAGAGAGATCTGGGCGTACAGGTCCACAGGTCACTGAAAGTGGCAACGCAGGTGGATAAGGTAGTCAAGAAGGCATACGGCATGCTTGCCTTCATCGGTCGGGGCATAGAGTATAAAAATTGGCAAGTCATTTTGCAGCTGTACAGAACTTTAGTTAGGCCACACTTAGAATATTGCGTGCAATTCTGGTCACCACACTACCAGAAGGACGTGGAGGCTTTGGAGAGGGTACAGAGGAGGTTTACCAGGATGTTGCCTGGTCTGGAGGGCATTAGCTATGAGGAGAGGTTGGAAAAACTCGGATTGTTTTCACTGGAACGATGGAAGTGGAGGGGCGACATGATAGAGGTTTACAAAGTTATGAGTGGCATGGACAGAGTGGATAGTCAGAAGCTTTTTCCCAGGGTGGAAGAGTCAGTTATTAGGGCACATAGGTTTAAGGTGCGAGGGGCAAAGTTTAGAGGGGATGTGCGAGGCACCACAGAGGGTGGTGAGTGCCTGGAACTTGCTGCCAGGGGAGGTGGTGGAAGCAGATACGATAGTGACGTTTAAGAGACATCTTGACAAATACATGAATAGGAAGGGAATAGAGGGATATGGACCCCGGAAGTGCACAAGGTTTTAGTTTCGGCAGGCATCAAGATCGGTGCAGGCTTGGAGGGCCGAATGGCCTGTTCCTGTGCTGTACTGTTCTTTGTTCTTTGTTATGGAAATGTACAAAATAAATCTTTAATAACCAGCGATGCTCTTCACCCACTGCCAATTCTTGCTCTTTTCCCTCATCCCCTATGTTTACAACTTCCTGCAAATCAGGCTGTATACTCAGAAGTTACATCCTTCAGAAACAGAAACAAACTTTTATCCCTCTGTTGCTGTTTGAAGTAGGATATTGTTCTTTGACAGCACCTTCCAAAGCTGCAACTTCCACCATCTAAAAGGACGAAGGCAGTGGAGGCGCGAGAACACCACCACCTCCAGGTCCCCTTCCAATTCGCACATCATCCTTGACTAGCAAATAAATCGGCCATTCCTTAATTGCTGCTGGGCCAAATTCCTGGGAATCCTGAACAGCACTCTGGGAGCACTTCACCATAAGGACTGCAGTGGTTCAAGAAGGCAGCTCACCACTACCTTCTCAAGGGACAACCAGAGAAGGGGAATAAATGTCAGCCTTGACAAGGATGTTCACATCCCAAGAACAAATAAAAGGAAAGAATTAAAAACTTTGCAGAGATTAATAACTCTCCCTTTCAGGTGTTATGTGCGCGCCCCTAGCCCATCCCGATGACTGAGTGGAATGCATATCGCCCTTGCTGTATAAGCCTAACACTTGGTCCCCTGGTATTTACAACTAAAAAAACATATCACAGACTCGTTGCAGCATAGAAGGAGGCCATTCGGCCCATCGTGTCTGCACTGGCTCTCTGAAAGAGCAACTCCCTCAGTTCCATTCCCCTGCCTTCTCCCCGTAACCCTGCACATTCTTCTTTTACATATAACTGGCTAATTCCCTTTTGAATGCTTCAGTTGAACCTGCTTCCACCATGTTCTCAGGCAGTGCATTCCAGACCTTAACCACTCACTGTGTGAAAATGTTTTTCCTCATGTCACTTTTGCTTCTCTTACCAAATACTTTAAGTCTGTGCCCTCTCGTTCTCAATCCTTTCATGAGTGGGAACAGCCTCTCTCTATCTACACTGACCAGACCCCTCGTGATTTTGAATACCTCTATCAAATCACTTCTCAGCCTTCTCTTCTCCAAGGAAAACAGTCCTAACTTCTCCAATCTATCTTCATGACTGAAGTTCCTCATCCCTGAAACCATTCTTGTGAATCTTTTCTGTATAATCTCCAATGCCTTCACGTCTTTCCTCAAGTCAACTGCGAGGCCCAGAATTGGACGCAATACTCCAGCTGAGGAGCATTTATACAGCACCTGCAAGGCACTGAAACATCATGGTGCTTCACAGGAACAAAATTTGATGGTGAGTCACATAAAGAGATGTAACAACGTATATACAATTTAATGGTAATAAAATGTTAGGAGCTAAACAAAGTATGACACTGAGCCACAAAAGGAGATATTAGGTCAGATGATCAAAAGCTTGGTCAAAGAGGTGGGTTTTAGGACTCTCTGAAAGGAGGAAAGTGAGGCAGAGAGGTGGAGAGGTGTAGGGAGGGAATTCCAGTACCTGGGGCCTTGGCAACTGAAGGTACGGCTATAAATGGTGGAGCGATTAAAATCAGGGATGTACAAGAAGCCAGAATTAGAGCAGTGCAGAACATTTTGGAGGGTTGTGGGGCTGGAGGAGATAACAGAGATAGAAAGGGGCAAGGCCATGGAGGGATTTGAAAACAAGAATGAGGATTTTAAAATCAAAACACTGCTTCACTGGCCGCCAATGTAAGTTAGCGAGCACAGAGGGATAAGGGAATGGGATTTGGTGAAAGTGAAGACACGGGCAGCAGAGTATTGGATAACCTCAAGTTTACAGAAGGGAGAATATAGGAGCCCAGGCAGGAGTGCATTGGAATAGTCAAGTCTAGAGGTAACAAAGGCATGAATGAGGGTTTCAGCCGCAGATGAGCTGAGACAGGGCGAAGTCAGGCAATGTTACGGAGGTGACCAAAAACTTGGTCCAACAGGTAGATTCTAAGGAGTGTCTTAAAGGGAGAAAGAGTGGTTGAGAGACGGGGAGGTTGAGGGAGTCAATTCCAGAGCTTAGGGCCGCAGCAGTTAAAGCCGCCAATGTTGGAACGAATAAAATCCGGGATGCACAAGAAGCCAGCATTGAGAAGCACAGAGATGTCGGAGGGCGATGGGACTGCAGGAGGTCACAGAGATAGGGAGGGGCAAGGCCGTGGAGGGATTTGTAAATAAAGGATGGGAATTTTAAAAAGGTGTTGCCAGACTTGGAATGAATGTCAGTCAACAAGCAAATGTGTAAAGGAACCAATTCTCCACTGAGGATAGGCTGTTCTATCTGTAAAGTCATTGTGAGGATTCCCAAAGCAGTGAAAGTCAATACTTAGCTGTGTTACCTCACTGAATCCCCCCGACACTTAATTCAACGAGACTCCAGACTGTCAACAGATTATGTGAAAAGTGTGTTGCTATGTTTTCAGACATGTTCTCTATCATTCTGACTCATTCCTTGCCCTGGTAGGTCTCAGATACATGTATCTAATAGTTTGAGAGAAGATTTTTTTGTCACAGTGACAGTCAGCTGACTCCTCAGGGATTTGACTCCTGAGTAAATGTGACTTCTGGCTTAGCTGTCTCTGTTCATCCAGAAAGACACATTTTTCATTAATTTTTTTTTAAAGCTGTGGCTCTGACTGCATCTCATTACATTTTAAAAAGAAACACTTTTCAAAGTGAATGGTTTTTCTGAGATGTGTTAAAACTATTTTATTGTTAACAGCATGCATCAGCATCAGGCATTCCCAAGTCAGGTAGGAACAGAACTATCATTTTTATGGCATCTATCATATCCTCAGGGTGTCCTAATATGCCCCACAACTAACAAATTACTTTCGAAGTGTGGTTATGAAGACAAGTGCAGCAGCCATTTTGTGCACAGCAAGGTCCCACAATATCAAATGAATGAATAACCAGGCAACTAATTTTTTTTCGTTGAAGTTCGTTGAGGGGGCGTTTTTGGTCAGGACACCAGACCAACGCCTTCGAGTTATGCCTTGAGATCTTTACATCCAGCTCAATTTAATGTCTCATCTACAAGGCAGCACTTCCCCTCGGTCTACTCCATGGCAATGTCAGCCTAGATAGCAGGTCTGCATTCCACAACCAGCTGACTCAGGAGCCAGGGTGATGCCTACTGAACCAAGCTGACACACAACATGGTTATCTGCAGAATAAAGCTCCCTCTGCTCTGCTCTGCTCTGCTCAACAATGCATCTCGGTCCAGGCTTCCCAAAGGTTGCCTGCTATTGCACCAGGCTGAAATTTTATTAACAAATCAGAATTCGCCAACTTCACTTAGTCGGGTTCTCATTCAAACCTGGGTCAAATGATTGTGGGTTCATGACCAACACATGGATTTCAGCACATAATCTAGTTGAACAGTGTCCAAAACCCCCCCAGAAAAACTCATTTATCACTGCTTTTTGTGGGACTTTACTATGCCATGTTTCCTACATTACAACAGTGACTAGACTACAAAATACTTCATTGGCTGTAAAATGTTTCGTGTTGTCCTGAGGTTGTGAAAAGCGCTATATAAATGCTGGAAAAATTTTCTTTATTTCTTTCCCTCCTTTGGGAATTTGTGCGGTCAAAAAAATAAGCCAACAATTTGAGCTAGGCTTCTGACAGATGCCGGTTACTTTGCCTTGTCCAGGGAGCGCAGTTAAGGGCAACCCGGTGAGGCCCAGACAGATACTACAGTTCCACTCTGTGACAGAATTACTGAAGGGCCACCCACTCAATCCTTGCATGAAGGGAAGCTTATTGTAAAAGCTGTGTGTTCTTTTTCTCTTGTTGGAGATGATAACATTCTTCACAACATTCTGGATAACATCTTTAGTTCTGCACTTGAGTGAATTATCACTTCTTTGGGCACTAGACACACAATTTGCTCCCAAACTGAATTAACATTGCCGTCCTTCCTGAGGGCCTTGTGCTGGCCAGCTGATTTCAATATCTAACAATAAGCTCAACCAAACGGAGAAACAGGCCTGCAGTCTACTGCAGTGAGCGCAATGATCTCAGTGTCTAACAAGCAAAGTCACTGGAGCGAGTGATGCCAGTCTTTGTCTTTGCAGAAAATAGAGCTCATCAAGTTAGGTGGTACAAATAAAGAAGCACTGTGGTACTTCCTTACTGCACCTCAACAGAATAAGACCAACATTTGGGATTTCCCCAGTAGTGCTCTTCCCCCCTTCCCTCCACTTCCAAAAAAGGGCAACTCATGCTTCAGCTCGGGTTCCACAGGTGTTGACTGCACCCAATACTTTACCCTTATGATTATTCTCCAAGGTCAGGGTTGTGGGGGTTCCCTGATTGGTCTCAGTGTCCCAACCTCATGGTCGAAAAGCCAATGCTCGTCATCTCAGCTTAATCGAGATGAATGACCACGGGCGGCTGCCCAGGGCTTTTGGAAATGTACACCAGCAGGAGACAGGAAGGGAGAAAATTGGAATAGGAAGGGAAACGGGAACTAAATTTCCATCCAATGATACCATCGGCTAACTGCCAATGGAAAGCATCTCTGTTGTTTTTAACATGCCATTGAACCACAAGTCTTTGTGAATTATCACATACAGACACAATCACACAAGTGCCGAGAGACTGAAGTGAGTGTGGTGCAATACGTTTGGGTGATGTGACTGTGATGTTTGAATTGCTGATAGTGTGTGCAAGCTGTGAGATGTGGGTGTGAGGCTTTCAGTACTGCTACCCCCCGACCACCCACAACCCCCGACCTTGGAGAATGATTGATGATGAAACTCAGCATCGCCTCCAGTGTGCCAGTGCAGCCTTTGGTCGTCCTCCTTGCTGGGAGGTCTGCTGGTGCTGTTGGGGGGGTGGGTTTAAACTAATTTGGCAGGGGGGTGGGATACAGAGTGGAGGTACAGTAGGGGGTGATGCACAGTCAAATATAGAAGAGAAACTGAGTCAGTCTAGAAGGCAGAACACATGGAGACCTGTTAAGGCACAGCAAATAATGCAGGGTTGGATTGCATCTATTTTAACGCGAGGAGTCTTACTAGTAAGGCAGACAAATTGAGGGCATTGAGTAACACATGGGAATATGATATTATTGCAGTCACAGAGACATGGCTGAGGAAAGGACAGGACTGGCAGCTCAATATTCCAGGGTATAGACTCTTCAGGCGTGACAGGGAAGGGTGTAAACGAGGAGGTGACATTGCATTGTTGATCAAGGAATCAATTACTGCAGTAAGGAGGGATGATATCTTAGAAGGTTCCTCAAATGAGGCCACATGGGTAGAACTTAAAAACAAAAAAGGGGCAATCACTTGGCTGGGAGTGTACTACAGGCCTCCAAACAGTCAGGGAGAGACAGAGGAGCAGATATGTAGGCAAATCTCAGAGAGGGGTAAAAATAATATGGTAATAATAGTAGAGGGTTTCAACTTCCCCAATATCAACTGAGATAGTCTTAGTGCAAAAGGCTTAAAGGGGGTGGAATTCTTAAAGTGCTTACAGGAGAGCTTATTGAGCCAGTACGTAGAAAGTCCTACAAGAGGAAGGGTAGTACTGGACCTAATCATGGGGAATGAAGCCAGTCAAGTGTTAGAGGTGTCAGCGGGGGAGCATTTTGGGGATAGTGACCATAACTCTGTAAGATTTAAGATAGTTATGGAAAAGGTCAAAGAGGGACCAGAAATAAAAATACTGAATTGGGGGAAGGCCGATTTCAACATAATAAAATAGGATCTGGCCAGAGTGGACTGAGAGCAGCTACTTGTAGGAAAGTCTACATCAGACCAGTGGGAGTCATTCAAAAAGGAAATAGTGAGAATTCAGGGCCAACATATTCCCGTAAAGGTGAAGGGTAGGACCAACAAGTCCAGGGAACCCTGGATGTCAAGGGATATAGAGGATTGGATCAGGAAAAAAAAGGAGGCTTATGGCAGATTCAGAGCGCTGAAAACAGCAGAGGCACTAGAGGAGTATAGAAAGTGTAGGGGGGTACTTAACAAAGTAATTAGGAAAGCCAAGAGGGGACATGAAAAAACATTGGCGGGCAAGATAAAGGAAAATCCCAAGGCATTTTATAAGTATATTAAGGGCAAGAGGATAACCAGGGAAAGAGTAGGGCCCATTAGGGACCAGAGTGCCAATCTGTGTGTGGAGCTGGAGGACATAGGTGAGGTTTTAAATGATTACTTTTCATCTGTGTTCACTATGGAGAAGGACAATGTAGGTGTACTGATCAGAGAGGGGGATTGCGATATATTTGAACAAATTAGCATTGAAAGGAAGGAAGTATTAGCTGTTTTAGCGGGCTTAAAAGTGGATAAATCCCTAGGCCCAGATGAGATCTATCCCAGGCTGTTATGTGAGGCAAGGGAGGAGATAGCAGGGGCTCTGACACAAATTTTCAAATCCTCTCTTGCCACAGGAGAGGTGCCAGAGGACTGGAGGACAGCAAATGTGGTACCATTATTCAAGAAGGGTAGCAGGGATACAAAAAAGGTAATTACAGGACGGTGAGTTTAACATCAGTGGTATGGAAACTATTGGAAAAATTTCTGAGGGACAGGATTAATCTCCACTTGGAGAGGCAGGGATTAATCAGGGATAGTCAGCATGGCTTTGTCAGGGGGTAATCGTGTCTAACTAACTTGATTGAATTTTTCGAGGAGGTGACTAGATGTGTAGATGAGGGTAAGGCAGTTGATGTAGTCTACATGGACTTCAGTAAGGCTTTTGATAAGGTCCCGCATGGGATATTTGTTAAGAAGGTAAGAGCCCATGGGATCCAGGGTAATTTGGCAAATTGGATCACAAAATTGGCTTAGTGGCAGGAGGCAGAGGGTAATGGTTGAGGGTTGTTTTTATGAGTGGAAGCCTGTGACCAGTGGTATAGCACAAGGATCGGTGCTGGGACCCTTGCAGTTTGTAGTGTACATTAATGATTTAGACATGAGTATAGTAAGTATGATCAGTAAGTTCGCAGATGACACGAGAATTGGTGATGTCTTAAATAGTGAGGAGGAAAGCTTTAGATTACAGGACGATATAGATGGGCAGAGCAGTGGCAAATGGAATTTAATCCTGAGAAGTGTGAGGTGATGCATTTTGGGAGGACTAACAAGGCAAGGGAATATACAATGGATGGTAGGACCCTAGGAAGTACAGAGGGTCAGAGAGACCTTGGTGTACTTGTCCATAGATCACTGAAGGTAGCAGCACAGGTAGGTAAGGTTATTTAGGAAGGCATATGAGATACTTTCCTTTATTAGCTGAGGCATCGAATGTAAGAGCAGGGAGGTTATGATGGAGCTGTATAAAACGCTAGTTAGGCCACAGCTGGAGTACTGTGTACAGTTCTGGGCACCACACTATAGGAAGGATGTGATTGTACTGGATGCAGAGGAGATTCACTAGGATGTTGCCTGGGCTGGAGCATTTCAGCTATGAGGAGAGACTGGGATAGGCTAGGGTTGGTTTCCTTAGAGCAGAGAAGGTTGAGGGGGGACCTGATTGAGGTATACAAAATTATGAGGGGCATTGATAGAATAGAAAGGAAGAAACTTTTTCCCTTAGCGGAGGAATCAATAACAAGGGGGTAAGGTTTAAGGTAAGGGGCAGGAGGTTTAGAGGGGATTTGAGGAAACATTTTTTCACCCAGAGGGTGGTTGGAATCGGGAACACACTACCTGAAGGGGTGGTAGAGGCAGGAACTCTCACACCATTTAAGAGGTATTTAGATGTGTACTTAAAATGCCATAGCATACAGGTTTACGGGCCAAGTGCTGGAAATTGGGATTAGAATAGATAGGTGCTTGATGGCCAGCACAGACACGATGGGCCGAAGGGCCTGTTTCTGTGCTGAATAACTTTATGACTTTATGACTCTATGAGAAGTGTGTGAGAGTGGAGCCCAGCTCTGAATGTGAGGTATGAGTCATGCTTGATGGAGATTGTTAGCTGAATTCATGAATCTGAATTCACGGATCTTGACCACTTGAAAGTCCTTTTAGCACTGCATCAAAGTTCTTGGGGGTGACACAGTTCACATTGAGCCCCATGGCAATCTGCTCCCATTTCTTTCTAAGTGCCTGACTGGAGGTCCTGCTGGCTCTTCTGGGTCACAGACAATTCTCCAATGACTCCCAGTCAGAATGCAACACCCCTGTATGAGGTATAGGCTGGATTTAAGTGGTGCCAGCCCCGTACGAGCTTTGAATGCCTTCAGAGGTGTGTAGCGCAGGTTAATCAAGCATCACAATCCTTTTTTGGGCAGCATCCAATTTTTAGGCTGGCGTTTCCTTTTTCATTTTCTTTCAACACTTCTATTTATTAGACATCAATATATTGCAAGCAAGAAAAATCCAATTGGGGACCAAACAGTTTGTTCTCTTTCCATAGGAACATACGAATTAGGAGCAGGAGTAGGCCCCTCCATAGGAACATACTAATTAGGAGCAGGAGTAGGCCCCTCCATTGGAACATACGAATTAGGAGTAGGAGGAGGCCCCTCCATAGGAACATATGAATTAGGAGCAGGAGTAGGCCCCTCCATTGGAACATATGAAGTAGGAGCAGGAGTAGGCCCCTCCATTGGAACATATGAATTAGGAGCAGGAGTAGGCCCCTCCATTGGAACATACGAATTAGGAGCAGGAGTAGGCCCCTCCATTGGAACATACGAATTAGGAGCAGGAGTAGGCCCCTCCATTGGAACATACGAATTAGGAGCAGGAGTAGGCCCCTCCATTGGAACATACGAATTAGGAGCAGGAGTAGGCCCCTCCATTGGAACATACGAATTAGGAGCAGGAGTAGGCCCCTCCATTGGAACCTACGAATTAGGAGCAGGAGTAGGCCCCTCCATTGGAACCTACGAATTAGGAGCAGGAGTAGGCCCCTCCATTGGAACCTACGAATTAGGAGCAGGAGTAGGCCCCTCCATTGGAACCTACGAATTAGGAGCAGGAGTAGGCCCCTCCATTGGAACCTACGAATTAGGAGCAGGAGTAGGCCCCTCCATTGTAACCTATGAATTAGGAGCAGGAGTAGGCCCCTCCATTGGAACATACGAATTAGGAGCTGGAGTAGGCCACTCGGCCCCTCCAACCTGCTCTGCCAATCAATAAGATCATGACTGAACTGATTGTAACCCCGACTCCACATTCCTGCCTACCCCTGGTAACCTTTCACCCTTTGCTTATCAAGAATCTCTCTACCCTGTGTGATGGAAACCACACCTGCCAAATGAAAACATATTCATTTTGTCATATAGAACACTACTTTGAACCGTTACTGGATATTGAACATAACTTGTTTAAAAAGACCACAGAACTGAGTGGCTGTAAACATGGCTGCACATTTGCATTCCGAGAGACAGCTGCCCAGAGGGGCAATGGAAGTACTCCTGGGTTTAAATAGCCAGATGGGTTTTGTCAATAGTGATGATCAAGAGACTTTGAGAGTCATTGAATGTGTAAGAGCCAGCATTCCACCCCCTACAGCCCGCACCCTGCCCCCACCTCCCACCACTGAGCATGTTTGGTAAGCTTGGAAGAATCAGCAAACATTGCAGACGAGACTGTTTCAAACAAAGAGATGGTCACATGACCAACCTGCTGGCAAGACTGGGGCTTTTTGAATTGTGCCTGACACAGAAAGGAACTGACTGCTTTTGGAAGACAAAAAGAGAAGCAAGGTCTCTCTCTCTCTCTCTCACTCTCTCACGCAAAGTTCCAGGGATCCACAGTAGTAACTTAATCCTCAAGACAAAAGATTCCTGCAACCTTCTGGTACCAGCGAAACAAGTTTGAAAGTGTGCACTGGGCCCCAACGAGAACTGCAAGACTTAACTTCAATCAAAGACTTTACATCCAACCCAAAACCAGTAACTGAATTCCATCTACTACGTCAAACCTTCCCCCCTTTAATTCTTTCTCCTCCTCTGTATTTATTTGTGTGTGTGTTTATCACATATGCATGCTAGTGTGGTTGTGTCATGTATTCATAGTAGTTAACTGAGTTAAAGTTTTAAGGTTAATAAATTTACACCTTTCTTAGTTAAATCTGAGAAAAGGTGTCTGGTTGATTTTTTTTACAATTACAAGAAGAGAACAGTGAGCAAGGACTCACTGAGGGGAAGCTAGAAAGTTTTAAAAGTTAAACCCTGTTAAGGCCAAACCAGAAAAAGGCTGAGAGGGGAGCCCTAGACTCCTTCCTCACCGGGTCATAATAGAACTTTGGGGGCTAACATCCGCGATTGGACCCACAGACAAACGAGACATTGAAAGTGGGAAATCAAATGGATCTGAGTCAAAAAGAGAAAAGATTTTAATACAGGTTTTCTTGTGGTTATGTGTGCCAGAATACTAACATGTCCACAACTGAAGCCAGTAACTCTCCAAGCCAGAGTGAAGTAACTTGGAATAAGTTAAAGGCACTGTCTATGGAAGAGTTGAGAAATATGGCTGAGCAGTGGGATCACTTTCCGTGCCAAGGCTAGGAAATCAGAACTCCTAAGACTAGTGGCCAACCATTCTTCCCTCAAATCTGAATAAGAAAAGACAGGGTTAGAAACAAACTCCGACAGGGTATTACCGGCAAAGATACAAATGGAACAGAGGAAACTTGAAATGGAAGACAAGAAAAGAGAAAGAGAAAGGGAGAGACAGGAGAAAGAAAAAGAGAGAGAGGAGAGAGAGAAAGAAAGACGAGAGAGAAAGAGAAAGAACTTTCCAGAAGGAACGGGAGGAAAGAGAGCTGAGAAAGCTTGAGTTAACCAGGGGGTGACAGAGTAACCCCAGTGAAAGCATAGATACTACAAGTAGTGCGGGGCTGTGTGCGGAATTTAAAATTCCAAAATTCAATGAGGAAGATGTGGAAACATTTTTTGTAACTTTTGAGAAACTTGCAACGCAGTTAAAATGACCGACTGACACTTGGACTCTTCTGTTGCAAAGCAAGCTAACCAGAAAAGCCCATGAGGTTTATTCCCTGCTGCCAGATGATAGTTCATCAATTTATGAACTGACAAAAAAATGCTATCCTCGGGGCATATGAGCTAGTAACGGAAGCCGACTGCCAGAAGTTCTGAACCCTCAAGAAATAAACTGATTAAACTTACTTGTAGTTTGAGAGAAGTTACCAGCTGGTTTTTGACCAGTGGTTGAGGGCTCTTAAAGTGCAGCCCAGCTAAGAAAAGCTCAGAGAGGTGATTTTGCTAGAGGAATTTAAAAACTCTCTCTCCCCCTCTCCATAAAGACCCATGTGGAGGAACAAAAATTACATAAAGCGAGGCAAGCCGTAGTGCTGGCTGATGAGTTTGCTTCTAATATACAGGTTGGTTCCGCAGGAGAAAATCTTGCCTAGTCCCCCCCAAAAATCCAAAAAGGACAAAGGGTGGGAAGGTGATAAGAGCCCAAGCAGTCCTGGGACAGAAAGAAAAGCAGGACACATGGAGGGATAGTGCTGTAAGTAGGAGTGAGACCCGGAGACCTGTGTGCTTCCATTGTAATAAGACAGGTCACCTAAGAGCTGACTGCTGGAAACTATGGGGAAAGTCTGTACAGTTAATCAGGACACACCCGCTCAGTGCGGGAGAAGGGACCCTGATGGAAAACACAGTTGAACAAGCTGTGGCTTTAACTGGAGCAGTAATAAGGCCAAGAAAACATACTGCTGCGGATGCAGGAAAATTTAACAGTCGTCACAAAGGAGGGGGTTGATGCAGACATTGTAGTTAAAGAGGAGGAGTGTGAAATATTAGATACTGGAAGCATAATGAAAGAGGAAGTACGAGAGGGTCTGACATCCTTGAAAGTGGATAAATCGCCAGAGCCAGATGGATTGCATCCCAGGTAGTTAAAGGAAGCCAGGGAGGATACATGCGAGGCACCAGATGATTGGAGGTCTGCAAACGTTGTACCATTGTTTAAAAAGGGTGCGAAGGATTGGCCAAATAATTATAGGCCATTCAGTCTGACCTCGGTGGTGGGTAAATTATTAGAATCAATTCTGAGGGACAGGATAAACTGCCACTGAGAAAGGCTTAGATTAATCAGTGATAGTCAGCATGGATTTGTTAAGAAAAGGTCATGTCTTACATAGAATCATAGAAACACAGAAAATAGGAGCAGGAGTAGGCCATTCAGCCCATTGAGTCTGCTCCACCATTCATTATGATCATGGCTGATCATCCAACTCAGTAGCCTGTTCCCGCTTTCGCCCCATACCCTTTGATCCCTTTAGACCCAAGAGCTATATCTAACTCCTTCTTGAAAACATACAATATATTGGCCTCAACTGCTTTCTGTGGTAGCGAATTCCACA
The DNA here is from genome assembly GCF_036365525.1 of Heterodontus francisci. Lineage (NCBI taxonomy): Eukaryota > Metazoa > Chordata > Chondrichthyes > Heterodontiformes > Heterodontidae > Heterodontus > Heterodontus francisci. Next base: position 8,750,151 of record NC_090387.1, read on the forward strand.
GGCTCACCACTCTCTGGGTGAAGAAATTTCTCCTCATCTCAGTCCTGAAAGGTTTACTCCATATCCTTAGACAATGATCCCTGGTTCTGGACTCCCCCACCATTGGGAACATCCTTCCTGCATTTACCCTGTCAAGTCCTGTTAGAATTTTATAGGTTTCTATGAGTTCCCCTCTCACTCTCCTGAAACCCAGTGAATATAATCCTAACCGGCTCAATCTCTCCTCATACGTCTGTCCCACCATCCCAGGAATCAGTCTGGTAAACCTTCGCTGCACTCCCTCTATAGCAAGAACATCCTTCCTCAGATTAGGAGACCAAAACTGTACACAATGGTGTGGCCTCACCAAGGCCCTGTATAATTGTAGTAAGACATCCCTGCTCCTGTACTTGAATCCTCTCACTATGAAGGCCAATATACCATTTGCCTTTTTTACTGCCTGTTCCACCTGCATGCTTACCTTCAGCGACTGGTGTTCGAGAACACCCAGGTCTCGCTGCATATTCCCCTCTCTCAGTTTATAGCCGTTCAGATAATACTCTGCCTTCCTGTTTTTGCTACCAAAGCGGATAACCTCACATTTATCCACATTATACTGCATCTGCCAAGCATTAGCACACTCACTCAACTTGTCCAGATCACCCTGAAACCTCTCTGCATCCTTCTCACAACTCACCCTCCCACCCAGTTTTGTGTCTTCTGCAAATTTGGAGATATTACATTTAGTTCCCTCATCTAAATCATTAATGTATATTGTGAATAGCTGGGGTCCGAGCATCGATCCCTGCGGTATCCCACTAGTCAAGACCCATTTATTCCTACTCTTTGTTTCCTGTCTGCCAACCAATTTTCTATCCACTGCAATACACTACTGCCAATCCCATGCACTTTAATTTTACATGCTAATCTCTTATGTGGGACTTTGCCAAAAGCCTTCTGAAAGTCCAAATAAACCATATCCACTGGCTCCCCCTCATCAACACTACTAGTTACATTCTCGAAGAATTCTAGTAAATTTGTCAAGCATGATTTCCCTTTCGTAAATCCATACTGATTCCGCCCGATTCTACCACTGTTCTCTATGTGCTCTGAAATAAAATCTTTGATAACGGACTCTAGAATTTTCCCACTACCATCATCAGGCTAACTGGTCTATAATTCCCTGTTTTCTCTCTACCTCCCTTTTTAAATAGTGGGGTTACATTAGCTACCCTCCAATCTGTAGGAACTGTTCCAGAGTCTATAGAATCTTGGAAGATGACCACCAATGCATCCACTATTTCTAGGGCCACTTCCTTAAGTACTCAGGGATGCATACCATCAGGCCCTGGGGATTTATCGGCCTTCAATCCCATCAATTTCCCCAACACCATTTCTCTACTAATACTGATTCCCTTCAGTTCCTCTCTCTCACTAAACCCTGTATTCCCCAACTAACTCTTACTAACGTGATAGAGTTTTTTGAGGAAGTAACAAGGAGGATTGATGAGGGTAGTGCAGTGGATGTGGTCTACATGGATTTTAGTAAGGCATTTGACAAGGTCCCACATGGCAGACTGGTCAGTAAAATGAAAGCCCATGGGATACAGGGGAATGTGGCAGGTTGGATCCAAAACTGGCTCAATGACAGGAAACAAAGGGTAGTAGTCGACGGATGTTTTTGCGAATGGAAAGTCGCTTCCAGTGGTGTTCCACAGGCCTCAGTGTTAGATCCCTTGCCATTTGTGGTATATATTAATAATTTGTACTTAAATGTGGGAGGCATGATTGGAAAATTTGCTGATGACACAAAAATTGGCCGTGGAGTTGATCGTGAAGAGGATTAGGACCAATGCTCACTTCGTTAACTCTTGTTTTAAACTAGCGATAGAAACTCTTATCATCTGTTTTTATATTTCTAGCTAGCTTTCTCTCGTACTCTAATTTTTCCCTCCTTATCAATCCTTTCGTCATTCTTTGCTGATTTTTATATTCTGTCCAATCTTCTGACCTGCCGCCCATCTTTGTGCAATTATGTGCTTTTTCTTTAAGTTTGATACTATCGGTAACTTTTTTAGTTCACAACAGATGGTGGGTCCTCCTCTCCCCTTGGTCCTCCAATTGGTTGGAAGTGTGTGTGTGTGTGTGTGTGTGTGTGTGTGTGTGTGTGTGTGTGTGTGTGTGTGTGTGTGTGTGTGTGTGTGTGTGTGTGTGTGTGGTGAGGGCAGGGTCGGTTGAGGCAAGAGGTCATGTGGTGAAACCTCCGGGAATGCAGCCAACTGGAGTTGACAACTCTTACTCATGCAGAACCTCACACGTTCAGTATAAATAACCCTGTTAAATCACATCCGCTGATGTTAAAATCTGCTCCAATTGTAAGTCCAACCTCTCTAAGGCACAATAATTTAACTCGCAATCAATATATGAAGGCAAGTATCAAGGGACAAAAAAAAAGTAGGTAAACAACTTGCTCAATTTAAAAGGACATGTCTTCTTGAAAAAGCCTTAACAAATCCTTTTATACAGAATTTACAGCGCTGAAACAGACCATTCAGCCTAACTCGCCAATGCTGGTGTTTATGCTCCACATGAGCCTCCTGCACCCCTCTTCATGTCACCCAATCAGCATATCCTTCTATTCCTTTCTCCCTCATGCACTCATCTCGCTTCTCTCTCTATTGATTTGTGCATGGACACATAGGGCTGGATTTTTGCTGGAGACGAGGCTCCCAGCGCTGGGTTGAAAAGGTGGGGGAAACCCCATCCAGAGTGATCCTCCAGTCTTTTGGGGTCAAAGTTCTGGAGCCAGAATCCCCGTCTCTTTAAGGACTTTATAGGGATGGGGATTCCGCTTCCAAGAGCTGCCAGCCAATCAGAGGGCCGGCAGCTCAGCAGTATCAGCAGTGCCACTGGGAGCAGTGACCAGTGCCGGTACTGCACAGGCCTCAGAGCCAGGCCCAGTGCTGGAACCGGGGAACACAAGTAGGTGAGGCAGCGTTGCCGAGGCCAGTTTGGAAGGCCCCAGCGAGGGATTTGGAGGATGGTCTTGCGGTCCAGGGAAAGGGACTTCCTGGGGGTTACAGTTGTTCCCATTGGGAGTGGGTGGGGGGGGGTCCTCTGTGGGCCACAAATTGTCCACGAAGGAGGATCCCCCAAGCCCACAGGGAGGGCGCCTCATTTTACGCGGTGGAGGTCCACCCAGCGGAGGCAGAAAGAGGCCATTAATTGGCTGATCATAGACCACTTAAGGGCCTCAATTGGCCTCTGGGTAGGAAGGTCACTGGCCTATCCCGCCTCCAGGAAGATCAGAACCGAGAATCCCGGCATCGGGTTCTGTGGCAGGCAGCTCTGCTCCGATTTTCCACCCCCACACCCCCAACACGAAACCTGCCTTCTGGACGAGCACAAGATCTGGCCCCAAGTGTGCTATGTTCTGCAGTCAGTATCTTGGATCTTTGGGTGAATGATCATAAGCTCAATGAAACTCAATTTGGGCATGACTGTTAGCTCTCATAATTGAAATGCTGTATTTGGGAATAAGAGCTTCAATGTGACCGAAATGGTCAACTTATGGCATTCACCTCAGCTGGGCTGCCCATGAGTTTGTAGCTTCTAAAGTTGCTGCTCCAGCACCCTCTACCTCAACCATAAAAGCACAAATACTGCAGAGGCTGGAAACCTGAAATAAAACATAGAAACTGCTGGAAAACACTAGCGGGTCGGGCAGCAAGACCAGCCTAGCTGACTGTCTCCAGCATTTTCTGTTTTTCATTCCTTGATTTTCCAGACTAGCCAAAGTTACAAGGTTGTGGAGTTGCATCTTTGGAAGGGAAGAGTGTTTGAGAAGGTTATAGGGAGAGAGCACCTTCTCAATCTCAGAATTTGCTCTCTGCTTATATCCATCTGATCTCTTGGGTAGATATAAAAGATTCCATGGCACTATTTAGAAGAAGAACAGGGGATTTTTCCCTGGTTTCCTGGCCAATATTTATTCCTCAATCAAGATTGCTCAAATGGATTACCTGATCATTATCGCATTATTTTTGGGAGCTTGCTTTGGGCAAATTGGCTGCCAGGTTTCCTACATTAAGATAATGACAACATTTCAAAGGTACTCCATTGACTGTAAAGTGCTTTGAGATGTCCTGAGGTCGTAAAAGGTGTTATATAAATTTAAGTCTTTCTTTCTAAGCCATCGGCAAAAGATTAAGGAAGTCAGACTTGTGAAAATGGAATACTTTAAGATGAAGGGGACTGATCAGTAAAAATACTAGGGTGTTACGGGTAAGAGAATTCATGGAATCATAGACTGATACAGTACAGAGGAGCTCATTCAGCCCATTGTGTCTTTGTTTGCTCTTTGAAAGAGCTATCCAATTAGTCCCACTCCTCAGCTCTTTCCCTAAGGCCCTACAAATATTTTCCCCTTCATGTATTATTACAAGTTATTATTGAATCTGCTTTCAACACCCTTTCAGGTAATGCATTTTCAATCACAACTCACTGCGTAAAACAAGTCTCCTCATGTCACCTCTGGTCCATTTGCCAATCACCTCTATCTGTGTCCTCAGGCTACTAACTCTTCAGCTACTGAAAAGTGTTTCTCCTTATTTACCATATCAAAACCCTTCATCAAACCTTCATCAATCCTCCCATTAACTTTCTCTGCTCTGAGGAGAGCAACTACAGTTTATCTAATCATTCCCCAGTGAATCTGGTGAATCTCCTCTGCAACCTCTCTAAGGCTTTGCTATCCTTTATAAAGCGTGATGCCCAGAATTAAGACAGAACTTCTTAAAATATAGTTTACTTCTGATAGTTTGAGTAACTATGTCAAGAAGAACACGGAAAACGTCTGGCCAACATTCTTCCCTCAACCAAGAACATCAAAACCAGATGATTTGGTCTTTCATCTCATCACTTTCTGAAGAATCTTGTTATTTTTAAAATGCCTGCCCCATTTGCCTAAAAACAAAAGAACCTGCATTTATACAGTGCTTTTCAACACCTGAGGATGCCCCAAAATACTTTAGAGCCAAGGAAGTACTTTTGAAGGGTAATCACTGTTGTAATGCAGGAAACACAGCAGCCAATTTGTGCACAGCAAGCTTCCACAAACAGCAATGAAATAATGAGCAAATGACCTGTTTGAGTGATGTTGATTGAGTAATAAATATTGGCCACAACACCGGGAGAGCTTCCCTGATCTTCAAAATAATGTCCACCTGAGAGGGCAGGTAGTGTCTCATCTAAATGTCTCATCTGAAAGATAGCACCTCCAATAGTGTAGCATTTTTTCAATACTGGCCTGAAGATTCAGCCTAAATTATGCACGCAAGTCTCTGGAGTGGAGCCTCACAGGGCAGAGTGATGCTACCCACTCGGCTGCCACTCTAGATAATAAAAGTCTCTGCTCATCTAAGTAATTCATTGTATCTGCAACGTTTTGAGAAATATCACAAAGATACCACTTACAGTCCAGCCTTTTTTTTCGATCTCCACTTGCACTGGCATTTGTTAAGTCAGGTGAAGAGTCATCCCACTACCAGGACTGGATCACGGTCTGGTACATTCTGATAAAGATAAAGGAGATGTCCAGAAAAGGCTTGAAAGTCTGATCTGTTAAGCTTGAGTGTCTAACAATGGATCTTGCTGTGCTGTAGGGGGAAAGGGGTTGGAAGGGGATCATAAAGAGCCACAACGTTCAATGCAGCAGTTCAAACCTCTAGGCATGTTTGAATAATCCGAGCTGACTTTAAGAGGAAATAACTTTACAGACACTGATGAAGAGTCACTGACCTGAAACATTAACTCTGCTTCTCTCTCCACAGATGCTGCCAGACCTGCTGAATATTTCCAGCATTTCTTGTTCTTATTTACAGACACTATCTGGGCTGGTGACAGGTCTAGCAATGATGAGAAAATACTATAATTGCCTTTAACCACTTAAATCATCAGTGACTTACCAAAGCTTCTATAAATAGGTTAACCCTGAGTTACATTGATTACAAGGGGGTTACAAGGAAGCTGTTGCTTAAGGGAGATGGATAATTGAAGTGTCCTATTTGAAAAAAAAGTTAGTTATTACTCTTATTAGGCAATGTTTTGGTTATTTTATAATTCCTATGTTTTCTTTCCAGGTAAAGGAATAAAAATATATCTGTCCAATTCTGGGCACCACACTTTAGGAAGGATGTCAAGACCTTGGAGAGGGCGCAGAAGAGATTTACCAGTACGTTGCCAGGGGTGAGGGACCTCAGTTATCTGGGGAGACTAGAGAAGCTTGGATTGTTCTCCTTACACCAGAGAAGGTGAAGGGGAGATTTAATAAAGGGGTTCAAAATTACGAGACATTTTGATAGGAATTGGGGAGAAACTGTTTCCACTAGCAGAAGGATCAGTAACCAGAGAACACAGCTTTAAGTTAAATGATAACAAAGCCAGAAGGGAGATGATGATTATCTTTTCTAAGGTGAGTTGTTGTGATCTGGAATGCAGTGTCAGAAAGGGCAGTGAAAGCAGGTTCAATATTAACTTTCAAAAGGGAATTAGATATATAGTTGAAAAGGAAAACGTTGTCGGGATATGGGAAAGAGTATCGGAGTGGGGACTCATTGGTAGCTCTTTCAGAGAGCCAGCACAAGCAGGATAAGCCAGAGGTATCAAGCGGATGATCCATCTCGGCCTCCTTCTGAGGTCCCCACCAGCACAGATGTCAGTCATCAGGTAATTCAGTTCACCCCATATGATATCAGGAAACCTCTGAAGGCACTGGATACAGAAAAGGCTATAGGCCCTGACAACATCCCAGCTGTAGTACTGAAGACTTGTTCCCCTGAACTAGCCGTGTCCCTAGACAAGCTGTTTCAGTACAGCTACAACACTGGCATCTACCCGGCAATGTGGAAAATTGCCCAGGTATGTCCATAACAAGCAGGATAAATCCAATTTGGCTAGTTACTGCCCCATCAGTCTAGTCTCAATCATCAGCAAAGTGAAGGAAGGTATTGTTGACAATGCTATCAAGTGACACACGCACCAATAACCTGCTCACCAATGCTCAGTTTGGATTCTACTAGGACCACTAGGCTGCAGACCTCATTACAACCTTGATCAAAACATGGACAAAAGAGCTGAAATCCAGAGGTGAGGCAAGAATGACTGCCCTTGAACAGCAAGGCAGCATTTGACCGTGTGGCATCAAGGAGCCCTAGCAAAATTGAAGTCAATGGGAATCAGGGGGAAAACTCTCCACTGCTTCATTTCATACCTAGCACAAAGGAAGATGATTGCAGGTCAATCATTGCTAGACATTCCGGCAGGAGTTCCTCAGGGTAGTGTCCTAGGCCCAACCTAGGCTTCATCAATGGCCTTCCTTCCATCATAAGGTCAGAAGTGGGGATGTTCACTGATGATTGCACAGTGTTCAGCTCCATTTGCAACTCCTCAGATATTGAAGCAGTTCATGCTTGCATGCCTTAAGACCTGGGCAACACCCAGGTTTGGGCTGATAAGTGACAAGTAATATTTGTGCCACACAAATGCCAGGCAATGACCATCTCCATCAGGAGGGAATCTATCCACCTTATCTTGACGTTCAATGGCATTATCATCACTGAATTTCCCACCATCCTGGGCACCTTTCTGTGCACAAATTGGCTGCCTTGGTTCCTACATTATCACTACACATTAAATGAATACATTTTAAAATATACTTCATTGGCTGTAAAGCACTTTTGCACATCCTGAGGTTGTGAAAAGTGTTATCTAAATGCAGGTTCTTCCCTTTTGCGGTATCAGTGGAATCATCTTAAGCTTAAGTTCTCTCAATCACGTTGTTGAATTCCGCAGTTGACGTTAATGAAATAAAGGTAATGTATTGTTACCACTACATTGCCATAATTGAACTGAAGGCTCTGAAATTACATTTCTTCAAGTCAATTCCATTTGTTGCTGGTGATGAGGAACAATAATCACTTTGTGCATCAAAACATCAATGAAGCATGTACATTGTGGCAGTAACTGCGTAATTGTTTTTCTATCCCAAAAATCTGTGGTTAATCAGATACTTACTGCTTATATTAAGTGGCATATACAGCACGCAAACAGTCTATTCATCCCAACTAGTCTGTGCAAAGGTTTATATTTCACACGAACCTCCTCCCACCATAATTCCTCTAACTCTATCAGCATACCCTTCTGTTCCTTTCTCCCTCACGTGTTTATCCAGCTTCCCCTTAAATGTATCTCTGTAATTCACCTCAACTACTCTTTATACTAGTGAGATTCACATTCTAACTATTCTCTGGTAAAGAAGTTTCTTCTGAATTCCTTATTGGATTTATTAGTGGCTGTCTTATATTTATGGCCAGTAGTTTTGGACTGCCCCGTGAGTGGAAACATCTTTGCTATCAAACCATTTGTAATATTAAGGAGTTATATTGGGTCACCCCCCACCCCCCCCCCCCCCCCCCCTACCCCCCAGCCTACTCTTTTCTGGAGAAAAGGTGCCCAGCCTATTCAGTCTTTCCTGAAGTCTAACTTTTCTCATTTTCGGTATTTTCCTTGTAAATGGAAAGGCAAGTGTTTCATTACTGTCTGTCCCTCATGCAGATACCTCAGCCTCCCCTCAGAAATGAAAAAGCCTTTGTTAAAATTTCCTTGCCAATGTGATGTTCATTCTGGACAATGTTTCCGGGTCAGGTGATGTAGCCCCATAGCAGAGTAAAGCTCCCTTGACTCTATCCCAACAATTTTGGTGCTTTATCAGAAAACAGGAAAAGGTTTTAAGTTTTCTTTCTTACTCTTTCAAAGGAAGACTGGCAGTGATTCTTAAAGCATTGTTTTTCTCGAGGTTGTCACACCACCTCTGAAGCAAGCAATAAACACCATTTTCCGTACCTTCGGAGTTTCTCCATTGATTTCAAAGGGCTGGAGGGTGACACAATGTTAGAAGTGAATGTTAGTGAGATTAGTAAATGATGACCTGCCTCTGCTATAATAGCGCATTTGAGCAGATTAAGTGCTTGTCCAGTTATTTCTTGGCCTATTACTACTCTTCAAGTCTCTATATGTCCTGTGTTACTGAATTACAGTAATGTTCAAGCCTTAACTTTCTGTCTGTCAGCTGTGGTTCAGCAGTAGCACTCCTGTCTCTGAATCAGAAGGTTGTAGTTTCAAGTATTGGCCCAGGAGGCCAGGGAAGATTCCCCTACTGTTCTTCAAAATAGTGACATGGGCACTTTTAGGTCCATCTGGGTGGAAGGTGGAACATCTCACCTGAAGGACAGCACCTCTAACAGTGTAATGGAGCTCCCTCTGTCCAGCACTTAGAGCATCAGATGAGATTATATGCTCAAGTCTCTGGAGTGAGACACAAACACACAACCTTCGGATTTAGAGGTGGAAGTGTTCCCCACGGAACCACAGCTGACGCTAAATTACAGAGTTAGCAGTGGACTGTTACAAGGAAATAGGGAAGAGGATTGAGTTGGCAATGTGGAAGGAGGAAATTAAATGGGCCAAAAGGCCTTTGACAATCCGAACATATCGAATGGTCTTGTGAACTGCACCCCAGCCTGAACTAGCTCAGAGCGGAAGGTGTTAAGGGAGAAAATGGGGTCGAAAAATTGAAAATAGCAACATCTGAGCTGTAATATTTTAAGACTATAACTCTTTGTAATTTTTATAAATGACTTAGACTCGGGTGTAGGGAGCAACATTATAAAGTTTGTAGAAGTTATGAAATTGGGCAAGGTAGTAGATAGTGATGAGGATAGTTCTGAAGGACCTAGACTGTATGGTGAAATGGACAGAACCACGGCAGATGGAGTTCAATGCATGATGTGTGAAGTGTTGCATTTTGGGAGGACTAATACGGAAAGAATGTATACTATAAATGGCACAGTTTTGAAAAGCGTAGATGAGCTGAGAGATTTTGGTGACCACATAAATCCTTAAAGGTGACAGGGTAAGTAGATAGAGTGGCTAAAAAAGCACATGAATTACTTGAGTTTATAGATAAAGGAATAGAATAATAAAGCAAAGAGACTGTGCTTGAACCTTATAAATTACTGGTTAGGCCTCAGCTGGAGTATTGTGGACAATTCTGAGCATCACATTTCAGAAAGGATGTAAAGATCTTAGAAATGGTACAGAGGAGATTTACCACGATGATACCAGGAATGAGGTTCTGAGGGGTGACTGGAAAAGTTAGGGCTGTTCTCCTTGGAACAGAAAAGGTTAAGAAGTGACCTATCTTGGTTTTCAAAATGATGAGAGGTTTTGATTAAATAGATGGAGAAAGGTTTTTCCCTCTGGCAAGTGGGTTAATGACCAGAGGTCATAGCAATAACATTATTCACAAAAGATCTAGGTGAGAGATGAGGAGATATCAGGGATTTGTCAGAATCCAGATGGTCAACCCAAAAAGGTGTTGGAAGCTGACTCCAAAAATAATTTTAAAAGGGAGTTGGTCGTGTACTTGAGGATGGGGAACTTACAGGGTTACAGCTGCTCTTTCTAAAAGCCAACATGGGCTGAATGACCTCCTGTACTGTAAATTTCTATGAATCTATGAAGAGCATCTTTTGTTATGCATCAGAAAAAAAACCAACAGGATGTCTCACACTGAGAAGAAACAAAAGCTACACAATATCATGTCAGCATGCATCTTTGTAGGAAGGGCTTCAAGTATTAATTGGAAGAAAGACTAACAGGCATTCTTTAGAGCTGCTAAATGAGACTTTCAATTAAAAAGTAATTAAAACAGTTGGACAAAATGCTTCCAATCAGTGAGGATTCCAGTTATTCACTTCTATCAAATAACTCTGTACCCAATTACTGCTTTAGCAATGATTAGAAAAGGATGGCATTTAAGGACAGACGAGGCACTGATAAGTAAATGATCAGTCAAATACCTAACAGGAGTGATGCAATCAGGAAAGATTTATATCCTGTACCACTTCATTGCAGTGCTTTAATTAGTTTCTGCATCCAGTTGGAATGATCTGAGTTTTGACTGTGAACTTAACTATTCCAACACACTCCTGCCCGGTGTCCTGCATTCCACCCTCCATAAACCTGAGCTCTTCCAAAACTCTGTTGCCCACGCCTTAACTCGCACAAAGTCCCATTCCCCAATAACTCCTGTGTTCGCTGACCTACATTGGCTTGAAGTGATTTATGACTTTAACCCCTGATTGGGACTAAACCAAATCAGGTCGACATCCCTATGAATCTTCTTTAATTAAGTTCAAACCAGACAATTTCCTATAGACACTTATTTGGATCCAAAGAATTAAACTAGTTTTCCCTCAGTGAAAGAAAACTAACAGAGAATATTACCATCTTTCGGATAGCCTATTTTTTCATAATTATGGCAAAGTCGTAAATATCCCAGATATTATAAGGGTCTGGGAAACTCTCTTGAATATGTAACTCTCCACTTAAAGAGACACAGAGAGGGGGTTCTTGTAGTTGTATGCAGAATGCTGCATGAGACGATTTATTAACTTTTATATATTTATTAAAGAATTGAACATGCATAATACTTTTAAGTGGATAAGTATATCACAATATCAAATATTACTAAAAGATGTAACACATATTTTCTTTCTAACATAGAATTCAAAAGTTTAACCTTGTTGATGTTACAGCAAAATATCTTAGAATATCCATCAAAATTGAAAACAAACTTTTACCTTAAATTCCCCGAGTAAGCCATCGGGTAAGAAGTATTGTTGAGGAATTCAACACTTCTAATTTTTGCTCCAGAAACCCTCATGTTTATGCTGTTTCTAAGGTATCATCTGACCTTTTAGCATATACGTGTTACCTTCCTGTGTGTGTTTTTCCTGCTTTCAAGATCCATAAATGGGAATATCATTAACTATCATCTCCAATTAATGTTTTGCTGGAATTCCCCTGCTCTTAAAGATGTGAGCATTTATCTGGTCAAAATGTTGATATTTGTGTTTACTTGACCTAGTGTTCCATAATTACTATTCCATTTATTATTTTATTATCTATAATTGTGTTTTTATGGTACCTTGTAACAATCTTTTGAGTCGATCTGTCTACATCTTAACAACACTATCAATTAAGTTTAGTGCTACCTCTTACTGATGTCACACAGGATATTTCAATGTGTGTTTATCCTCCATGTCACCGGCAACAGAAACACTGAAAAGGATTTTCCGACTTAAAAAGTGTTTCTGGTTCACATTCTATTGTAACAGAGACCTTGAAAGACCTTGAAATTTCTAACTCTACCTTCTTAAAGGGGAATTTCAGTGAGTCTTGAAAACTGACCATTTATTCAATCTCTAATTCTAAAAGGTATAATATATTAACTATATCTAAATTCTACCTAATTAAGCCTATTATACTTATATTCCATCACAGGCTCTCAGTCAAGTAACACTTGCATTTTAAAATTCTCACCCTTGTTTTGAAATCCCTCCATGTCCTTGCACTCCCTATCTCTGTAATTTCCTCCAGTCTCACAACCCTCCAAGATATCTCCCCGCTCCTCTAATTCTGGCCTCTTGAGCATCTCTGATTTTAATTGCTTCACCATTGGTTGGCCGTGCCTTCAGTTGCCTCAGCCCTAAGCTCTGGAGTACTCTTCCCACACCTGTTCCTCCTTTAAAATACTCCTTAAAACCTACCATTTTAATCAAGCTTTTGGTCATCTGACCTAATATCTCCTTATGTGACTCGCTGTCATATTTTGTTTTATAATGTTCCCGTGAACATTTTGGGATATTTTATTTTGTTAAAGGTGCTATATAAATGCAAATTGTTGTTGTGAACTGTAACGCTCTCCATCCCAAACACTGTATCCTTGGCTCGGTGGATAACGCTCTTCCCTTGACATTTTCTTCGCTTGTGACTTCAATCTAAACTGATGCTTGAGCACAATATTAAGGCAATGCTGTATTGTTTGGATGTGGCTTGGCTCTTTCTACGGCCTTTCACTTAGGAATCCAGACCAGACTGTTCTCTCTCCTTTGATTGCAAACAGTCCTCAAAGGTTTCTGCACTCTTTCAATTTTGGCCTCGCCCTGATTTTCATCACTGCACCATTGGTGGCTGTACCATCAGTAGCCTGGGCCCTATGCTCTGGAATTCTCTTCCTAAACCTCCCCATCTCTCTACCTTTCCTTTAAGATAGTCCCTACTCTTTTGATCAAGCTTTTGACCATCTGTCCGAATATCTCCTTATGTGACTTGGCATCACATTTGGCTTGATAATGCTCCTGTGAAGTGCCTTGGTATGTTTTGCTGCCTTAAAGGTTCATTATAAATAAAAGTTGTTGCGAAACAATTGAGATCGACGAGGGGCTATGTAAATTTGACTCTGTGCTGTTTTGAACACAAGTTCTTTGTTACCAAAATCATTACTATTTATTAAATTTGTCTCCCATCGTGGCCCAAAGTATTAAGTATCAAGTGAATCGTGAAGTGGAAATGAAAACATTGGAAATGTTTTTAAATTAAAAAATACATTTACAAAGAAAGGGAGATAGTGAAAGAAAGAGACCAATGGAAGCCTTGGGACAAGCCTGACTGTAGGCTATCCATTAGCTCATCTTGTTAGAGTGATAGCCTATTTATATAATAGCACTGGGTTATAGGTGTGGCGGCATTCATGCCTGAAGAGACAGTGGTAAGGTCTTTGTTACCTGCCTCGAGGAGTGCAGAGACCTCCAGTGTAAATAGAAATGGTTGCTTTTGGGCCTTGGCCTTTTGGTGGTTGAGAGTTATGAACATATGAAATGACAGGCAGGAAAAGACAGGCTGGTTCATCAAGCCTGCTCCACACACCATGATGGCTGAAACATCATGACTAGGCATTTTCTACCCAGCCCCCATAACCATGTAATCCCCTGGAAGAGGCAAAAAAAAAAACAGGGCCAAGAAGGGGAAGAAAACACTCTGGAAAATTCCTGTCCGTCACCCTCAGGCAAGCAAAACTAGTATAGGAGAGCGCACAGATTGAGTGTGTTGGCCAGGGGCTGCAAGAAATACAGAATCAGTTACAAACTGCTGGGATTGTTTGACCTGTAGTAACCTGGAGCTCGGACACTGGCCTGTGCTGGTAAAAACCAGTTTGAACTAATTACTTTATGAGACAAGACAACGGATCAATCACAGGAAAAGGGCTTTATTTGGACATGGTGTGATACCGGGGTCTTTGGGCCTGGGCCAATTAAGAGAAGCTGTGAACGAGGTGAGCAGGCTTAAACCAACCGGAAAGACATAGCTCAGATTTGGAGAGATAAGAGGGAGGATAAGAATAGAGATTTTTAGGCATAGAGCCAGCGAAAACTCCGGAGATCAACAATCGTGGAAGTGGAAGACTCTGCGTGAGCGACACGGCGACGACATAGAAGAGAGAGAGAGAACGGAACGCCTGGCCAGCGTTAGCTCTCCCTTTTTCGGGTATTATCCTTAAGTTTTCTGTGACTAGGTCAGGGAAAGGTCAAAGGAACCTAGTGGGTGCTTATGAATTCTAGCTAGTTTTGTTATTAATTGTATAACTCTGTTGGAGTTGTATGCTTTTGTCTAACTAAGTCTATAAGCCTTATTTTTACATCGTACAACAAGGTGAATAAAGTAAATTGATAGTTAAAGAAAAGACTGAGTTTCCTCCTCTTTGTATTAAGCCATTAACTGGAGCTGTGGATTAAGCTGGAGGGTGGCTCTCCTATAACCCGATATCCCAAACACCCAGCCTGAGCCTGAATTAAGAGGACTTCAGTCCCATGTGACGGCCAGGATCAAGTGGGTATAGGGAATAAAGGGCACAAGGGGGAGTTGACTCCGCGCCACGGTTTACATAATTGGCGTCCCTGGGTGGGCTCCAGGATAAATCTCTCCGTTGAATCAGCGGGAGACTCGAGCCGAACCAAATTGGCAAAGTACAGAGAGAACAGGAACTTAGGGGTTAATTTGTAGCTACTAACATAAGATGATGAATCAAAGGGAATCTCCAAACCTTGCAGACTCGGATTGTTTTGATTGGAAGGGATTCCTCCAAAAATACGTAATAGCGAAGTGGCCACAATACGGAGAATATGCTGGTCACACTAGCAATAAGGGAAAACCCGTAGGGGAAGCCCTTTGGAAGATTGCACAGGCAAAGATGTCAGCTAGGAAATTTAAAAAGATACAGAAGTCAGTAGCTATCGGCTGTTTACTTGAGGAATGGATAGAATGCCAACAGCAGGCTAAAAATGAGCAGAACAGACTCGAGGAAGAGATTAAAAAACTCCGTGAGGAGGCAGCCCACCTTAGTGAAAAAGTAACTGATTCGCAGGGACAGAGAAGTGCGGATTTGATGCATATGAACCAATATCAGTTACAGTGTGAAAAACTAGTTACAGAAAAAAGTAGGCGAGAGGGAGAAGCCCAAGCAGTTAAAGCTGAGGTGGAAGGATGGAAGCAGCAATGTAGTGATTTAAAAACTGCCATGAATGTGATTCAGAGAGCAGCTCAGGAAAAGAGGAGTAATACAGGTGATCACACAAAGTCTCAAAAATACATAGCGAGACTGCAAGAGCAGCTAGCCACGCAGAGAGTTATAATCTGTGTTTTTGCACCCGAAGGAAGTGAGGAGAATGGGGAAGGGGACATAGATTGGAATGAGTTAGCAGACGAAGCGGCTAGATATGGCCATGATGACGGAGACCCTCTACCCGAGGATCCTGCTCCAGCATATGAGCCAGAGCCAAAGGAGTCATAAGCCCCCATAGTCCCCTTGTGACCACTAGAGCAGCGATAGGGGCAGATGGCCAGGTGGCAGCTGGCCCGCGTTTGACATATTCCACTCCAATGGGAGGACAGCAATTGAGGGATATTGCGAAAGATATTGGGACGTGCGCACCCGGGGATGATCCTAGGGAGCTGTTCCAAGCGGTCAGTCAACAGAGAGGAATACACGGCTTAGATGAAGCTGAAGAAAGAAAATTAATTATAATGTGCCGACATCCACACATACACTCCGCCCTACCGGAGGAACAAAAACTCGGTAGAGGCACAAATGAGGCTTTAAAAGATCAAGTATTAAATGTCATGGGTGCTAACAGAGGGGACCCAGTGGAGGCACTAACGAAATGCTATCAAAGAAAAGGTGAACACCCTGTCGCGTTTGCGGCCTGCATCTGGGCGGTGTTTCAAGGGGTATATGGCACGAACTAGATAGAGCCAATCCAACGCCAGAGATTAGAAACCGATGGCTGAGAACGCTGGTGTTGCATGGCACTGAGGACTCAAGAAGGGCACTAGATCAATTTGATCCCTCTGATGACACGCACACAGAGGCTTGGGTACTCAGGAGGATGGTTAGAGCATGGGAGAAGGAAACAACAAAATTCTCCAAGGCCCCTGGGGGAAAGGCAATGCCTGTCAAAGATCAGACATTAACCTGGAGAAATGAAGGGAGGGGAACTACACAGGGGGCACCCCACCCAGCCTATCAGACAGGAGAAAGGGGTAGAGGCATCGGGAGAGGAACGGTCCCAAAAACAGGGAGAACTCCGGGCGGGCTGACCCACTGCTATAACTGTGGCCAGGAGGCACATTTCAAAAGAGAATGCCCAAACCTGAGACGAGAAAATGTAGGTCGGGGAGGAGGCCAGAACAAACGCCAGAGCCTACCCGTGGAACGACCGAATAGGTCAAACCCTCAATGTGATATACTAGAGATAGCACCGTCTTCGGGGTCGTACCCCGAACCACAATGACGGTCACAGGCCTCTCCGTTATGGGTGTGTGACACGCGGTGGGATAACACAGGGAGACCCCTAGTGAATGGTAGGGTTGGAGGCCGCCCTGTCACGTCCCTTTGGGACACTGGAGGATCCCGAACCACCGTAAACACCACCGATGTTCGTCAAGTAGATTGGGAAATTCAAAGTAAACTTGTTTGACGTGGATTTACAGGACATTCACAAGTGGGTTATGTGAGTGTACCGTTGGAAGTCAGTGTGGGGGACGTAGCAATAGAGCACTCAGTGGTTCTCATTGAGTTACCCAGAGAACAAGAACATATATTAGGGTGTGATTATATGGCTAAAGCGGGACTCTGTTTTGACCCTGTTAATTGTGCAATTTGGCAAATGCCCTTGGGCAGGGGTAGTATAGATCACACATCCATCCCGGTGGGGGAATACCAGGATAGGATATGCACGTTCGGGGAACTGTGGACCAGACCAGAAGAAATGAGTAGCGATAGTAAAGTACAACAAATTATCACATGGAATTTAGTAGTATTTGCTCGACATAAACATAATTGTGGGAAAATGATCGGGAGTGTGTGTATACAGGGCCCAGACCCCAAACCACAGAAGCAGTATGGTTTTCCAAAACAGGCAGAAGAGGAGGTGGGAAAGGTGATACAGAGTTTGCTGCTACAATGGATACTAAGACCGGTGGCCTCCACTAACAACTCGCCTATTTGGCCGGTGAGGAAACCGGACGGTAGCTGGCGACTAATGATAGACTACCGAGAATTAAATAAGGTAACCCCGTTAATGGCCCCCACTGTAGCAACTAGCCCAGAGATGGTAGTTAAACAAAATGAGGACGCACAGTGGTTCACAGTTTTAGACATAAGTAATGGTTTTTTGGTCTATTCCACTGGAGAAAGAATGCCAATATAAATTTGCGTTTACCTTCCAAGGACAACAATATACATGGACCGCCCTGCCGCAGGGATTTCATAATTCCCCGTCTATATTTCACCAACGTCTAAGGGAAGGGTTAAAAGGGTTCTCAAAGCCTGAATGTCTGGTGCAGTATGTTGACGAGTTACTGCTACAAATTGACACGGAACAGGAACATTATCAGTTACGAAGTGAATGACTACAATTGTTACACGAATTGGGACTAAAAGTAAACCCTAAAAAAGCGCAGGTGATGAAACAGAAGGTTACTTACTCGGGTATGATCTTGACACCGGGAAAGAGAGAAATTGACCAACGGTGGGTAGTAGCGGTTGGCAGACTCCCTGTCCCGAGGGATGTAAAAGGGTTGAGATCTTTCCTGGGTTTGGTGGGATATTGCAGGGACCACATTGATGGATTCGCTACGAAAGCGGCCCCATTAATGGAGCTATTGAAAAAGAATGTGGCGTGGGAGTGGAAAACTGAATAGACACAGGCCATTTCAGATTCAAAGCAGGCACTAGCTGCTGCGCCTGCTCTGAAAACCCCAAATCCAACTGAGCCATTTTCATTGGAGGTAGCTACCACAGACACCACCCTCTCGGCAGTTCTGTTACAGGAGACACATGGGAAATTGAGACCAGTAGCGTATGCCTCGCGTATGCTTTCACCGGTAGAGCAGGGGTATACGATGTGCGAGAAACATTTGTTCCCAGTTTTTTGGGCAGTATAGTATTTTACTTACATAGTGGGACTGAACCTACTTACAGTATTGACAGAACATACCACCGTGCAGTTACTATTACACGGTAGGATTAAAGACGGGTCAGTAAGTCAGAACCGAATTGCTAGTTGGACACTATTGTTACAAGGAAGGAACATAAGTGTGAAAGGAGTAAAAACTACCACTATGTTGGCAGACAACCTAGTGCATCAAGGAGAGAAACATGAGTGTCAAGTCATGATAGCAAATGATCCCAAGGGACCATTTGTATCAAAACAAAAAGGAGGGGGTAGGAGTGGATTGGAGAAAGCAACGGAGACCGAAAGTAAAGATGCAAAGGAACAAGAAGAACCCCACTTAAAAATTTTTGTGGATGGTTTCTCATCAGTACAGGATGGCGAGAGAAGGACTGGGTGCGGGATATATGTGGAAGACGAACACGGTCAGGAAAGGTTTAGCGCAGCCTTAAAATTGCCTAAAACCATGAGCGCGCAGGCGGCACAATTGGCAGCCGTCGCATATGTGGTTGGCCACCCAGAATACTTCCCGCCTGGATCAGTTACATATTCTGATAGCATGTATGTCTGTAATAGCCTCACGGAACATTTGCCCTTATGGGAGGCGAGAGGTTTTGGCTCAGCGGATGGGAAGCCCCTTCCATCGGCCCCATTATTAAGATACATCTTTGAAGGAGCACAGGGGAAAGAATATGGAATCACAAAGGTAAAAGCTCATTCAAAACTTACTCCAGAAGGGAACAGGAAAGCGGATGAGCTAGCCAAACAAGGTGCTGTTAGTGGGCAGGAATGGCAGCCACCGATTGAGGACATTGGGGAACAGAAAGGAAAACAGGTTAAGGTAATGGATTTAACAGAGGAGCAGAAGAAAGATGGAGAATTGAAAAATCGGATAGAAGGAGTAGAGTCAGACACATATAAAGAGTACAAGGGGGTCTATATTCAGGACGGAGTGGTTTTATGTGAAGGAAAATTCGTAGTGCCAGAGGGGGGACAAAACCAAATAATCCACTGGTACCATGACTTATGGGGACAGAAAGGGACAGAGAGTACCCTGGAAAAGATAAAGGAGGTGTGCTGGTGGCCTGGAATGAAAGGTGACGTGGAACACTACGTCAAGAATTGTTTGATCTGTGCACAACAGAACCCCGATAGAAATGTCAAGAAAGGGGCCGTCCGACATACTAGACCAGTAGAAGGGCCTTGGACTAATTTACACATAGACTATGTAGGACCCTTACCCCCCACTCCAGGAGGGTTTAAATACATTCTAGTAATAGTAGATACGTTTACCAAATGGGTGGAAGCTTTCCCAACCAGAACAAATACAGCCAAAATCACCCTGAAAATTCTTCTCACCTGGTTGTAACAGGAAAGAGCAGGGGGAAGTGGGACTAATTGGATAGATCTTTCAATGGGCCAGCATGTGATCGATGAACTGAATGACCTCCTCTATGCTGTAAGATTTTATGATTCTCCCTTCACTCTTTTGGTGGCGATTTTAAATTTATGCCCTCTTATCACGAACCTACTGGCCAGTGAAAATCGTTCCCCCTGATTTGAAATAGTGTTTCATAATGTTGAACACCTCTCCCCGTTAGCCTTCTTCCTTCCAATGAAATGTGCTCCAGTTTCTCTTATCTAACAGCTAATGACTCCAGCCCCTGGAATCATCTTAGTGAATCTCTTCTGTTTCCTCTCCATTGATCTCCTTCCTCAAGTAAGACATTTAAAACTGGACACAATTGGCTTTGCAAATTGAGCTGCAAAGTTAAAAACACATGCTAAAAATCAGTAAAAATGTTTGGTGAGGGATTTGGCTCCTTCAGATTAAAATTGCTGTTGCATTGAGTGTGTTATGGGTTAATACTTGTTACCAGATGCATCTCTGTTGTAAAAACACGGATTCGTGAACATTTTAATTCATCATTTTTCTAAACAAGCTATTTTTCTTCCAGCCTTTTAGCTAGCTGTAATAAAACACATTCGATGTAGTACTTTAATTTAAGTTATGATAGATGACAAAGATAAATATGTGTAATCAGTGAACATAATTCCAATTTATCATTAATAAAAAATAAAATAAGGAGGGAAAAAGCACACTGCTATAAATTAATGTCTTTTCGCAATAATCAATCGTGTTTTGTACAATGTGAAATGTGTTGTTGCCTTCTGGGATAAAATCTGTCATATTTATATGGTTTTGTATGGAGCAATGTATGGAATATTTTCTGAACTTGAGAACACTTGTGCCATGGATATTGAGGCAATGCATTTCGGCCTGTATGTAGGAATAATTGGGAACGTAGGAACAGGAGGAGGCCATTTAGCCCCTCAAGTCTACTCTGCCATTCAATAAGATCATGGCTGACCTGTGACCTAACTCCATGGACCTGCCTTTTCCCCATATCCCCGAATGCCTTTGATTAACAAAAATCTATTAATCTCAGATTTAAAATTAACAATTGACCTAGCATCAATTGCCGTTTGCGGAAGAGAGTTCCAAACTTCTACCACCCTTTGTGTGTAGAAGTGTTTCCTAATTTCACTCCTGAAAGGCACTAATTTAAGCACAAATGCTTGATACCTTTTATTAAATTACCCTATTTGCCTTGCTCTATGGCAGCGAGGCCTGGACAATGTATGTCAGCCAAGAGCGATGTCTCAATTCATTCTATCTTTGCTGCCTCCGAAGAATCCTTAGCATCAGGTGGCAGGACCGTATCTCCAACGCAGAAGTCCTCGAGGCGGCCAACATCCCCAGCATATACACCCTACTGAGCCAGCGGCGCTTGAGGTGGCTTGGCCATGTGGGCCGCATGGAAGATGGCAGGATCCCCAAGGACACATTGTACAGCGAGCTCATCACCGGTATCAGACTCACCGGCTGTCCATGTCTCCGCTTTAAAGACGTCTGCAAACGCGACATGAAATCCTGTGACATTGATCACAAGTCGTGGGAGTCAGTTGCCAGTGATCGTCAGAGCTGGCGGGCAACCATAAAGGCGGGGTTAAAGAGTGGCGAAGGGGTTTAGCAGTTGGCAGGAAAAAAGACAGAAGTGCAAAGCGAGAGCCAACTGTGTAACAGCCCCGACAAACAATTTTATCTGCAGCGCCTGTGGAAGAGTCTGTCACTCTAGAATTGGCCTTTCTCGTCACTCCAGGCGCTGCAACACAAACCACTGACCACCTCTAGGCGCTTATCCATTGTCTCTTGAGACAAGGAGGCCAAAGAAGATTTGCCATTTCAATAGAAGTATAGATCTGGTAATGTGCAAAATCTCCATTAATATATTGGGTGAAGGAATTTCGGATCAATACATTAAGCACTGAAATATTATCATCCTTCTGCATAATTAGGCCGTGGCTCAGTGGTAGCACTCTCATCTCTGAATCAGAAGGTGTTGAGTCATGTATCACTCCAGAGAATTGAGCACATAATCTAGGCTAACATTTCTAATGCTGTACTGAGGCAGTGCCGTACTGACGGAGGTGTTGTCTTTTGGATGAGACATTAAAATAAGGTCCTGTGTACCCTCGCAGGTAGACATAAAAGATCCCACGGCATTATTCAAAGAAGAGTAGGGGAGCTCTCCCCAGTATCCTGGGCCAAAATTTATCCCTCAATCAACATCAATAAAAGCAGATTATCTGCTCATTATGACATATCTGTTTGTGGGAGCTTGCTGTGCAGAAATTGGCTGCCATGTTTCCTACATTACATCAGTGACTACACTTCAAAAAGCACTTCATTGACTGTAAAGCCCTTTGGGATGTCCGGAGGTCGTGAAAGGTGCTGTAGAAATGTAAGTCTTTTCTTTAATTTTTAGTCTAAAGCTGGATGTGTATCCACATCAGCCCCGCCCAATTCCCCTCGCCATCTCTTCCATTTGCTCCTCAATGTATTTGTACAGTGGGTTAAAGAGCCATTCATTCATCTGTTTCTTCAGAGTCATAGAATTTTGTTGCACAGATGGAGTCCTTGAACTTGTCTTGGCCTGCCGCAGCTCTCGGAAGGAGCTCGCCATTCTCCTGTCCTGTCTTCATTTTGTTCTAACTTTCTTTTCAAATATCCATCCACTCTTTTCTTTTTAAAGTGACTATGAATTTGGCTTCCACCACAGTTTCCAAGGAATCATAGAATGTTCCAGCATAGAAAGTGGGAAACACAAAACCGCCCTGCGGCCTGTGTTGCGAAGTTAAATCCAATCTCGAAGGAGGCGAGAAACATGCTGTATGACTTATAGTCTGCTGTTTTATTACTGCCAAAGGGGAAGTCAATTCCCTGTCACATTCTGACTTCGACTTTGGCATTTAGAAGAAAGCTACTCAATAAGTTGAATGTCTTGTGTCAGTGTTGGCTGTGCAGAGATTCCCTCGTCCAACTTTTACTTCCCTTTCACAATGTAACATTAAAAAAATCAGCATGCCATACTTCACAAAAAAAAATCTTCCATCTTACAAAACATATCCTGTATCTACTCTCTACTTGCCTGGATGGATGCAGCTCCAACAACACTTAAGAAGCTCAACACCATCCAGGACAAAGCAGCCCATCCACCACTCTCAACATTCACTCCCTCCAACACAGACGCACAGTGGCAGCAGATGCACTGTAGCAACTCGCCAACGCTCCTTTGACAGCACCTTCCAAACCTAGTCATTCAAAGATGAAATAGTGAGGGTTCAGAGCCAACTTGTACCCGTTAATGGTGAAGGGTAGGACCAACAAGTCCAGGGAACCCTGGATGTCAAGGGATATAGAGTTGTGGATCAGGAAAAAAAAGGAGGCTTATGGCAGATGTGGAGGGCTGAAAACAGCAGAGGCATTAGAGGAGTATAGAAAGTGTAGGGGGGGGGGGGTACTTAAAAAAGTAATTAGGAGAGCAAAGAGGGGACATGAAAAAACATTGGCGGGCAATATAAAGGAAAATCCTAAGGCATTTTATAAGTATACTAAGGGCAAGAGGATAACCAGGGAAAGAGTAGGGCCCATTAGGAACCAACGTGGCAATCTGTGTGTGGAGTTGGAGGATGTAGGTGAGGTTTTAAATGATTACTTTTCATCTGTTTTCACTGTGGAGAAGGACGATGTAGGTGTAGAGATCAGGGAGGGGCATTGCGATATACTTGAACATATTAACATTGAAAGGAGGAAGTATTAGATGTTTTAGCGGGCTTAAAAGTGAATAAATTCCCAGGTCCAGATGAGATGTATCCCAGGCTGTTATGTGAAGCAAGGAAGGTGATAGCAGGGGCTCTGACACAAATTTTCAGATCCTCTCTTGCCACAGGAGAGGTGGCAGAGGACTGGAGGACAGTGAATGTGGTACCATTATTCAAGGAGGGTAGCAGGGATAGACCAGGTAATTACAGGCCGGTGAGTCTGATATCAGTGGTTGGAAAACTATTGGAAACATTCTGAGGGACAGGATTAATCTCCACTTGGAGAGGCAGGGATTAATCAGGGATAGTCAGCATGGCTTTGTCAGGGGGTAATCGTGTCTAACTAACTTGATTGAATTTTTCGAGGAGGTGACTAGATGTGTAGATGAGGGTAAGGCAGTTGATGTAGTCTACATGGACTTCAGTAAGGCTTTGATAAGATCCCGCATGGGAGATTGGTTAAGAAGGAAAGAGCCCATGGGATCCAGGGCAATTTGGCAAATTGGATCCAAAATTGGCTTCGTGGCAGGAAACAGAGGGTAATGGTCGAGGGTTGCTTTTGCGAATGGAAGCCTGTGACCAGTAGTGTACCACAGGGATCGGTGCTGGGACCCTTGCTGTTTGTAGTGTACATTCATGATTTAGACGTGAATATAGGAGGTATGATCAGTAAGTTCGCAGATGACGCGAAAATTGGTGGTATCATAAATGGTGAGGAGGAAAGCCTTAGATTACAGCACGATATAGATGGGCTGGTAAGATGGGCGAAGCAGTGGCAAATGGAATTTAATCCTGAGAAGTGCGAGGTGATGCATTTTGGGAGGACAAACAAGTCAAGGGAATATACAATGGATGGTAGGATCCCAGGAAGTACCGAAGGTCAGAGGGACCTTGGTGTACTTGTCCATAAATCACTGAAGGCAGCAGCACAGGTAGATAAGGTGGTTAGGAAGGCATATGGGATACTTGCCTCTATTAGTCAAGGTATAGAATATAAGAGCAGGCAGGTTATGATGGAGCTGTATAAAACGCTAGTTAGGCTGCAGCTGGAGTGCTGTGTCCAGTTCTGGTCACCACACTATTGGAAGGATGTGATTGCACTGGAGAGGGTGCAGATGAAATTCACCAGGATGTTGCCTGGGCTGGAGCATTTCAGCTATGAAGAGAGACTGAAAAGGCTTGGGTTGTTTCCTTAGAACAGAGAAGGATGAGGGGGGGACATGATTGAGGTATACAAAATTATGATGGGCAGTGATAGATTAGATAGGAAGAGACTTTTTCCCTTAGCGGAGGGGTCAATAACCAACGGGCATAGATTTAGGGTAAGGGGCAGGAGGTTTAGAGTGGATTTGAAGAAAAATGTTTTCACTCAGCGGGTGGTTGAATCTGGAATACACTGCCTGAAAGGGTGGTAGAGGCAGGAGCCCTCATAACATTTACGAAGTATTTAGATATTTAGATGAGCACTTGAAACGCCATAGCATACAAGGCTACGGGCCAAGTGCTGGAAAATGGGACTTGAACAGTTACGTGCTTGATGGCTGGCACAGACACGATGGGCTGAAGGGCCTGTTTCTGCGCTGTATAACTCTATGACTGAGAAGGACAAGGGCAGCAGACATATGGGAACACCACCACCTGCAAGTTCCCCTCTAAGTCTGACTTGGAACTCCATCGCTGTTCCTTCACTGTCGCTGGATCAAAAACCTGGAGCTCTCTTCCTATCAGCACTGTGGATGTACCTACACCCCACGGACTGCAGCAGTTCAAGAAGGCAGCTCACCACCACCTTCTCAAGGGAAATTAGGAATGGGCAACGAATGCTGGCATTGCCAGTGAGCATCCCATGAATGATTAAAGAAAAGGAAAGCCACATGATTGACTGCTCACTGGGTCTTAAGGATGATAATTACATAGGAATAAGAATAGGCCAGTCAGCCCCTTGAGCCTGTTCCATCATTCAGTTCGATCATGGCTGATTTGTATCTCAACTCCATTTGCCTGCCTTTGATTCATAATCCTTGAAGCCCTTTCTTGGTATATTGCTGTCCATCTCAGTCTTGAAAATTTCAATAAACACAGTTCTAATTTTAAGGTTATACCCATTTGTTCTGAATTCCCCCACCAGAGGAAATGGCTTCCCTTTATTGACCCACAAATCCTTTTATCATTTAAAATATGCCAATAAGATTACCCCTCACCTTTCTAAACTCAAGGGAATACAAGCTAAGTTTATTCAACCTGTGCTCATAATTTAACCCGATAAGCCCCAGTATTATTCTGGTAGATCTGAGCTGTACCTCTTTTAAAGCCGATATACCCTCCAAAGGTGCACTGCCCAGAATTGAACATAATGCTCCAAATGATGCCTGACCAAGGCTCTAAAGCACTTAAGCATTACCCTTTGTATTTCAGTCTCCTTGAGATAAAGGTCAACAATCCATTAGCCTTCTGGATTACTCTTTGTACCTGCACACTAGCTTTTAGTGATTTCTGTATTTATTTCCACAGTTTGCAATCTCACCATTAAGCAGATATTCACCTATCTCAGATCCAAAGTAGATGACCTCAACACTTCCCCACATCAAAATCCATCTGCTATAGTATTGCCCACTCACTTAATCTGTCTACATCCCTTTTGTATCCTCCTACTCCTGTCTACACAACTTAATGTGCCCCGCCCCCCCACCAAAAGACAAACTTGAATATAAAACTATCCGATGAAAAGCTGAGGCTCCCAAATGAACCCTTCAACTCTGCACTCTGTCTCCTAGCTTCCAATCAGTTTCTGATCCATATAGCGAGGTTACCTCCAATTTTTAAAATTTCTTTTCATGGGATGTGAGCGTAGATGGCAAGGCCAGCATTTGTTGCCCATCCTTAATTGCCCTTGACAACTGAGTGGCTTTCCAGGCCATTTCAGAGGGCAATTAAGAGTCAACCACATTGCTGTGGGTCTGGAGTCACAAGTCGGCCAGACCAGGTAAGGATGGCAGATTTCCTTCCCAAAAGGACATTAGTGAACCAGCTGGGTTTTTACAACAACCGATGATAGTTTCATCTAGCTTTCAATTCCAGATTATTATTAATTCATTGAATTTAAATTACACCAGCTGCCAGGGTGTAATTTGAACTTGTTTCCCCAGGGCTTTAGCCCGGGTCTCTGGATTACTAGGCCAGTGACATTACTACGCCACCATCTTCCCAATCCTGGGCTTTTATGTAATCCCTCTCTGACCTTTTAAAAGCAAAGCTTGTTTGCAGCTCTATTTGACTTCCCTGTTTCAGCCACACACAGAGGATGCTGCAGAGAGGTGGAATATCAAACCTGCGCTCCCTCTGGCGAAAAGCAAGAAGCTAAATTTTCGCTTTGGTTCCCAGGTGTTTAGCACATGCTAGTTATGAATGACATCCTCATTCGGAGTAATAATAACAGCAATTGAACAATCGCCTCAAATTTACTTCAGCAACCTTCTCTGTCTTAATCTGTCTGAACTAAATGTGTTTCAGCTGTGGATATGAATCAACTCAAAACTGGGGCTGTCTATGATCCAAGATTGCAATCCTGGAAGAGAGAAACCACTGGAATGTACAGAAAAACATTCCAGCCTCTGCACAGCTTCAATCAAATGTTGAATGTTTTTTTCCCCTGCGTGGTTGACTTGCTCAAGCTGGCCAGATGTCACAGACATCTAAAACTAAATAGATTTTACATATTCCACCCACCCCCAGCACCTCTGGAAAGTTGAGGACCCCCTTCACACAGAATAGTCATTGCGAGAGTTAAGAACTACCCCCACATTCTCACTCGGGATTAGCATTTGGCCTGTTCCCCCGTAGGCTTCAAATTGCATTTATATAGCAAGTTTAACTTGGAAAATGTCCCGAGGCACTTCACAGAGGTGTAATGGGACAAAAGTGGACATTAGGAGGGTGACCAAAGACTTGGGCAAAGAAGTGGGTTTTTAGGAACATTATTAAGGAGGAGAGGGAGATGGAGTGCTTTAGGGCGGGAATTCGAGAGTGTGAGGCTGGGATGGCTCAGGTATGGGTGCCAATGGTGGGGTGAAAGGAAGGGGGATGCACAAAGGCCAAGCTCAGAGAAATCTAGGGCTGAATTTTGCCAGCCCATTGGAGACGGGCTGGGAGGTGGAAGGGCTGGCAATATGGTAGGGTAGGTATCAGGAGGGGAACCCGCCATCTGCCTGCCACTGTGGCAGGAAACTTAGCAGCGTGGCTGCCCACAAACAGCAAAATGAGCCACTTAAGGGACCAATTAAGGGCCACTTCACACCCCCGCCGATATTTTACCCACATTATGAAGGCCTGCTGCCATGTTGGGAGATTGCCAGCTAAGCCCTGGAGGTCTCCCCATGGGATCCCGGGTTGCGGGGGGGAGGGACCCTCCTCTATCGGCACGGAGGAGCCTCCCGGCAACAATGGGAAACAGGAGCCGGGTGAGTTTTTGGGTCAGAAGCCCACCTCTGATGGGAAACTGATTAAAGTTCAGATTTTCTTCGGGGTTAGCCCTTAATTGTTGGGGAGATGGGTTTCTTCTTCACAGAGCCAGTGGGGGCTGGAACGGAGGTGGGCTAGATGAAGTGTGGGACTTATTTCAAGACTCCATGGCTGCCATCACTAAAGCTACTGGTTGTTCTGAGGGAGAAATCTGCAGATTGTGCCAAGGCCTTCCACTGCACCAGAGGGAAGCGAGATGCCGCAGGGGAGCCGGAGTCCTGGTGCCCGAGGCAGGGCTGCCCTTCGCTTTACCGATGCTGACCTGGATCTAATGCCAAAGGTCATGAGAGAGAGGAGGGAGGTCCTCTTGCCAGAGGGTGGCAGGAAGAGGCCACCTCATTGTGGAGCAGGGGCATCTCTCTGCTATACACCATCTCCCTCTGTCATCTTCTGTTATCTCCTGCTCCTGCTTCTCCCACGATAAGCTGCCTCCTTCCAGGGTCGCACTCTCCTCAAGGTCCACACCTCTCTAGAGGGCCTTGTTATGGAGAGTCCAGCAGACCACCACAAAGATAGAGACCCTTTCAGGAGGGTATTAGAGTGTACCACCTGACTGGTCCAGGCACTGGAATTGCACCTTCAGAAGCCCAGTAGCCTGCTCACTGGTTGTCCTGCTGAGCGGGTGGTACTGGTTGTATCGCCTCTCTCTGGGGCTCCCTTAGAGGGATGAGTAGCCATCTCTTCAAGGGATTTCCCTTGTCCCCGAGGATCCATCCATGCACTTTGAATTTTGTTCAGTATGGGTATGGAGCAAAGGAGGAAAAATTGAATTGAGGTGAAGATCAGCTGTGATCTGATTGAATGGTGCAATGGGCCTGACTCTTGTTCCAATGAGAATGCAGAGCGTGCCAGGCAGACAGATGGTAAGGGATTGTAGCTGGAATGAGGCATAGTAAACCTCTCTAGAAACAGAGCCAGCTAAAGATGAGGTGAATGATGAAGAGAATATTTGAGAAGTCACATTTATAAGACACACATGACTGTGTTTCAGATCTTTAAAGTGCTAATGAGCATCTCCAGAATTTGATTTAAGCAGCTACTTAACTTAATCTGTGATTGAAAGACAAGATGACATGTGTACAAAATGAGCAAGTTTTAGGCTAGACCAATGATCAGAAGAATATGTTTCCTTCACACAGTTGAAGATTTAAATCATATTTTACTGTTTAACCATTATAAACTGTGCTTCAATAAGAACAAACAGCTGGCATTTATACAGCACTTTCAATATAGAAAAACGTCCCAAGATGTGTCACAGGTGTTGTGGCACCACCTTAAGAACAGACCACCAATGAGCTGTAGCTGAAGATAACCAGAGGAAGTGTTGTGTCACACATGACACATGGCCGATAGTTGTGGGTGTACTGCAACAGAATGAGATGTGTTTAGATGAGCTTGTGCAGTATCTGTCTGTATATATATGTTCTAGTTAAAGTTTAATAAAAACCCAAGTTTCCTTTGGATATTACTTGCACTCCTGTGAGTCTTACAATAGATCACACACCAAAGGAATAAGTAATATTATACGACGGCAATATTGGGTTATATATATTTTTCTGAAGACCACCAAACAGCTGATTGCCTAACTGGAATGGCTGAAGATCTGGCAGGAGAGCAGTTGGCTGGAGACCCCATAACACTGCAGCGAGCTAGGCCACAGACAGGATCCTGGGAGGCGTTGAAACTCTGTAAGTACTGCAGGCAATTTTCCAGGAGATCGGAGCTTTCACCTAATCTGGCAGCGGGTTTAAAAATTTGAAAAGCAGTAACCACAGCCATTACTTTTTTAGTTTTTCCAGTTGTTTTGCTTGGTGGGTGGTGCTTAAGCAGAAAAGAGCAGGAAGAACTCAACAGAGCCACTGGAGGTCCAGCACAAATAAAAGGCTGGTTGTGGCAATTGTTAGTACTGCAAGCTGCAGCTTTCTAAAAAAATCCTCTCAGTTTAAAAGAAAAACAGCTATCTGAGTTTTTAAAAATTGAACAGCTGTGTAAACAACGAAAGCTGTAATCACTCACTCTTAAAA
Source organism: Heterodontus francisci (assembly GCF_036365525.1). Taxonomy (NCBI): domain Eukaryota; kingdom Metazoa; phylum Chordata; class Chondrichthyes; order Heterodontiformes; family Heterodontidae; genus Heterodontus; species Heterodontus francisci. The sequence continues at coordinate 8,780,251 of NC_090387.1, forward strand.
GGGGCAGGCCTGTAAAAAATGAATATTGTCTTAAAAAGGAAACAAAAAGAAGTGTGCCTGTGAAAACAAAAAGCTGTAAAAAGTCCTATATATATAAAAAAGCAGCATCATTAAGACAATAACTTTCAGGCATCCAGTTAAAGATTGGAAGGCATCAGACATAGTGTCTGAATTTAAACTGTTTTAACAATGATTGGAGTTGTGTTTCCTGGATCAAGAAGTGAGTGAACCAGAGAAACAAGCTACCAAAATTAAGATTGCACTGGGCAATGAGGCTTGCAATGGATCAATACATCAGGATTCTCAGCAGAGGATCAGAAGGACCCTAGCAAGTATAGACATTCCTGGTGAAGGTAAATTTCCGGGTACATAGGCTTGAGTTTATGACCTACCGGCAAAGGCAAGATGAACCCATTGACTAGTTTGTTGCAAGGTGCTGAGACAAAGCTCAAGAATGTGACATCGCAGATATCAAATTGTCAGAACGGGATTTGGAGCTAGTAATTGTGTCTACCCCACCAGAGGCCCTTTCAAAAAGACCTGCTAGAAAAGCAGAAAGAGCACACCATGGATACACTACTTAATGATGGAAGGAATGTTGAAGCCATCATAGCTGCACAGTGGGGCAGTGGTTTGGGTGGCACAGTGGCGCAGTGGTTAGCACCGCAGCCTCACAGCTCCAGCGACCCGGGTTCAATTCTGGGTACTGCCTGTGTGGAGTTTGCAAGTTCTCCCTGTGTCTGCGTGGGTTTCCTCCGGGTGCTCCGGTTTCCTCCCACAAGCCAAAAGACTTGCAGGTTGGTAGGTAAATTGACCATTATAAATTACCCCTAGTATAGGTAGGTGGTAGGAAAATATAGGGACAGGTGAGGATGTGGTAGGAAAATGGGATTAGTGTAGGATTGGTATAAATGGGTGGTTAATGGTTGGCACAGACTCGGTGGGCCGAAGGGCCTGTTTCAGTGCTGTATCTCCAAATCTAAAAAAAAAAATCTAAATCTAAAAAAAATCTGGGCTCCAACAGTTACAACCATTGGGGACAGCTGCAACAATTGGTATGTTAACCGAGACTCAGAAGTCTGCTAAACCTTGTGGCAAATGTGGCCTAATTCACCGAATTCACAGTGTTCTGGTGTACCAGGACCAATGCAAAGCTTGTGGAATGCAATGACATTGGGCAAGGCAGTGCAGAAGGTTGAGCTCAGATACTGCACACAGGAGTGGTGGCAGGCCACTTGCAGAGAGAACGTCTGCAAGACAGGATGGCAAGCACAAGAAAAGGTATGCCAACATACAACAAAGGCCCAAGCAGGTACATCAGGTTAGCAGAGAGACAGATTGTCAGGAGGACACGGGTGAAGAATGCACGTGTGCAAACAGTGAGCACTCATTTCACATTGTTAATTTGGATCACTGTGTCAGTGCTATTATGCAATCTGAAGCATTCAGCATGATCAGGATGATATGTCTACAGAAGAGTGGCAAGCATAAGCTCAGAGTGAAAATCAGCAAAAGCAAGTGCAAATATTCTGCCTATCCGTATAGTGAAGGACATGTACTTAAAGAAATGGGAATCTATGGTATGACCCACCATGGCCAGACTGACTGCCTATACTGGTTCTCCAATCAAGTACATTGGAATGCTAACCTTGCAGTACAGCTATGAGAGCTCCGAATAGCTACCACAAATGTTTTATATTGTAGGCACACTGGACCAGCTGTCGCAGGACTTCCAATATGACGAGCTCTACAAATTATCACAATTCATGAAGTCAGTAACGCACCGAAGATGGCAGGAAATATCTTGGTCGAGTGTATTGGGTCGGTCCATGTAAAGGATGACACAAAGGCTGGGAATCTTGACATGAAGAGGCGATATGACCAGGAGTCTCTCCTTGGGCTTCAGTTCATTGCAGCCAGTACCTGGAGGCCAGAGGGATTGCCAGTGATTGGTGATTTTGCCAGTCATCATTTTTCTCAGCTGTCTAAACAAGGGAAGATGAAGGCATCATGTAACAGGCAAGCAGAACCAGAATTGGCTCAATTGTAAGGAGGACAGAAGGTCAGAGTCCTCCATCATGCATCAGGAACTTGGTATCCTGCTGGAGTTGTGAGGATATGCAACAAGCCTAGATTGTACAAGGTCCAAACACCCAATAGTGTGATTCTCAGAGGAACCGAAAACAACTCCGAGAGCTGTACGACAATGCAACATGTGACAACCTGTGACATTGCGGACATGTTCAAAGACAAAATCTGAAGATGAACGCACAGAGACGATGAGCACAGAGGTAACCAGAGTTCCGAGTTGCCACAGTCTCAGTTATCAAGACGAACTTAGCTCTGGGAAGAGATTTATGACAATAAGATCAGGCCGAATAAGCAAACCTCCTCCACGTTTTAGAGAGGGTTAAACTTACTAACTTGTAAATAACATTTTGTTTTAACCATGTATAGTTCGTCCGAACTGCAAGATCATTGTATATTGTACATATGTTTTTATCTTTGGGAAAAAGGGGCATGTTGTGGGATGACCTTAAGAAGGGACCACCTTAAGACCTGCAGGTGAAGATCACCAGAGGAAGTGATGTTGCACCATACATGATAAGTTAGTCATGGAGGTAAACCAACATGAGATGTGTTTAGATGTGGCTCATGCAGTAACTGTTTGTATATATGTCATAGTTAAAGTATAATAAAAACCCATATTTTCTTTGGATATTACTTGTCATCCTGTGAGTTTTACAATAGATCCTGCACCAAAGGAACAAGTAATATTACAACGAGAGCGTTATCAGACAAAAAAAAATTAACATCAAGCCAAAGGAGGAGACATTAGGATAGGTGACCAAATGTTTGGTCAAAAAGGTAGGTTTTAAGGACTGCCTTAGAGGAGGCCAGAGAAGCTCATTGCTGAGGGTAACTGAACTATATAGACCAAGTTTGCATTCCCCAGATGGGGGTTGAGTTCATTGATCAGGACCTGGAAGGCCGTTGATGTTCTACAATAGGTTTTAGTGCCACTGACATAGGGAAGGGAATATCCATTAGGGTTTCCATTCAGGAAGATATGCAAGGTGATGTTGTAATCAGATTCCATTTTGAATTGAGACGTCCATTCTGTGCATAAAATGCAGTGGAGAGGAGTTTACGCTTTGGGTGCAATCAGAAATCTGTGTGATAATTGTGCTGCTTTCCCGAAATGAAGTTACGGCTCAAATTTTCACCCAAACTTATTTGCATAATCTCAGCCATAAGATCTTGCATGAACCATCACAATTGGGCAGCGCAATAGAACATAATGGTTTTTTTTTTAACATGCATTAAATATTTTCCTTGATATAGTTGAGGAGTAAATTGGTGCATTTTATTAATGCAGCTGACAATAAAGTTTATCACAATAATTAAGCATTTTTAATAAAAGCATGTAGTCCATTGCATGTGAGTAACCTGATTTTAAATCACTGAAAATGATTTTAAAACACCATACTGAAACATTTACAAGTTTCATTGATGTCGGTTTCTCAGTAAATTAAACTTTTTAATATTTAAAAGCTTTTAAAAGGTGTCTATTGCACCTTAAAAATGCTTAATTTGAAGAGCTCCCTTGAAGGGCTGCAAACAGTCTCAATGAATGGAAACTCGTCATAGTGATTGATGCAATTGGGGGCCCTGGCCAGTTTGTGCGTGATGCTTTTAAAACCAGCACTAAAGATCATGGAAGCTCGATTTATGCTTGACATAACTTGCCTTTAAAATTCCTTGATTTTTTGCTTTGGTTTTCCCAATTTCAGTCAGCCGAAGTTAATGGAAACTCTAACTGAAACAGCTGGCATCTGGAGAATGTCACTAAATCAGTCAAATCTGTAAGAACGACACCATCTGAGATAGATCCTTGTGTAGCTCTAACCTTCAAATGGACACATCTAATTATTTAAAAACTGTATACTTACCCTTTCTGTAAGTAGATAAGACAGTTTATGTTGAACCTTGACACTGTACTGTGGACCTATTCATCCCCTAATACCTTGAGACTTGAGAATGTTGAACTAATGGAACTTAATGTGAATGGGAGTAAAGGTCATGGAAGGGATGGGATATAATGGCTTTACAGAAAGCATAATTGCAGACTCTTGTCACAGTGGGAAGCTAGAGACTGAGGTTGGCTGCCCCGTAGTTTGGAGCTTAGCAACTGTAACGACAGGTCTCCTGCAGCCTTCAGATCGCAGCCTGCAATGTCTGTGAACAGCGTAAACCTGTAAGCAAAGGCATCACATCTAGACTCTCTACTCCCTGACACAGAGGTAGCAGCAACAAGCTCAGCTTTATAATCCTCAGGTAGATGTAATGGATCCCATGACACTATTTCAGAGTAGGGGAGTTCTCCCTGGTGTCCTTTGTATCCTACACAACAAATACAACAGTTATCTGGTCATTACCATGTTGATGTCTTGGTTGTCACATTTCATACATTACAACCGTGAGTACATTTCAAAAAGTACTTCATTGGCTGTAAGAGTGCTTTGGGACATCCTGACATCATGAAAGGCGCTATAAAAATTAAAATTCTTTCTTTACTTTGTTCCCTAACTGTTCCCATTTCTCATCATTGTGGTAGTGATCCACATCAATCAAATCTCCGCTCAGTCTCCACTTTTCCAAATAAAACAGCCGCAGCCTATCCAATCTTTCCTCATAACTAAAATTCTCCAGTTCTGATGTTATAGTCCAGTGTTTTTTTTTGTCTCCTTGGAAATATTGCAGTGCACCTTTAAGACTGTAAAGAGATCAGTGCATCTTTAAGAAGTTCTGTAAGCTCAGTGAGCCAAAGTACATTCCGTTTGCCAGGCAACAGCCATACAGAGAGAGAACAGAGATTCAATGTTGCAATTTTGACTCTTAAAATTTAGCTGAACAGCAGTCAGGGTCAGACTGTTCCAGCAAATGAAGGAGGAAGGAGAGCTCTCTGAGACAATTTAAAGTGAAGGAAGAGAAGCTGATTTATCTCTCTCAAAATTCTAAAAAGTTTCAAGTCAAATTAATTCCTTAAAAAAATAAGAAAAATTTTTTTCTTTCACAACAAATTATTGATCTGCTATGTTCATCGCTGAAAAAAGAAGAGTTTAATACTGCAACTGCCAAACTGAACTGTTAAATTCCTATCCTTGGAAGGACCTTTGGATTCATCAGGCCTTGATGAACTTTGACTGTGTTGTATTGAAAAACTCCATTTGTCAGGATTTTTTCGGTCAGCTAATTTAAAACCGAGTATATGTATGAGAACGCGGGAGATACATTTTTAAATAAGATGTTATAAGGTCTCTAGATATTGGTTTATCTTAGTAGTGTTTAAGATATTAGTTGTTTTAATAAATAGTTAATTTGTTAATATCTAAAGATCCCTGGTTTGGTTTGCTTCATTCAGGGATGACTCGATTGTTCAATTTGGCTGCTTTTTCTTTGATTTGGAAAACTTAAAGAAATATGATGCGACCTGTAGAGCGACGGGACTGAATTGACAGTGCGTTGCTCCCACCACAATCAGAATCATATATTTTGATTGGGGGCTTTGTCCTGAGTGGTCGTAACACTGACAACATCCTTGTAAATCTCCTCTGTACTCTCTCGAGTGTGATCACATCCTTCCTGTAATGCAGTGACCAGAACTCCATGCAGTACTCTAGTTGTGGCTTAACTAGTGTTGTTCACAGTTTTAGCAGAACCTCTCTGCTCTTATGTTCTATGCCTTGGCTAATAAAGGAAAATATCCCGTCTGTCTTCTTAACTGTCTTATCTACTTGTCCTGAAACGTTCAGGGATCTGTGAACATGTACTTTAAGATTTCTCTACATTTCTCAGTATTCTATCAGTTGTTGTATATTCTCTTGTCCTCCCCAAATTGCATTATCTTGCACTTCCCTGAATGAATATAATTTGCCACTTTCCTGCCCACCTTACCAGTCCATCAATGTTTTCCTGCAGGCTACAGCTTTCTTCCTCACTATCAATTTTTGTATCAAACTTGATAGAGCTTTTTAGGATTTTGAAAGGACGTGATAGGGTAGAGAGAGAGAATTTTTTCCCCACTGTTTGGCGAGTCTAGGACACATAACTTTAAATCAGAGCCAGGTTATTTTGAGAACTTAGGAAACAATTCTTCATGGTAGAAGTGTGGAAGAAGTGTGGTAGAAGTGTGGAACTCTTGCACAAAGGGCAGTAGATGCTAGCTCAATTAATTTTAAATCAATAGATTTTTGCTGGACAAGGATATAAGGGATATGGAGCTCTGGTGGGTAAATGGAGTTAAGATACTGATCATCCATGATCTCATTGAACAATAGAATAGGTACGATGGGCTGAATGGTCTATTCCTGTTCCTGTGTTCCTAGTGATACAGCTGGTAACACCAGCAGGTCAAAGGTGTGTTCATTACATCCGCACCATTTTTAATGGTCTAGTATGAGGTTATTCATGGCTAGTTTTCAGAAATAAGTAATCTCAAAGCACTAATAAAGGAAAAATAAAAAGAAGTAACGCAAATAAAGAAATCTCACTGCTTACCTGTTGTCACTACCCAACAAGTGACACTGTGGCCGGGATTTTATCTGGGTGACGGGGGTGTCAGCCACTGGCTAAGGTCCCGGTGAGAGGCCCACATCACCTCCTCTGGGGAAAACCCGCGGCATTACATGCCAATTAGGCACTTAAGTGGACAAGGGATTAAGAATCTCAGCAATGGAACTCCCGCCCACTGAGAGCTGCCGGCCAATCAGAGGCTGGCAGCTCTTTAACTGAGCAGCACCACCAGGGAGGCAGCGGCTACTGCCAGTACTGGCCTCACCGGAGGTGCTGGATCCAGGCCACAGGTGAGTCAGGCCGGGAGGGGTTCCTCAGGTTAGGGGGTCACAGGGGAGTGGGTATAGGGGCAGCAAGGTTAGGGGGGGTTCAGCTCTCAGTGGGCTCCCCTCCTTCCCGATTTCAGGTTCTTTCAGGTTCTGATCAGGCTGTTACGACCAGGTGAGAAAGATGCCCCGAGGATAGCATTTTTGGTCAGTTCATAATTTGATGAATTCTCATCTGGAAAAAGGGCTTTTCCAGTTAGCTTGCTTTGCAGTAAAAGAGGCCAGGTCTCAGCTGGCCATTTTAGCTGCCTTGCCATTTTCTGAAAGGACACAAAAAGTCTTCTACATCCTTCTCATTGAATCTTGGAATTAGTTGAGCTAGTTTTAACAATTCTGGACCCAGCCCTGATATGCTCCTCCATATTGGCCATGCTTTCACAGGGGTTACTCTGTCGCCCCCTAGTTAACTCAAGCCACATCAGCTCTCTTTCTTCGCATTCCTTCCGTAATATTCTTTTTCTCTCCCTATCCTGCCTTTTATTTTCTTCACGTTCCATCTGGAAGGCTTTCTCTTGCTCCCTCTCCTGCCTCTCCCTCTTTCTCTCTCCTGTCTCTCTCTTTCTTTCTCTTCTAATTCACGTTTCCTCTGTTCCAGTTGTATCTTTGCTGGCAGTACCCTGTCGGGGTCTACTTCTAACCCTGTTTCTGCTTCTTCAGATTCAAGGAAAATATGGTTGGCCATTAGTCTTAGGAGTTCAGACTTCCTAGCCTTACCATGTACAGTGATCCCACACTGCTCAGCCATTTTCCTCAACTCCTCCGTCGACAGTGCTTTTAACTTATCCCAAGTTACTTCACCCTGGCTTAGGGAGTAACTAGCTTCAGTCGCAGATATGTTAATATTATGATACACACAACTACAAGAAAACCTGTATTGAAATCTTGTTCTTTTTTTTTGGATTGGGAACAATTTGGCATCTCACTTCCAATTTCTCTCGTTTCTGGGTCAAGTCCAGACACTCGCAGACAAATTTCTGTTACGACCAGGTGAGAAAGTGGTCTAGGGGTCCCTTTCAGCCTTCACCTGGTCTGACTGTACAGGGTTTATTTTTAAATACACCATGTTTTTAGCTCCCCCTTGGTGAATCCTTGTTGACTGCTTTCCAATTATAAAGCAAAGAAACCAGCACAAACAGGCTTTAAGTTTAAAGAAGAAAAGTTTAAATCTATTAAACTTCAACTTAAACTTAAACTCGAATTCGGTTGATGCCTACGGAGACACAACATGCCCACGCTGACATGCATTGACAATACACACATGCAATTAGAGACAGAAAAGAGCAGAAGAAAAGGTTTGCGGCAATATCTGAAGAGTTTTTGTTATGGTTCTTCAGGCTCACTGTAGAGTCCTTGATTGCAGGTAGATCTTGCTTTTTGTTGGGGCCCAGTAGTCTTCTTAAACCTTGTTTGCTGTAGGAGACTTTTCTCTCTTGGGGTTCGTGTGTCTTCAGTGGATTTAGAGGCTTGTGAGAAAGAGATAGGAGCAGACAGGAGAGATCTTCTCAATCTAGAAGCAATAGACACTCTGTGTTCAAACTGTTTGTATTATTCAGAAAAACCCAGATTACCAAGCAAGTTAGTCATGTAACTAACTGGTCTGACCATGTTTTGGATTGTATCACTTTAGCAGTCTCTGGAATGCTCCCCTTACACGCAATACCTGGTGTTCGAGGTCCATTGTGGTTTGAATGTATCAGGGAATGTTCCTTTGTCCTTCCAATCACCATCTGTTAATATGCAAATATATTTTCCAGCCACGGCTGATCTGTTTAACAAGTCCTTTCTTCACTCCAGTAACAGTTTAAAATCAATGTCCATGGCAAAATTAATGTGCCTCATTCTTGGCAGATGGGGGCCTAGCATGACAAGGCACTAATTATCTTTGAACCAGGGGCCATCCATGGGCCTTCCTGCTACCGACTTAATTTGCATGGAGGCGGGAGGTGGCAGGGTCCCTTTCTGCCACCATCCTGCCCTATTATATGCTCTCCCTGCCTTCAAAGTTTTTGCGGGTGAAAGCATAAAATTCCCCACCCCCCCAAAGAATCATCGAAACATACATTCAACCCATCGTGTCTGTGCCACCTCTCTGTCTGAACTATCCAATTAGTCCCAGTCCCTTGTTCTTTCCTCATAGCCTTGCAATTATTTCCCTGGAAGCATTTATCCAACTCCCTTTTGAAAGTTACTATTGAATCTGCTTCCACCGCCCTTTCAGGCAGCACGTTCCAGATCACAACAACTCACTGAGTTAAAAAGGAAAACTCCTCATCTCCAATCTGGGTCTTTTGCCAATTATTTTAAATATATGTCTTCTCATTACTAGCCTTGCTGTCAGTGGAAACAGTTTCTCCCCTTCCACAATGTCAAAACTCCTCATAATTTGGAGCATCTCTATTAAATCTCCCCTTCACCTTCTCTGCTCTGAGGGGAACTATCCCAGCTTCTTTAGTTTTCCACCTGACTGAAGGCCCATTCTAAACATAAGCCTCTTATTCGTGGATTCTCAGTGCAATGCACTTCCTAAACCCAGGGATTCAAATGTCCTAGTTGCCCTCATAATTGACGGGTCTGCAGGAATCTGGATGTTGGAATTTGCTGTGGATAAGAGCTTGAGGCATGGGACTGGGATAATGGAATTTGCCAAGTTAACTTCAGATATGACTAAGCTGCTGTCCAGAAAATTCTTGCCAAAGGCCCATCCTAAGGAAGTTAAAGGCAATCATCTCAGGTTTTAACATTTCAGAAGTACTTTATTGGCTGTAAAGCATTTTGGGATGTCCTGAAGTCAGGAAAGGCCCTTTATAACTACAATAGGAGTTTGATAGGGGAGAGATAGAGAAGTTCCCACTTGTGGAGAAGTCCAAAATTAGGTGTCTTAAATATAAGATAATCTCTAATAATTCCAATAATTCAGGAGAAAACTCTTTACCCAGAGAATGGTGAGAATGGGCGGCGCACGGTAGGGGAATTGAGGAAAGGTGGGGATGGGGTAGGAACATGGGATTAATGTAGGGTTTGTATAAATGGATGGTTGATGGTCGGCACAGACCCGTTGGGCCGAAGGGCCTGTTTCAGTGCTGTATCTCTAAATAAATAAATAAATGTGGAACTCGCTACCACTTGGAGTGGCTGAGGTGAATAGATGTATTTAAAGGGCAGCTAGGTAAATACACGAGCGATAAAGGAATAGAAAATTGTGTTATCAGAGCGAGATGAAATAGGGTGGGAAGAGACTCGTGTGGTACATAAACACTGCCTAGACCAGATGGGCCTGTTTCTGTGCTGTAAATTCTATGTGAACTCTTTCTTTTCCTTTTAACTTCTCTGTTCTGCCTAAGTCCAGTTTTGCTCCACTATTTCGGAACCTTTAACCGGTACGACGACTTACCTGTTTCAGAGTTTGAAAACAGTGGTTCATTCAGGAACCTCTGGTTAGGCCATTCAACCCAATGTACTGTGAATGGATGTGACTTTCCATTCATTGGTGTCTCACATTTCCCTCTGGGTCCAACATCTGACCCCAAAGTGCATGCTGCTCCCACATAAAACAGTTCAACCAAGAGCATGGGGTGGGTATAAAGGGATATGGAACCAAGCTGGGTAAATGGACCTAAGTGGCTAAAGTACACACCCGCCATAGTCTGTTTGAATGGCGGAGAAGCATGAAAGGCTAAATGTCCTCCTAACTTCCTATGAAGTGCATCAACAGTAATTCCAAACCTCAAACCTGAAAATTATGTGATGTATTGTGACATTTCACGGCTAATTCTAGAAGAGCTACAGTCTGAAATTACTAAACAGTGCAACACATCAGCCTTGTGTTGTAAAGATAATGAAATACATTATTTAAATAAATTAGCTAATTAAAAACCATAGCAGGATACAACACAAATTATCATTAAATTTACATGGAAAATCTAATTATTTGACAAGGGGGGGTCACCTACAAATGAAAACAGCTTCACAAATCGACAGTAAAAGTCTATTGGGCCTTCATTGATTTTTTGTGGGGGAAATATTAGATGGGTTATGTAGAAAATGTGATCTATTTAAGGAACATACAATCAGCATGGCTGCAACATGAATTTGATCAAGTCAACCCTCAAGTGTTTCTCTACACATCCCAGTGTAGTACTGAGGGAATGCTGCATGGTTGGAGGTTCAGGTGGGTGTTAAAGATCAGAAGCGGGTTCCAGATTTCCATTACACCATGTGGGAAGAAATTCTTTCCGATACCAACCCTGCATGGCCGAGCCTAAATTTTAAGGCTATGCCCCCTTGTTCTAGATTCTCTCACCAAAAGAAATAGTTTCTCTCTATTGACCGTATCAACCTCTTTAATCATCTTAAACACCTAAGTAGATCACCTTTTAACTTCAATGTTCAAGGGAATATAAGCCTCACCTTCATAATTTAATCCTTTTAACTCCACTATCATTCTGGTTAATCTGCACTGCACCTCCTCCATGGCCAATATATTCTTCCTGAGGTTTGGTGCCCAGAATGGAATTCAACACTCTAAATTGGGATTATTGTTTATGTAACTCTAAGATAACGTCTTCCTCTTCGTATTTCAGCCCTTGAGATAGAGGACATCATTCCTTTCGGCTGTTTAATTATTTTTGTACCTGCCCACTTGCTTTTACTGATTTCTGTACCTTGACTCCAAAATCTCTCGGCTCGTCCACAACTCCTAACTTTTCAACATTTATAAAGCACTCTGATCTATCTTTCTTCAGTCCAAAGTGGATAACTTCACACTTTCCTCATGTTGAAGACTCTCTGCCACAGTTTTACCCACTTACTTAATCTATCAATGTCCCTCTGCAACTTTCTGCTCACATCTATGCTACTTAACTGTGTCACCCAATTTAACCTGTCTGGATTTAATACATAGTCTGCGATGCCTGGGACCTTTCTAAATCTGTACAAATTTACCTTTGCTTTCGAAGCACCACATATGAACATATCACAATGCCCAATTGTTTCAGTGAAGAGAAAAATAATCAAACACCCTGAAATGTTCCAGCAAACTTTCGAATTAAAAGCAATGAGTCAATGGGTGAGATATTTGCAGAAAAGGAAGTAAGTGGGTGTTAAATGTTAAAGTTGCTATTATGTGTCTTGACTGCATTATTAACTGAATGATTGATGCAGAACAGAAAAAAAAAACAAAGGAAAGTCACAGTGACTGACTGGGATGTACGTGAGCCTGGGAGAACTTCAAAACAAAATCCGCTAGCTCCCTTCGACGATTTCTGTCAGATAAAGAAGAGGCTGTTTCATAAAATCCGTACCGTGGCAAATAGGGTACAGGCAAGGAAACTGAGTGCACAGATACAACTTCTCTTGAAACGTGACAAATGACAAGGTTCTGAACACAGTCAAGTTAGACATTTTGCACTGTCAAGGTTTAGCAACTTGCAATTATCTCATGTCACTTGTTTGCAATTTTGCACTGAAAAACACAATCTGTAAAAATATGAAATGTGTTTGACAATGAGATTTCTTTATAAAACAACATGAACTTGTTGCAAAGTTAGTAGTGAGGGGCCTGTAGCAAAACATATTGATAATTCTGCCCTGTTACCTAGGAAGTAATACTGCTTGTGTGTCTTATACAGACCTCTGTCTACGTGGGGCACACACAAGGGATTGGCCCTTGCCCTGATTTCTCAATGAGTTCTGTTAACGTGTGGAAGAATGAAGTCAGAAATTTACCACTATTAAAGAAAAGGTTGCATTATAAAGCATGCTTCACATCCTTAGGATGGCCCAATTCACCTTGCAGCCAATGAATTACTTTAGAAGTGTAGCCACTGTTACAATGCAGAGAAATGCAGCAGCTGGGGATTTGCGCACAGCAAGCTCCCATGAACAGCAGTGTGGTAAATGACCAGGTAACAGAGGTGAAATGCATCTTCAGCTGGTATCAAAAGGGTCAGTGAATCAGCCCCCTGTTATAAAGAAATGGAAAGGAAAATTGAGCAGATCTAGGGTGGGCTGCCACTCTGCTCCCACCTCATTGGGCAGTTGTAGAGCAGATCACAACACTGGGGAGCATTCCCCTATTCTTCAAAATAGTGGCCATGGAATCTTATATGTCCACCTGAGTGAGCGCTGAGAGGAGCCTTGGCTGAACAACTTATCTGAAAGACAGCACCTCCCTCAGTACTGGCACTGGGAGTGTCCTCCTGGATTTTGCACTCAAGCCCCTGGAGACAGAGGTTGAAAACATGACTTTCTGTCTCAGAGGTATGAGTGCTCCCTACTGAGTGACAATAAAATAAAGAAATGAAAAAATTCACATCAGAAGTCAACAAATCCTTTCAATTTTTTTGTAATCTGGCGAGAAGTGATTTAGAGATTCACACTATCACTCACCGAGCAAGGTTCCGGAAGGTTTCATGAATATATTCCTTGATGCTGCTCTTGAGGTTCTGATGCTTTGATGAGGTCAGTGCAACATAGTCATCTTGAACTGACTGGACTTGCTAAAAATAGGTCTTTCCAGTGGCTGGTTTCAGCAAGTCCTGCCAGTTTTCTACTGGCCTTGGATGTTGGGAGTGACTCACACGTTGGAAATTGTAGAATCACAGAATCATAGTGTTGAAGGATGCCATTCATCCATCATACCTGTGCCTGCCCTTTGAAAGACTTATCCAATTAGTTCCAATCACCCCTGCTCTTTTTTCCATAGTCCTTCATTTGTTTTTCTTTTAAAGTCTATATCTAAATGCCTTTTGCAAGTTATACTGAATCTGCTTCCACCAATCCTTCAGACGTTGCATTCCAGATCACACTAACTTGCTGCACAAAAATATCGCTTCTCATCTTCCCACGAAATCTCCCTCACGTCATTACTAGAACGGATCTCACACAATGAAAAATCAACATGCATTGCAGAACAAGTGTTAAAAATGTACCCAGGTGATAGAGGATGCTAATTTGGATCACCAAAACTGGCAGTTGCCTATACTTTTTCTTAATTCACAGTGCTGTTAGGACTTGAAAGGTAAGGTGTGCCTTGGTATTTATTTTTCTGCAGTGGTTTGATACAATTTAGTGGCTTTCTGGGCCGTTTCAGAGGGCAGTTAAGAGTAAATTACATTGGGGTGGGTCTGGAGTCACACAGACCAGGTCAGGACAAAAGATTTTTTTTCCCTGAAGGGCATTAGTGAAGCAGATGGGTTTTTACAACATTCTGGTAATTTCATAATTATCATTACTGACACTAGCTTTTTATTCCAGATTAATTAAATTCTCAGAGGTGCCATGGTAGGACTTAAACTCATGTCCCCACAACAGAAGCTCAGGTATCTAGATCAGTAATCCTGTAACAGTACTGCAATGCTACCTTAACGGGATATCTAAATGCAAAAAAACTTGCAAACCTGAACCTAACTTGTCTCAAACTTGCCTCCTTCCAGGTTTAATGGAGGTGGGAGTTAGGGGAATGGGTGTCCAATCTGCTTGTAGGAGGCAGGTTACTCATTTAAATATTTAAATAAGGCTGTGTGCTTCATGTTTTAACTCTCTTTCAACTTTAACCCTGGTCAGCTGGTTTTCGCAGACCTTGAGAAACTCAACAGCTAAAGGGAGGTGAGGACTGCAGCGCGGAAGAAGTAAGTGCTTTTGCAGAACTGCTTGTGGGCTAGGAGGAGCAGCAGTGCTTGCCCTCCAAGCTTATCTGCTACCTGTAATTGGAACCCCCAAAATCTTTCTCCAATGCCCTGTGATCAGCCTCTGACCCTCCAAGCCTCCCCTTGCAATCTCGATCAAAACTGCAGGCTCCCGACCAGTTCCTTGGCTGCTGCTTCTGCTGTGTTTCCTGCCTCGGAGGGAGCCAAGACTCTCAGGCTGGTGCCGGGTGGGAAATCTGTTTTAGGGTGGCACAGTGGCGCAGTGGTTAGCACCGCAGCCTCACAGCTCCAGCGACCCGGGTTCAATTCAGGGTACTGCCCGTGTGGAGTTTGCAAGTTATCCCTGTGTCTGTGTGGGTTTCCTCCGGGTGCTCCGGTTTCCTCCCACAGCCAAAGACTTGCAGGTTGGTAGGTAAATTGGCCATTATAAATTGCCCCTAGTATAGGCAGGTGGTAGGGGAATATAGGAACAGGTGAGGATGTGGTAGGAATATGGGATTAGTGTAGGATTAGTATAAATGGGTGGTTAATGGTCGGCACAGACTCGATGGGCCGAAGGGCCTGTTTCAGTGCTGTATCTCTAAATAAAAAAAAATAAAAATGAAAAAAATAGAAAATGCACGCTCTGGAGTTGAAGTTCCCCTGACCAGAAATCCTTGCCCACAGCTTGGAGGTTCCATTTCAGTAAAAATCAGGGCCATTTGTTCTACAGACTGGCTTTGAATTTTTCCCCTCTTCAAATGCAGGCAGTGTCCTCTGATTCTACTCTTCTGGACAAGGGTCCAGCAGCTTGTTATGGTCGACATTATCTGGTCGCTTTAGCATCCGAAGGCAGCAATCACCTCTTCCAGTGAGAACCTGCCCAATTTGCATCATCGTACCTCGCAATGTAATTCATCAATTCTCCAACATTCTGGTTGCTATCTCTTCTGTATCTTTACAATGGTTGCAATATCGTTTTTTACTGTTCCTTTAAGAAGCCCGTAGGACTGCTAAACTTCAATGCCCTCCTTATAATGAGAGGTTGATATAACTGACTCCTCTCTAACACAGTTTCGACCGTAACAATCTGATTTAGCTTAAAATCTTGTGTGTGCATCTCAATTGAATCTGTGTAAGTCAGGGTTCCCAAATGATTTAGTCTTCTCCTGAAGCAGGCAGATACTGGAGGCACGAGTGTTGTGTGATTTAATTTCCTCAGCTTCTCTTTTCGCAGCTTATCACCTCTAATCAGGCTTGCTATCTGTATGCTTTCTATCGGAGGATGCAGGAGTGGATTTGATCGGACTGGGAGATATAAGATTCTTAAAGCTGCAGTTTCTCATAAATTAAACCTCCAGACATAGAGTTCAGGATCGAACAGAGACAAGGAAGACACTGAATGGATCAAAAACATCGCAAAACATGAAGGCTCTCTGTGTTTTTTTTATCTCAAAGGAATTCTAAGTCCACAAAAAGGCCGCAAGACATTTATTTTGATAGATCTTGGCCCCACCTTCTCACCGTGACCCTCAATCCCTTCTCTCTTGTGAAATCTGTCAAATTGACTCTGGAAATTCATTCATTCTCTTTGCTTCAATTGTCTTTCCCGACAGCCCACTCCAAAACTCCTTCAAGTAGAAAAGGTTCTGCCTGACTACACTCTCTGGCTCCTGAATTTCTCATTCTTTCATTTCCTGGTGCCTGTTGATTGGTGAAGGATTCAATAAGTCAGTCTCCCTGGGCTAGGGGAGGGTGGAGATCCAGCCATCGGTCTTTTCCTAGTGATGAGTCAGTGATCCGCCATCTCCTCATTGCCAGCCCCTCACTCCACCAATGGAAATGTGTATGCGCACAGCTGTTAAATGAGGAGAGTACTTTGTATCAGAGTTTACGAAGAAAAAAGATGCTGACAAAAGATCGGTAGAAGCGGAGATGATAGAGGTAATGGGTGAGGTGAAAATTGAGAGGCAGGATGTACTGGAAAAGCTGGCTATGCTGAGAATGGATACGGATAGCTTGCATCCCAGGTTACAAAAGGAAATGGGAGTGAAGATAGCGGAATGGCTTGCCATAATCTTCCAATCTTCCTTAGATACAGAGGAGGAGCCAGAAGGTTGGGGCTGGAGAAGATTACAGAGATATGCAGGGGCGAGGCCATGGATGGCAAATGTGACACCCTTATTCAAGAAAGGGTATAAGGACATTCCTAATAATTAAAAGCTGGTCAGTTTAACACCAGTGGTGGCTCAGGTTTTAGAAAAAAAAAGGCCAGAGAAAAAAAATCAATGGCACTTGGACACGTTTTAGTTAATTAAGGAGAGCCAGCACAGATTTGTAAAAGGCAGATTGTTCCTGACTAATCTAATTGGTTTTTTTTGCTGAAGTAACAGAGAAGGATGATGAAGGGAAAGCAATGGATACTGTCTGCATGGATCTTAAGAAAGTGTTTGACAAAAGGCTGGTTAACAAAATTGAGTTTCATGGAATAGGAGGCTCAGTGTCAGCTAGCATATAACAACAAATTATATTGCGATAGCACCTTTAACATAATAAAATATCCCAAGGCACTTTACAGGAGCGTTATAAAACAAAATATGATACTGAGCTACATAAGGAGATATTAGGTCAGATGACCAAAAGCTTGGTCAAAGTGGTAGGTTTTAAAGAGCGTGTTAAAGGAGGAAAGTGAGGTGGAGAGGCAGAGAGGTGTAGGGAAGAAATTCCAGAGCTTGGGGCCGAGGCGACTGAAGGCTCGGCCATCAAATGTTGGAGCGATTAAAATCAGGGATGCTCAGAGGCCAGAATTAGAGGAGTGCAGGTATCTTGGGGCTGGAGGAGATTACAGAGATATGGAGGGGTGAGACCATGGATGGATTTGAAAACAAGGATGAGAATTTTAAAATCAAGATGTTGTTTTCTGAGAGCCATTGTAGGTCAGTGAGCACAGGGGTGATAGGGAAACAGGACTTGGTGTGAGCTAAGACACAGGCAGCAGAGTTTTGGATGACCTCACGTTTACAGAGAAAAGAATGTGGGAGACCAGCCAGGAGTGGAATAGTCAAATCTAGAGGCAATGAAGGCATGAATGAGGGTTTCAGCAGCAGATGAGCTGAGACAGGGCAAAGTCAGGCGATGATATGGAGGTGGAAATAGGCGGTCTGGGTAATGGCATGAATATGAGGTCGGAAGCTCATCTTGGGGTCAAATGTGACACCAAGGTCGCGAACAGATTGGCTTAATCTCTGACTATTGCGAGGGAGAGGAATGGAGTCGGTAGCTGGGGAACAGAGTTTGGAGCAGGGACCGAAAACAACGGCTTCAGTCTCCCAATATTTAATTGGAAGAAATTGATGCTCATCCAGTACTGGATGTCAGATAAGCAGTCTGATAATTTAGCAACAGTGGAGGAGTCAAGAGAAGTGGTGCTGAGGTAGAGCTGAGTCATCAGTGTACATGTGGAAACTAATGGCGCGCTTTCAGATGATGTCACTGAAGGGCAGCATGTAGATGAGAAATAGGAGGGGGGCAAGGATAGATCCTTGGGGGACACCAGAGGTAACAGTGCGGGAGCAGGAAGAGAAGCCATTGCAAGTGATTCTTTGGCCACGGATAGATAAGAATGGAACCAGGTGAGAGCAGTCCCACCCAGCTGGACGACAGTGGAGAGGTGTTGGAGGAGGATGGTGTGGTCAACCGTGTCAAATACTGTAGACAGGCTGAGAAGGATGAGGAGGGAAAGTTTACCTTTGTCACAGTCACACAGGATGTAACTTGTGACTTTGATGAGAGCTATTTCGGTACTGTGGCGGGGGTGGAAACCTGATCGGAGGGATTCAAATGTGGATATCTGGGAAAGATGGGAATGGATTTGGGAGGTGACAACAAAATTGGCTATGGACAGAAAACAGCGAGTCATGATAAATAGTTGTTTTTCAGACTGGAGGATGGGAGACAGCGGTGTTCTCCAAGGTTCAGTGCTAGGACCATTGCTTATTTTTGACATATATAAATGGCTTGTATATTGGCATACAGAGTAAAATTTCAAAATTTGCCGATGATACCAAACTTAGAGGTATGGTAAACAGTGAGAATGATACTGATCGATTGCAACAGGACATCAATAGGCTAGCAGAATGGTTAGATAAGTGGCAGATGGAATTTAATACAGAGAAATGTGAGGTGATGCATTTTGGCAAAAGGGATATGAAGAGGCAATATAAACTAAATGGCACAGCTCTAAAGAGTGTACAGGGACTGAGGGACTTGGGGTTTCATGTGCATAGATCTTTGAAAGTGGCAGGCCATGTTGAGAGAATAGTTGGCAAAGCATATGGGATCTTGGGCGTCATTTATTTATTTACTTATTCATTCATGGGATATGGGCATCGTTGGCGAGGCCAACATTTATTGCCCATTCCTAATTGCCTTGAGAGAGTGGTGGTGAGCTGCCTACTTGAACCACTGCAGTCCATGTGGAGTAGGTACACCAACAGTGCTGTTAGGAAGAGAGATCCAGGATTTTGACCCAGCGACAGTGAAGGAGCAGTGATATAGTTCCAAGTCAAGATGGTGTGTGGCTTGAAGGGGAACTTGCAGGTGGTGGTGTTTCCATGCATCTGTTGCCCTTGTCCTTCTAGGTGGGAGAGGTCGTGGGGTTTGGAAGGTGCTGTCTAAGGAGCCTTGGTGTGTTGCTGCAGTGCATCTTGTAGATGGTACACACTGCTTCCACTGTGCATCGGTGGTGGAGGGAGTGAATTTTTGTGGATGGGGTGCCAATCAAACGGGCTGCTTTGTGTGTTGGAGCTGCACTCATCCAAGCAAGTGGAGAGTATTCCATCACATTCCTGACTTGTGCCTTGTAGATGGTGGACAGGCTTTGGGGAGTCAGGCGGTGAGTTACTCACTGCAGGATTCTGAGCCTCTGACCTCCTCTTGTAGCCATGGTATTTATATGGCTACTCCAGTTCAGTTTCTGGTCAATGGTAACCTCCAAGATGTTGATAGTGGGGGATTCAGCGATGGTAATGCCATTGAATGTCAAGAGGAGATGGTTAGATTTTCTTTTGTTGGAGATGGTCATTGCCTGGCACTTGTGTGGCACGAATGTTACTTGCCACTTACCAGCCCAAGCCTGGATATTGTCCAGGTCTTGCTGCATTTCTGTACGGACTGCTTCAGTATCTGAGGAGTCGTGAATGGTGCTGAACATTGTGCAATCATCAGAGAACATCCCCACTCTGACCTTGCGTGATTGAAGGAAGGTCATAAATAGAGGAATTGAGTACAAAAGTAGGTTAGTTATGCTGAACCTTTATAAAGCTCTGATTTGGTCACAATTGTAGTATAGTGTCAAGTTCTGGTTACCGCACTTTAGGAAGGATGTGAGGGTCCTTGAGAGGGTGCAGAGGGGATGTACCAGTGCGGTTCCAGGGATGGGGGATTTTAGCTACAAGATTAGGTTGGAGAAGCTGGGGTTGTTCTCCTTGGAGCAAAGGAGACTGAGGGAGATTTGATAAGGTGTACAAGATTGTGACAGGTTTGGATAGGGTAGACAAAGCCAAGCAGTTCCCATTAGCTGATGGTACAAGGACTAGGGGAAACAGATTTAAGGGTTTTGGCAAGAGATTTAGAAGGAATGCGAGGAAGAACTGTTTTACGCAGTGAGTGGTAATGACCTGGGAGTCGCTGCTTACAAGGTGGAAACGGAGGCGGTGAATGATTTCAAAAAGAAATTGGATGGGCACTTGAAGGAAATAAATTTACAGGGCTACGGGCATAGAGCCGGGGAATGGGACTGACTGGATTGCTTTAGAGAGAGATGGCATAGACTTGCAAGGCCAAATAGCCTCCTTCTGTGCCGTTATGACTCTATGAGGGGCTGTGATACTGTCCCCATGGTTGAATAACCCGCAGCCCTGGCAGCCTAGGCTCACACATGGGGAATAGCCGCTTGCATAGGCCAGTATTATGAATGGCAGAAGTCACAACGATTGCAAATTAAAGTCTTTCAGGAGAGGAAGGGACAAATCCAGGTGAGAAAAAGAAACACACATTTAATAAGATTTTGTTTTGGTGCTCAAGAAAATTGGAATGATCAGATTTTTGAAGCAAAGAATTTGTAGCTTTAGTGAACAGTGAGACGGATAGTAACAGACTGCTGGAATGGGCAGATGAAATTTAATGCAGAGAAGTGTGAAGTGATAAATTTTGGAAAGAAAAATGATTTGAGGCAATATCAACTATATAGTACGATTATAAAGAGGAACCTGTGGATGTATACACCCAAATCTTTAAAGGTGACAGGACAGACTGATAAAGCTGGTCAGAAAAAAACATACAGGATCCTTGGCTTTACAAGGCAAGGCATAGAGTAGAAAAAGGAAGGAAGTTATGTTGAACCTTTATAACTCACTGGGTAGGCATCAACTGGAGTATTGTGTCCAATTCTGAGCACCACACTTTCGAAAGGATGTGTAGGCCTTGGAGAAGGTGCAGAGATTTACTGGAGTATCATCAGGGATGGGGGACTTCAGTTACCTGGCCAGATTAGAGAAGCTGGAATTTGTAACCAGGAGGTAACCAGAGGACAAAGATTCAAGATGATTAACAAAAGAACCAGGGGAGATGAGGTGAATTTTTCTTTGTGAGGTAAGCTGTCATCTGTCGGAAAAGTAGATTCAGTAGTAACTTTCAAAAGAGAAATGGACATATACTTGAAAAGACAAATTTTTGCAGGGCTTCGGGGAAAGAGTGGGCAGAGTGGGACAAATTGAATAGCTCTATCAAAGAGACAGTACAGGCACACAGGGCCAAATGGTCTTCTTCTGTGCTGTAAGATTCTATAATAATTTGAAGTAAGGACTTTCAATTAAGAGGGGCAGACTGAATAATAAAAATAAATGGTACGGTCTGAAAATTACCAGCCTACTCCGCTCATACCTGGTTGACTGAGCATTTGTCGTTTGACGATTATACAGGAAACAACAAAAGGAAATGCTCCCAAAATATCAATGAATGTAAAAGCTGGACTGATAGTCTGCAATTAGCCACTTAGTAGCCCAGACAGGAGTTATAATTATTCCATAATGCTGCTACGTGGCACTTCGTAGCAAATCACTAGTGTGAAACTTCCGTGCTACAGTTTTTGATAATTAAACAGCGCTTGCTCTATCTGTCTGGTGGATTTTTCCGGAGTCTATTGAAATCGGTATCAATACTGTCAGGTGGATGGGAGGCCCGTTGTGAATCGTATTCTTCTGTTATCTCACTGCTCGTAAGAAGCTGGACTGAATATCAGACGCTGCCTTTATCACAGGGAACAGCTGAAAGACAGTTTTAATGACTTTGTGGTTGTTTCATAATTAGATATTTTTAATAAAAAAAACTCTTCTCCCACCAGTTATTGTAAGCTTGACTTTTAGAAGGAATACTTTCATTTATGCCGCATCCCATCACAACTCAAAGGGCAGTTAATCACGCCAAGTAAACCCACTTTGCTTTGTGTAGCCAAATGTGGGAGCCATTCTGCGCACCGCAAGATCCCACAACAACAACTTGCATTTAACAAGGGCCAATGTAGGATAATGCCCCAAGATATTTCACAGGAGAGATAAACACCAATTATGCTATGCTGTAAATTATTGGAAGAGATGAATTCTGAGGAGCGGGGGAAAGAGGTTTACAGTTTGAAGACCCTATTAATTAATCAGTGAAATAAGTATGGTGTGTAGTATTATTGATAAAGCAGCCAATGAACTCATATACAGTTCTTTCCTGCATCATTTAGCAAACATGTAATGTGATATAACTTGTATAATTTCAACCATTGATCTCAAAGTGGTGATATGCAGGGAGGAGGAGTTGAGTATGAGTGACATTTTGGAACATGCTAGTATCCTGGAACACCTATTCTTCATACTCCTCTCCCTCCTGTCCGCAGTTAATGGCACATCTCTCTGTTATTGTCACCTTCCATTCCAACTCCTGCTGGGTGGCTGAATTTCCCCCTCCTCTCTTGTGGAATGCCTTGCAACTACTCGCTATATTTAAGATGCTATGTAAGCATGTGTCCCTGTATCTTCAGGAGATTAATGGGGTAAGATTGTAATTTCCAGGAGCTAATTACTATTAATTCCTTTAAGTGGGTCAGTTTCCCTTCCTCATTATTCACTACTTGCAACATTTGTCACCTTGCAAATGTCACCCATCCTGACCCTCATTACAAACAAGAGCAGTCCCAGAGCTGAGCATAGCTCTTGATCTTTTTGTCGCACAACCTACAGGAGAATATGATCCTTCTTACCTAAACTAAAATAGTAAGGAAATGAAACAAGAACAAACTGAAAGAGCAAAGATTTACCAGAACACAGCACATCACATACCTCTCTGAAATGCCACAAAAGCCCTTCATTTATCATGAATTCCTTTGAAATGTAGTAACCGTTGTGTAATGAAAACCCCATCTGCCTAAAATAAGGCATATTAATTTCATCATATGGAACATTAATTTTAAACTCTTACTGGACTGAAAACATGGCTGCACCTGCATTCTAAAAGGACAGTGGCTGGAAACATCTGCATTCTTAAAAGACAGTTGCCTGGAGAAGACAATGGAACTGCTCCCTGATTCAAATAACCAAATAGATTCTGATCAAAAGACATTGAAGGTGTGAAGGTCAGCATTCCAGGCCCCTACTGAGGATGTCTGCTAAGATGAAAGAATCCACAAAACTCACCGGGCAGGTTGTTCCAAAAAAAAGGAGCTGGGCACATGACTGGCCTGCTGGCCCAGGTTTGGTTTGAATTGTGCCACAGAGAAAAAAAACAGACTGCAACTGAACCTGAAGGGAGAGCATCTCTCCCTGTCTCTCTCTCTCTCTCTTTCACGAAAAGAAGAGACTGCTATTGGATTTCAAGAAAACAGCATCTCCCTGTCTCTCCCTCTCCCTCTCATGCAAAGACAGGGACCCACGAAAGGAACTAAGCCTCAAGACAGAAAACCATCAAAACAATTTTGAAAGTGTGCACTGAGCCCCAAGACAGCAAGATTTAACTGCAATCAAAGACTTTACATCGAACTCAAAAGACAGTAAATGAACTCCACCTATTGCTTTAAACCTTTCCCCACGATTCTTTCTCCTTTTCTGTCTCTATCTGCATGTGTGTTCATCGTGTATGCATGCCAGCATGGTCACATCACATATTTTTAGTAGTTTTAATCGAATTAGAGTTTTAAGGTTAATAAACTTACACCTTTCTTGTTTAAATCTAAGAAAACCTGACTAGTTGATTTCTTTGCCATTACAGTTGGAGTGCAGTGAACAAAGATTCACTGAGAGGATGCTAAAAACACGGTGTTTTAAAAACTATTATGGCCAAACCAGGAAATAGCTGAGAGATTAGCCCAGGACCCCTTTCTCACCTGGTCGTAACAGTTGTTATAGCAATCATTTTGTCCAGAGCATGATCTGACTGACAGCAATAAGGTGCTTGATCAGTTGATCAGGGAAGAATGTTGTACAGGACACAACAACTTGCACTTATATAGCACCTTTAATGTAGTAAATGTCACAAGGCAGTTTGCAGGGATGTTATCAGACAAAATAGCACACTGAGCCAGATCAGGAGATATTAGGAAAAGTGAACAAAAGCTTGGTCAAAGAGGTAGGTTTTAAGGAGCAACATAAAGGAGGAGGGATAGGTAGAGAGGTGTAGAGGTTTAAGGAGGGAATTCCATAGCTTAGTTTCTAGGCAACTGAAGACCAGGCTCCCAATGGTGGAGTGCAGGAAATCGAGGTTGCTTGGGAGGCCAGGATTCGAAGAATGCAGGGATCTCAGTGAGTTGTCGGGCTGAAGTAGGCTACAGAAAGAATACTCTTCGTCAAATGGTGTTGTGAGGTCTTTAATGTACACTAGAACAGGCAAATGGGTTCCAGAGGCATGGCACTCCCTCAGAAACTCGCCGGAGTGTTAGCATAGATTATGGGCTCCTGGTCTGGATTGGATGACTGTCTTCGTTAGGATGATGTTATGGTCAATAACATTGGCCAGGACAGCCCTGGGTTAGGAAAGGGAACAAAGCAGACAGGATTCCTGCTTCTGTTCATGATGGCTTCACCTCCTATTTGAAAATCATATTTGTGTGGACATTGACCGAGATCAGTTTTAGCTTCTTGTTGTGTTGCTCAACTCATGATTGAACAGCTCGCCAGCACTCATGGTCTAGGTGCAAGCTTGAAGAAACAATCACTAGGCTGAAGTACTAGAGGGCAGCTGGACTTGAAGCTGTTGCCTCAGCAACAACTACCAGGAGACAAGGATTAAACCTGGGATGAGAAAGCAAAATTAGAATTCGCATTTTGAACTCTACATTCTGCATGCAATAAAAATGGAGTCCAGTCCTATCCAGGCCTATATTCTCCAGCTTCAACTGGAATCCTGAGTTCAGATTTGGGTTCCACAACTCAGGAGTCTAGAACAAGATGGCATGATCTTAACATTAGAGCTAGCCAGGAATGAAATCAGGAAGCACCTTTTCACGCAAAGAGTAATGGAAATTTGGAACTCCCCCTCCCAAAAGGTTGTGGATGCAGTTTGAGCTTTTAAAACTGAGATTGATAGTTTTATTTTAGGTGTCAAGAGATATGAATCAAAAGCAGACAAATGGAGTTGAGGTACAGATCAGACATGATCTAATAAACTCACAAAACAGGATTGAGTAGCTGAACGGCTTGTTCCTGTTTCTATGTGTCTAGTTCAATCAATGAAATGAACATTTTTAATTCGGAATGTCCCATCAATGGAAAGCGACATGAACAGTAGTGTACAACTGCATTGGCTTCGTATATAGCACTCTTGCCTCTGGATTCATAGGTTCATGGCATCGCTCCAGACACTTGAGCACATAATCTAGGCTGACCCTCCCAGTGCAGAACTGAGTGAGTGCTGCACTGTCAGAGGTGCTGCCTTTCGGATGAGATGTAAACTGCGGCTGCCCTCTCAGCTGGACATAAGAGTTCCCATGACACTATTCAAAGAGAGGCAGGGGAGTTGTCTCCAGTATTTATCCAACAACCACCATGACCAAAGCAGATGACCTCAGTGCTGTTTGTGGGACCATGCTGTGTGCAAATTGGCTGCTGTATTTCCACATTGCGAAAGAAGAGGTCAGAACTTGTGTTGCACAGGGATCTTGGAAGGTTGTAGGACTGGAGGAAGTTGTAGAAATAGGGTCAGGTGAAGCCATGGAGGGATTTGAATATGAGAATGAGTCTCAGGCCGGGATTTTACCAGCCCTCCGGAGACGGGCTGGGAGGCAGAAGGGCTGATAAAATGGTGTCGGACGGCATCTGGAGGGAAACTCAATGTCTTCCTCCTACTACAGAATATTCCCAGAAACAGAAACTACAGTGGTGTGGCTATGCACTGAATAACGGCAACTTTAAGCCTCCGCCGGCATTCTACTGGCCTCTGGACAGGCCCTGCTGTTTTGGGAGATCAAGAGGTATAATCGAGGTGGCCTCCCAGTGCCTTCCTTGGGAGGAGGCCTTTCTTTCTGGCTGCAATACGGCCAGGAAGAGGCCCCCCTGGAGGCAATGGCCACCCTACCCGCCCCCCCCCCCCCACAACCAGAGGTCTGCTGCCACCACTGGAGGGTTCACCCCTTCAATCGCAGGGGCATGCCTGCCCAGGTGCATTACAAAAAATTCTTACCCGCCCTTCAAGGGCACCTCAACATGGAGGTGCCCTCTCCTTCTCCCTGCAATAAAATCACCCCTGGGTTCCCACTGTCCGCCCCGCGCAGGCTTGGGATCTGTTTTTGGTCCCGGCGATGGCACCTCCTCGACTCAAGTAAAATTCCGGCCTTAGCGTCAACCATATCATATGAAACTGGAATCATTTGAAGCCTCCCTTCACTGAAGGGAATTAATGAACCAGTTTGTTTTTTTTAAGACAACTTGGTAGCTTTGCAAGGTCTTTTATCCACCTTCACCAGACTTTAGTGACTTGAAGTGAATTCAATTTCACACTCACCCTGTTGGATTTGGTTAGTCTGCCACTGTTTGTATATTTGGTTAACCTAGTTAAGAGGGATTACTGAGTCTTCAGTAATTTTAACATGAACTCATTTATTACATTTTAACTATATACAGTTTTACTTAAGTATATGTGACTCCTCTGAAGCCACACTGCTTCTCCCTCCAGTCTCTCCCACGTGTGATCTCTTACATCATCATGGTGGGAGGTATTCTTCACACTGTCTCAAACATTAACCCTTTCAAACCCTTATACTACAGTGGGATAAGACCTTACAACCTCCGGATTGCTCGTGCAATAGCAGGACCACCTCATCACCGGACCTGCAAGTTTACTGAGACCTCTCTGTGCGATAAAACTTGCCTCACCCTACACTGTGGTGTGTTTTTTTATTAATCAATTCAGTAGATTCTACTCATGCAGAATGTTAAAAGGACCTGAAGTACTTGGATCCCTGAAGGTTTTCAAAAATTAATATGCAGAAGGATAAAAAGAATTACATGAACAATATTTGACCTACTGGATTCAGATGACTAATAGATAATGAGAATACTAAGGTCTGGCCATGCATTGCTGTCTCTTTTAAATTTTGTTATCTTGTGGTTGACTTATTTGCAATACATGTTATTAATGTATTTAATGAAGTGACAGAAATATATTAATATGAACTGGTGTTATCAAGATGCAAAGAGATCTCATTCCCAGGTGTACTCTGCCATTTATGTGCATGGAATTTTAAAGGGATATTGTTTAAAGCCATTTTTCTTTTTGAATTTTATAGCTCACATTCAATTGTGCTTTCCATCTTTAAATAAAAATGCTAATGTAGTTTTGAGTAGAAATGAAGGAATTCTCCCTTGGCTAAGAAACCATCTTTCAGATGAGAGATTACACTGAGGCCCCTTTTGCCCCTTGAGTTGGATGTAAAAGATCCCATTGCACCATTTGTATAAAAGGATGAAAATTCAAGAAAGGCAGGGCTTGGGGTCCTGTCCCATATCCTGTCCAGCCTCCCCCTATTCCCATCACTTCCTGGTAGAGCAAAATGAAGCCTAGTGGTAGCCCCTGAGATAGCACTGGAGAGGTCCCAGATGGCAGGGGGGTTGTGGGGGATGATGATGTGGGGTGGGGTGGGGAGGGGCTCTCTCTTTTAAGGCTCGCAGTACCTTTCTAAAGTCTATGTCTTGACTTAAGATTGTTTTCTATATAATCAGAGTAAAGGGATTTCATAGAGTGGGACTGAATGGAAAAGGTACTTTGTAATTCGAAATAGTGACAGTGAATGGGAAGGGTTTTATCTGTGTTAGATTTAATATAGTGGGAATAAATAGGAGTGGGTTAAGTGAAACTGTGCCAGCTTCCCATGTTAAACTTTCAGGGTCCTATTCTTTTAACAGATGCCACAATAAGAGGTGTAGAACCCACTGTAAAATCCCAACACCATTCACACATTAGCAAACAGATACATGTCCAATATTGTAACATCACTAAACCCGGGTTTGAAGTGTCAGGGTCAGTAGGTGGAAATCTTGCTTCAGGATCAGAAGATCATGGGTTTACCTTCCACTCCAGTGCATAATGCAGTCAGACACTCCAGTGCGGTACTGAGGGAGTGCAGATTAAACTGAGGCTCCATCTGCCCTCTCAAGCAGATGTAAAAGATCCAAAGGAACTATTTTTAAGAGCAGGGGAGTGCTTCCCGGTGTCCTGGCCAACATTTATCCCTCAACTAACATCATTAAAAAAAAACAGATTATCTGGTCATTATCACATTGCTGTTTGTGGTCCTTTCTGTGCACAAACTGCTGCCTTTCCTGTATTACAACAGTGACTATATTCCAAAATATTGGCTGTAAAGCAGTTTGGGACGTCCTGAGGTTGTGAAAGGTGCGATTATAAATGCCCTTCATTCGTTCTAAATTTTTTTCATTCTAATGTGAATTTAATGTATTTATGTGAAAATACGTGTATCTGTGAGGGCCTGTTTTAAGTCACTTGATAGAACTCTGTTTTGCATGACCCTTCTCTTTTCTTCTGAGTTTTGTTATTTACCAACACACACCCCCATTCTTTCTCAAGGGGTGCCAGTTTGTTGGTGTAATAACAGTTGACTATAAAACCTGTGTGGGCCTTGATAACTGTTTAAGTGACAGCTCAAAAAATGAGCAGATGTAAGCATTTAAACTGTAGAAAAAATCTTGATAATTAAGCTGATTTTTGGTCAAAATTCTTTTCACATTAGTACTGTTTTGACAAGCACTTTGGAGTTTCACAAAGATTTACAGCAAATATGGATTTAGTAAGTAGGTGGAATAACACATCTGTGAATCTTGACTCTTTCACAAAGTAGCTTTCATTCTACAGAATCCTAAAGGATCTTCTGATTTACTCCTATTGTACAGAATCTTAATGGACCAAATCGCTTGTTCAGGTTGCAGAGCTGGAGGTGGTTACAGAAATAAAGAAGTGTGAGATGATGAAGGGATTGAAACACAAGGTTGAGGATATAAAATTTGAGCTCTTTGGTGATTAGAAGCTAAGGAATGATAGACATACGAGATTTGGTACCAGATAGGATATGGTCAGCAGAGTTTAAGATGAGCTCAAGTTTATGGAGAATTGGAGGCCGGCAAGGAGAACATGGGGAGAGTGGTGGCTGGATGTGTCAAAGGACTGAATGATGGTTTTGGCAGCAGTTAGATTGAGAGGTGGCGATGTTACAGAGGTGGAAGTCAGAGGTTTTGGTGATGGAGAGGATATGAGATTACCTTGACACTCATCGCTTTGTAGCTTTTGTGCTTGCAGGTGATGCCCAGAGAGTATTACTGGTTGGCTTGCTTGGCTCTGTGGTGTTTCAGTGAGTAGTGTCAAAGGTGGGGTTGCTATGAGCTGACAGTGAGCTAAGGGGTTAGTGGTGTCACATCAAAAAGAACTGTAAAATGTTAGTAATTAACAATAATTAAAAATGCATTTTATAATAGAAGGCAGGAATTCCACATGCGGCACAGTGGCACAGTGGTTAGCACCGCAGCCTCACAGCTCCAGGGACCCGGGTTTGATTCCGGGTACTGCCTGTGTGGAGTTTGCAAGTTCTCCCTGTGTCTGCGTGGGTTTTCTCCGGGTGCTCCGGTTTCCTCCCACAAGCCAAAAGACTTGCAGGTTGATAGGTAAATTGGCCATTATAAATTGTCACTAGTATAGGTAGGTGGTAGGGAAATATAGAGACAGGTGGGGATGTTTGGTAGGAATATGGGATTAGTGTAGGATTAGTATAAATGGGTGGTTGATGTTCGGCACAGACTCGGTGGGCCGAAGGGCCTGTTTCAATGCTGTATCTCTAATCATCATAAAGTTTTTACTCACCATTCTTTACGCTTCCAGCAGCCCACAGACTTCTCACTGGCCTCTGCATGGCAACCTACCACCATTGGGAGTCTGAAACAACTCAGGGTCCTCTACAGGAGATCGGGGATCTGTGTGAGCTTGACAAGCATATCTCCTCAACCAGATCGAAGAATCCTTACTGAGACAGACAGAGTGTAAACCAGAAGGAGTAATCTAGACAATTTAATTCAATGTGCTATCATAGACAGAAAGTAAAATAAAGAAAGGGAAAGATAATGGGATTAAGAGAGCGATTAAAGAGATAGAAAGAAAAAAAAATTCAAATCTCCAACAATAATTAAAGTCCGAAGGTTTGAGATTCCACACTTGTAAAAACAAATATTCAGTGCAAGAGAAGTCATTTAATAGTTATTAAGACTTAACGTACCATTAAATGTTCACTTACACTTGAGTGGACAAATCCTAACATTTTCTGACATGTTTAGTTTATATCTAGTGGGTAAGTACCTCAACCTCACACCGGTCCATGTGTGAAAATGTTGAGTGTCTTGGTTAGACACTGCTACAGATACGGCTACAGCGAAGTTTGAGGAGGAGCAGGTCAACTTGGACAGTGACTTCCTGATTTTGACATTTAACTGGGCATGTGCAGATGCTAGAAGCTGTAGTTTGATTTAAACCTTTAATGATTGTGGGTTCTGATAACCTAACCGTTATCCTCACCATAAAATTTGTGCCATTCATTGCTAAGATCACAAAGTGCGATTTTATTCTAAAGGAAATTAAATGGCAGCTTCATTAAGATATACAAACTTTTATATCAAAAGCAAGATACTGAAGATGCTGGAAATTTGAAATTAAACTAGAAAATGCGGGAAACGCTCAGCAGGTCAGGCAACAACTTTGGTGAGAGCCCTTGCCTCTGAACTGGAAGGGCGTGGCTTCAAGTCTCACTCCAGGAGCTGAGTGACAATCGAGGCCGATAGTCCAGTGTGGTACCAAGGTAGTGCTGCCTTTTGGATGATTATGAAGCTGAGGCTGGATGTGAAAGTCCATTAGCACTATTTTGAAGAGGAGCAGGAGAGATCCCATGCGTCCTGGCCAATATTTATCCCTCAATCACAGACAGGATCACAGCATCATTACAGTGCAGAAGGAGGCCATTCGTCCCATCGTGTCTGCACTGGCTCTCTGAAAGGGCAATTCACTCAGTTCCATTCCCCCGCCTTCTCCCCAAAACCCCACACATTCTTCCTTTTCTAATTCCATTTTGAATGCTTCAGTTGAACCTGCCTCCACCATGTTCTCAGGCAGCGCATTCCAGACCTTAACCACTTGCTGCATGAAAAAGTTTTTCCTCATGTTACTTTTGCTTCACTTACCAAATACTTTAAATCTGTGCCCTCTCGTTCTCGATCCTTTCACGAGTGGGAACAGTTTCTCTCTATCTACTCTGTCCAGACCCCTCATGAATTTGAATACCTCTATCAAATCACCTCAGAGCCTTCTCTTCCTCAAGGAAAAGAATTCTAACTTCTCCAATCTATCTTCATGACTGAAGTTCCTCATCCCTGGAACCATTCTCATCGATCATTTCTCTGCTCTCTCCAATGCCCTCACGTCTTTCCTAAAGTGCGGCGCCCAGAACTGGACGCAATACTCCAGCTGAGGCCAAACTAGTGTCTTATACAAGTTCAACATAACCTCCTTGCTCATGTACTCTATGCCTCTATTAATAAAATCCAGGATACTGTATACTTTATTAACTGTTCTCTCAACCTGTCCTGCCACCTTCAATGACTTATGTACGGAGACACCTAGGTCTCTCTGTTCATACCCCCACTTTAGAATTGTACCCTTTATTTTATATTCTCTCTCCATGTTCTTCCTACCAAAATGAATCACTTCACGTTTCTCTGCATTGAACTTCATCTGCCACCTGTCTGCCCATTCCACCAACTTGTCTATTTCTTTTGAAGTTCTACACTGTCCTCAAAGTTCAAAATGCTTCAAGTTTCATATCATCTGCAAACTTTGAAATTGTGCCCTGTACACCAAGGTTTAGGTCATTAATATATATCAGGAAAAGCAAGGGCCCCAACACTGAAGCCCTGGAGAACTCCACTACAACCTTCTTCCAGCCCAAACAACATCCATTACCCACTAGTCTTTGTTTCCTGTCACTCAGCCAATTCTGTATCCATGTTGCTACTGTCCCTTTTATTCTATGAGCTACAAGTTTGCTCACAGGTCTGTTGTGTGGCACTGTATCAAACACCTTTTGAAAGTCCATGTTCACCACATCAACAGCATTGCCCTCATCAACCCTCTCTGTTACCTCCTCAAAAGAACTCCAGCAAGTTAGTTAAACATGATTTTCCCTTAAGAAATCCATGCTGGCTTCCCTTAATTAACTCACATTTGTCCATGTGACTATTGATTTTGTCCCAAATTATTTTTTCTCCAAGTTTTCCCACCACTGAAGTTAAACTGACTGGCCTGTAGATGCTGGGCTTATCTTAACACCCTTCTTTGAACAAGGGTGTAACATTGGCAATTTTCCAGTCCTCTGGCACCACCCCAAGTATAAGGAAGACTGAAAAATTATGGCCAGTGCCTCAGTGATTTCCACCCTCACTTCCCTCAGTATCCTTGGATGGATCTCATCCGGTCCTGGTGTTTTATCCACTTTAAGTACAGACAGCCTATCTAATACTTCCCCTTTATCAATTTTAAACCCCTCTATTGTCTGACCTACCTCCTCTTTCAACATTGCTTAGGTTGCATCTTCTTCCTTGGTAAAGACAGATGCAAAGTATCCATTTAATACCTCAGCTATGCCCTCTGCCTCCATGTGTAAATCTCTTTTCTGGTCCCTGATCAGCCCCACTCCTCCTTTTACCACCTTTTTACTATTTATATGCCTATAGAAAACTTTGGGATTTCCTTTAATGCTAGCAGCCAGTCTCTTTTCATGCTCTCTTCGTGCTTCTCTTATTTGCTTTTTCACTTCCCCTCTGGTCCTGCTATATTCAGCCTGGTTCCCAACAGTATTTTTTACCTGGCATCTGTCATAAGCGCACTTTTTCTTCTTTATCTTAATCGCTACATCTTTTGTCATCCAGGGAGCTCTGGATTTGTTCGTTCTACTTTTCTCCTTCAAGGGACCATACCTTGACTGTGCCCAAACTATCTCTTCTATGAAGGTAGCCCATTGTTCATCTACCAGTTTTCCTGTTGGCTTTTGACTCTAATTTATTTGCCTCAGCTCCATTCTTACTCCATTGAAGTTGGCCTTCTCCCAGCTAATTATTCTTACCCTGGATTGCTCTTCTCCTTTTCCATAGTCAGCCTAAACTTTATCAACTTCACAAAAACAAATTATCTGGTTGTTATCGCATTGCTGTTTGTGGGAGCTTGCTGTGCTCAAATGGCTGTCACAGTTTCTGCATACAACAGTGACAACACTTCAAAAAATTACTTCAGTAGCTGTAAAGTGCTTTGGAATGTTTAGTGAAAAGTGCATGTTATGAACAGGTGGTAAGGCGGGTGGGTGATTCTGACTGTTCACCTCCCAACTGACCACAATTGTGCTTTGTTAAAATGTGCTTTAGCCCCTGAGTGTCTTTAGGGTCAAACAAATAGACAACTGACATGTTTTCTGAAAGGTAAACAAAAAACTATTTATTTTTGAACAAATTCCGAAATTATCACAACTTCACTCACACACACTCACCCACACATATCTAAACAAGAATAGATAGATAGATAGATAGAAAAGGGTAAGAGGTAGTTTAAAGTCCCAAGTGAGGTAAGTGTTTGCAGGTTACGGAGGATCATGAGCCCTTCTTGGCAGGAAAAGTCTTTTTTTTTTAAGTTGTGGCCCTGATTATTTGCAGTCTTGTATTTGCGGAGGTATTGTAGACCTTTAGTAGTTCTAATACAGCCCAAAGCTGGTGGTGTGTAGTTTGTTACCTTCACAAATGGTTCATCTCAAAGTCACTTTGTGATGTTTCTGCTGTGGTGGCTGTTTTTGGTCAGTGGGGTTCTTCTCCTGTCTGCTGGATCTTTCTCACAGGCTTTCTGCGATGTTGGCTTGACCTCCTCTCTCTCTCTCCAGACCTCTTGAAGGTCAAAATCTATCACATTGGAGTTTCTGTTAGGAGACACATGGCCCTCTCCCCTGTTGTGACCACACAATGGGCCAGGATGAGAACCATGGCCATTGTTTGATGTTTGAATTGGAATAGTGATGTTAAGATGTTGCTGCTTCACACCTTATTCATCACAGTTTGGCTATGAGTTAGACTGTCTCCAGCATCCTCTGTTAATCCATTCATGTTGATCAGAGTCATTAATATGCAATAGCTCCTTTCAATTTCAAAGTGGTTCTCCCCAAAGCTATTGCAGACATGGTTAATGAGCCTCATCTTTGCCGATGGCTTTGTGGATTTCCACTACAGGAGGGGTCACATGGCCGCTATTCCATTTTGACTGTGGTTCATTTGTCCAAGTTCTTATGATTTATTTTTAACAGTTGACTTTTGAACTTCATAATTTCTCCATTTCATTGTTTATTTCATCACGACTCCTTCCATGCATAACATGCTTTAGAAATGCAATTTTCCTTTCATGCTGCCTGACTTGCTGAATGTTTCTATCATTTTCTATTATAGATTGGATAAAACCAAGAAATTGCTTACAATTAAATCAGGATAATAGAGACAGAGACATTGTCACGACCGACCGCTCAAATCAAAACTCCCAATCAAAATGTACGATTCGGATTGTGGTGGGAGAAATGCACTGTTGATTCAATCCCATCCCTCTACAGATTTCCTAACATGTCATTTTAAACTTTCCAAATTAAAGAAAGACCTAGACAAATTGTACCATCTATTAACCCTCGAATGAGGCTAACCAAACCAGGTGTCTTTAGATCAACAAATTAACTGTTTACTTAGGAAAACTAAATTCGTAAACACTACTGAGATATAAACAACATTTAAAATATTAAAAAAATTAGTGTCCTTGCATATTTATGCTCCTGCCAAAGTGAAATCTTCCAATGTGGAATAGTCCAAGGTTGCTTGAAGTCCTCACAGCTGTCCGATGAGGAAAATAAGGTTCCTCAACAATAGAACAGTTCGTAGTCTTAATTCAATGGTTGAATTGATGCTCTTCTTTTCCAGCGAAGAATTTCAACAATTACAATTCAGTAGTTAAAGAAATTTGGTTATTTTCTTCGAAGAAATTAATTTGGCTTGATGTCAGAATTCTGAGAGTATAATAAATAAGGTTGAAATAAACCAAGGGAGAGCTCTAATTTCCTTCAGTATATGCTGATCCAGCTGTCTGTCTGTTTCTGTTAACCATCTCTCAGTAGCCAGTTTTCCAACTAGTTTCAAATGTCAATCGACAACAATGTATCTCTTGATCCTCAGACTTTGAGTGGCTGTATCCCAGGCAACCAGAATTCACTCTTCGAATCACAGTCTCTGAGTGGCTTGTTCTCTGAATGGCTGTATCCCAGCAATGAGAATGCATTTTTTGACCCAGTCTCTGGAGCTTGTTGCCTTAAACCAGTACTGCTCCCTTTCCAGCCTTAAAGGCACACCGCATTCTTCCCGGAAGAAAAAAAAGTCTACAGGATCATAACAGACATATTTTACGTTAACAGAGAAATTGATTTCAATTGATATCTGGGAGAACATCTTTAATCTAAGAGTGAGAAATGTTTGTGCCGAACAAGGGAAAAGAGACAAAGGAGGTTGGGAATAGGGTAATTTCCCTGTCTTCTCACCACTGTATCAGCAACCCCAATGTAAGGCTGGAAGAGGTGTTGTGTTGCTGAATGGGAGATTGAGGTTGAGCACCTTCTGGTCATTTTTCCTCACCTATCTGTTCTGACATTACAACAATGCGTACACTTCAAAAGTACTTTATTGGTTGTAAAGCGCTTTCTGGTACCATGTGGTTGTGAAAGGCACTACATAAATACAAGTATTTATTTCCTTTCTTTCTCATGGCGACTTTCTTTATATTGGTTCTTTCCAAGCCATGAGCTGATTACATACTTGATCTCTTCAGTGAATCTCAATGCATTTTAAGGTTGTCTCCTCTACGGCTGATGAAGCAAATGCCTCACTACTGAAACACTGGCCAGATTTGCATCTGGAAAGCAAAGTTTTTACTTGGAGCTTGCCTTTCTTATGTAATGGATTCCAACCCAGGGAAATGGGTTGAGATCACGGCGGGGTCTGGGGCAGTGGCAAAGGATCTGCCCTTATCCACTTGAGATGGAGTACCAATCATTAAGGGTGCTCTGTTACCTCCTCCAGCCCCACAACCCTCAAAGGTCGTTGCACTCCTCCAATTCTGGCGTCGTGAGCAACCCTGATTTTAAACGCTCCACCATTGGTTGTCTTGCCTTCACCTGTCTGGGCCCTAAGCTTTGGAATTCTCCCCCTAAAACCCACCACCTCTCTACCTCTCTCTCCTCCTTTAACGTTCTTTAAAACCTATCTAATCGAGCAAGCTTTTGGTCACTTGTCATCTATTTTCTTAGGTGGCTCGGTGTCAAGTTTTTATTTGGTAACGCTCCTGTGAAGTGCTTCAGGATGCTTTATGATGTTAAAGGTGGTATAAACATGCAAGTATTAGGAATCAAGGGAATAAGTGGGACAAGTGTTAATGGATCAAATGGAATTTTCTTTTTATTGACTTTTCCTTTATTGTTATTGACAATGAATGCAAATTTGGATTTAGGATTCTCCCCTCACAACTCAGAGCACCAGGTCCCACATTTATTTTAGTCATAGAATCATTACTGCATAGAAAGTAGCCATTCAGCCCATCGAGTCCATGATGTGTCTCTGTAGAGCAATCCAGTCAGTCCTATACTCCGACTCTATCCCCAATAGCCCTGCAATTTTACTTCCCTCAACTGCACATCCAATTTCCTTTTGAAATAGTTAATCGTTTCTGCTTTCATCACCTTCATAGGCAGTGAGTTTTAAGTCATTACCACTCGCTGTGTCAGAAGGTTCTTCCCCACATACCGCCCTGCATCTCTTGCCCAAAACTTTAAATCTGTGCCCCCTAATACTTGTACCATCAGTTAATCGAAACAGCTTTTCTTGGTCTACCTGATCTAAGCCTGTCATAATCTTGTACATGTCTATCAAATCTCCCCTCAGTCTCCTGTGTTCTAAAGAGAACAACCCCAGCTTCCCCAACCTAACCTTGTAGCTAAAATCCCTCATCCCTGGCTCCATTCTGGTAAATCTCCTCTGCCCCCTCTCAAGGGCCTTCACATTCTTCCTAAAGCGTGGTGACCAGAACTAGACACTTAACTCGAGTTGTGGCCGAACCAGAGCTTTATAAAGGTTCAGCATAATTTCTCTGCTTTGTACTTAATGCCTCTATTTAGGAAGCCCAAGATCCCATCTGCTTTGCTAGCCACACTCTCAATACGTCCTGCCACTTCCAAAGATCTATGCACATGAATCCCCAGGTCCCTCAGTCACTGCACGCTCTTTAGAACGGTGCCATTAAGTCTATATTACCTCTCCCTATTCCAAAAAGCATCACCTCACACTTGTCTGTATTAAATTCCATCTACCATTTGTCTACCCATTCTGCTAGCCTATCTATGTCCTGTTGCAGTTGATTAGAATCATCCTCATTATTTGCCATACCTCCAAGTTTGCTATCATCGGCGAATTCTGAAATTTTACTCTGTATTCCAATATCCAAATCACTTACATATATCAAAAAAAAAGCAGCGATCCTAGCACTGAAACTTGGGGAACACCACTGTCTACCATCCTCCAGCCTAAAAAACATACATTTACCATGACTTGCTATTTTCTATCCTTAAACCATTTTTAAAAAATCTAAGCTGACACTGAGCTTCCTATTCCACGAGCCTCAATTTTGTTAATCAGCCTTTTATGTGATACTTTGTCAAACACTTTCTTAAAATCCGTATAGAAAACATCCTTTGCATTCCCTTCATCAACTTCCTGTTACTTAATCAAACATTTCAATTAGATTAGTCAAGCATGGTCTCCCTTTTACAAGTCTGTGCTGGTTCTCCTTAATTAACACAAACCTCTCCAAATACCTGTTGATTTTTTTCCCCTGAATATTGTTTCTAAAATCTTCACAGAAGGAGGTCATTTGGCCCATCGTGTCTGCACCGGATCTCTGAAAGAGCAATTCCCACAGCCCCATTCCCCTGCCTTCGCCCCATCGCCCTGCACATTCTTTCTTTTCATATAACTGTCTAATTCCCTTCTGAATGCTTCAATTGAACTTGCCTGCACCATGTTCTCAGGCAGTGCATTCCACACCTTAACCACTCACTGCATGAAAAAGTTTTTCCTCATATCACTTTTGCTTCTCTTACCAAATACTTTAAATCTGTGCCTTCTCGTTCTTGATCCTTTCATGAGTGGGAACAGTTTCTCTCTGTCTACTCTTTCCAGAGTACCTCTTTCAAATCACCTCTCAGCCTTCTCTTCTCCAAGGAAAACAGTCCTGACTTCTCCAATCTATCTTCATAACTGAAATTCCTCATCCCTGGAACCATTCTTGTGAATTTTTCATGTTCTCTCTCCAATGCCCTCACGATTTTCCTCAAGTGTGGTGCTCAGAACTGGACGCAATACTCCAGATGAGGCCGAACAAGTGTCTGATACAAGTTCAACATAACGTCCTTGCTCTTGTACTCTATGCCCCTATTAATAAAGCCCAGGATACTATGTACTTTATTAACTACTCTCTCACCTGTTCTGCCACCTTCAATGATTTATGCACATGTATACCTCTGTTCCTGCATCCCCTTTAGAATTGTACTCTTTATTCTATATTGTCTCTCCATGTTCTTCCTACCAAAATGAATCACTTTACATTTCTCTGCATTGAACTTCATCTGCCACCTGTCTGCCCATTCCACCAACTTGTCTATGTTCTTTTGAAGTTCTACACTATCCTACTCACAGTTCACAAAGCTTCCAAGTTTTGTATCATCTGCAAACTTTGAAATTGTGCCCTGTGCACCAAGGTCCAGGTCATTAATATATATCAGGAAAAGCAAGGGTCCCAACACTGATCCCTGGGGAACTCCACTACCAACCTTCCTCCAGCCCAAAAAATATCCACTAACCACTAGTCTTTGTTTCCTGTCACTCAGCCAATTCTGTATCCATGTTGCTACCGTTGCTTTTATTCCATGAGCTACAGGTTTGCTCACAGGTCTGTTGTGTGGCACTGTATCAAACACCTTTTGAAAGTCCATGTACACCATATCAACAGCATTGCCCACATCAACCCTCTCTATTACCTCCTCAAAAAACTCCAGCAAGTTAGTTAAACACGATTTTCCCTTAAGAAATCCATGCTGGCTTCCCTTAATTAACTCACATTTGTCCATGTGACTACTGATTTTGTCCCAAATTATTTTTTCTACAAGTTTTCCCACCACCAAAGTTAAACTGACTGGCCTGTAGATGCTGGGCTTATCTTTACACCCTTCTTTGAACAAGGGTGTAACGTTGGCAATTTTCCAGTCCTCTGGCACCACCCCCGAGTCAAAGGAAGACTGAAAAATTATGGCCAGTGCCTCTACGATTTGCACCCTCACTTCCCTCAGTATCCTTGGATGCATCTCATTTGGTTCTGGTGTTTTATCCATAATAGGTACGGACAGCCTATCTAATACTTCTTCTTTATCAATTTTAAACCCTTCTAGTATCTGACCTACTTCCTGTTTCAACATTGTTTAGTTTAGTTTAGAGATACAGCACTGAAACAGGCCCTTTGGCCCACCGAGTCTGTGCCGACCATCAACCACCCATTTATACTAATCCTACATTAAACCCATATTCCTACCACATCCCCACCTATCTGCCTCTTCTTCCTTGGTAAAGACAGATGCAAAGTATTTATTTAACACCTCAGCTATGCCCTCTGCCTCCATGTGTAAATCCCCTTTCTGGTCCTTAATCATCCCCACTCCTCCTTTTACCACCCTTTTACTATTTATATACCTATAGAAAACTTTGGGATTTCCTTTAATGCTCGCTGCCAATCTCTTTTCATGCTCTCTCTTTGCTTCTCTTATTTCTCTTTTCACTTCCCCTCCGGACCTTCCATATTCAGCCTGGTTCCCAATAGTATTTCCTACCTGGCATCTATCATAAATACACTTTTTCTTCTTTATCTTAATCTCTATCTCTTTTGTCGTCCACGGAGCTCTGGATTTGTTTGCCTTACTTTTCCCCACCACTGATGTTAAACTGATCAGCCTGTAGTTACTAGGAATGTCCTTACACCCTTTCTTGAATAAGGATGTCACATTTACCATTCTCCAATCCTCTGGTTCCTCCCCCCACATCTGGGAAAGACTGGACGATTGTGGCAAGCCTTTCCATTATCTCCACACCCACTTCTTTTAGCAACCTGGGAGGCAAGCCATCTGAACCAGGTGACTTATTCTCTCCAAGATAGCTAGCCTTTCCAGTACCTCCTCCCTCTCAATGTTTACCCTATCCATTGTCTCTACTTTTTTCACTTCTACCGATAGTTTGTCAGCATCCTTTTCCTAAGTAAACACTGATACAAAGTACTCATTAAGTATTCGAGCTTTCCCCTGTGCCTCTAAGCATATATCACCCTCTATGTCCCAAATAGGACTCACTCCATCTTTTTCTACCCACTTACTATTTACATGCCAGTAGGAGATGGTATCTCCCCTCTAAACCCTACCCAATGTTTCTGTTATTACAGTGCCCAAAACTACAAATGCTCCAAAAGTAGCCTTACCATGATTGATAAGAGGTTAGAATAACTTGTTTAACCTCTCTGTGTCTCCACTTCGCTTTCCTCCTTTAAGACACTCCTTAAAACTGACCTTTTTGACCAAACGTTTGGTCATCTGACCTAATGGCCAGAATTTTATGCCTCCCTGGGAGTGGGCTGGGAGGTGGGGGTGGGGGTGGGGGGGTGGGTAGTGGGCTGTAAGATCGAGTGGGAGGCGGGGGTACCATTCCCATCACTTACTTGCCTCTGCTGCTTTTTGACCAGCCCTGTGGGAGGTGGCAAATGACCCACCCACCTCAGGCCAATTGAAGCCCTTAAGTGGTGAATTAATTGCCACTTAAAAGCCTCCTCCCACTGCCGCTGTTGAACTACCAGCAGTGGATGGGCATTTCAACACCTGAGGACGCTGCCCACTAATACTTGGCAGCCTCCCTGTGCCCCATGGAAGGCCCCCCCAGCAGCACAAGCTGCCCCCCGCTGGAACACCTCCCCCTGCCCTCTCAATTGACCACCCCCCCTACCTCGCCGGGTCAGGGCAATTGTTCCCGTTGAGCCCCAATCCCCTTTTCAGGGGCCTGCTTCATTGTTGCTGGTCCTGGCTGGGTGCAGTCCTAGCAGTGGCCACCGTTCCCTGTGGTACTGCCAGGACTGAAGAGCTGTCAGCCCCCTGATTGGCCATCAGCTCTTTGAGACGGGACCTCCTGCCTCAGAGGGGCGGAAGTCTTGACTTCTTCCAATTAAGCGCCTGCGCTATGCAAAATTTCTGCATAGCTTCCAGGCCTCGCGGAGACGGGCTCACCCCTGACTTTGCAGCCAGTGGGCGGGGGCACCACCACAATGTAAAATTCTGGCTAATATCTCCTTTGTGGCTTTGTGTCATACTTTGTTTTATAATGCTCCTGTAAAGCACCTTGGAGCATTTTATTATGTTAAAGGTGCTATATAAATATAAGCTATTGTTGTTGTTGTTTCAACTTCTAATTAACTGCCTCTGAGATGTGTCTAGGCATTTGATTAGCCCTGTTGACAACAGCTCCACATTGATTGGATTGTTCTCGTCAATGATTAATAATCTTGCCCTCAGCCGACTGTATTTAGGTCATTTGTAAATAGTGCCTCACTATCCATAACGCTTCATGAAATCAAAGTGTTAAAAATGATCTTCTTTCAGGACAGAAATACTATAGAGGAAGTAACAATGTTAATGAACCTGTCTTTTGTATCCTTCTGCTTTCAGCTCTGTCCTCTTTATCACTCTCTAACTTTTGGTCATTTCTTCATTTCTCACTTTTCTATCTTGGGTCTCAATCTCTCTGTCATTTTTTGATCTTTCCCTGTCTTGGTTTGTCTGTTTCAGCCCTTGCTCAGTGGTAGCATTACTGTCTCTGTGTCTGAAGGTTCTGGGTTTGAGTACCACTCCAGAACTCGGGCACAAAAGCTAAGCTAGCACTCCAGTGCAATCCTGATGGAGTGCTGCCCTAGCAGAGGTGCTGACTTTCAAATTGATCATGAAACAAAGGCTTCATCAGCTGTGCGAGTGTGGGATTGGAATTCCTCCCCCCCCCCCACCCCAGCTGGACTTTAAAACTGGACTTTGTTGAGTATGGGGAAGGAACCCCAACCCACACGGACAATAGTACTGTGAATGAGAGGCAAACCTCAACACAAAGCACACAGAGGCAGACTGCATTCCAATGGGTCAATTCCAAACATTCCAACATCACAACAGAACTGATACTGTTAAAGAACTGGAATTTGGGACATTATCATAACAGTGACACAGGATAACTGCCATCATGTTAAGAAATTAGGGAGACCATTGTAACAACTAACCGGCCCCAGACCACAGCATCCACTCCTGTCAAGACAGGAGAGAAAACTTTATCGTGTATATCAGCTCTGGAACCTGGAATACCTCACCTTGGTGGTGTTCATTGTTCCCGGTCATGGAAATAACATCAGCACTAAGTGGATCTGTCTGGACCAGGCAGATAACAAAGGAAAGAGATTAAAAGGTGCTAAGCGCTGACCATCCAGCAGATGGCTTCAAGAGATGTGTTCATGCTATTTCGATAAGGATCATCATAAAAAGGGCAAGATCAAAGGGGTTTGGCACTGCTGTCAAGAAGGAGGGTCAGGAATGGTCAACCAGGCTCGTGGACCCACAAATTCTCACTGGAATGACCAGCCGCATGGAGGATTGTAAGTTATCAGCCAAATCCAAGGGGTATTTGGGGCTGAGAGTTTGAAGCAATTTTAAGTGTAGCAATCAAATCCTGGGGAAGGTTTGGGTTTTGAATTGAGTGAGTTTGGGGCAGATACATGAGGTTTTGCCTGTGGTTTTACGAAAAAGTTTATCTTATAAGTCGTGCTGACTTGTGTATTTGAGTGGGAGCTGAGGTTAAATTGTGGAGGAATTTAAATCGGACTAACCAATCAAGGTGTTGTGTGGTGTCCTTTAAATTAGCTTAGAGCTCTTTGTATCAGGGTGTTAGCAGGGTTTTAATAAACAAGTTTTGTGGTACAGCCCAACCCTGTGTCTGTGCAATTTGTCGTTTATCAAATCCTAAAGTCATGAACCATCAGTAAGGTGGGAAACGGGAGTGAGAACCTCTTACATGAGGTAGATGTAACAAGTGCATGGCATTATTTAAAAAAGAACAGTGGAGTTCTACCCAGTGTCCTGGTAAATATCTATACTCAACCAACATCATTAAATACAGATGATCTGGTCATTATCACAGTGCTGTTGGTGGGATTTTGCTGTGCACAAATTGACCACTGGTTGTCCTACATTGTGACAATGACTTCAAATGTACTACATTGTCTGCTGCTACTGCTTTGGGTATCCTGAAGTTGTGAGAGGTGGTGGAGAAATGCAAGTTTTTTTCCTTCCATTCTCTTCTTGTCTGTTCATCTCCCTAGTTGTGTTTAGTATCCTAGTGTATATCATACTGGACTAGTAACCCATGACAAGTTCTATAAACCTGGCTTCAAATGCAGCTAGATTTCTGTAAAAACTCAGCTAGTTCCCCTAAAATGTTTTCCATATTTCTACTTGTGTCCATGGCTAGGATCTTTCTTGGAGGAGCTCCCTTTCCTTTGCCAGAGCCGGAAATTCCCAGTCCATGTGTTTACCTGATAGATTTTTTGACATAAAATTAAACATTTCCTTGTACTGATGAGCAGCAGCCCTTTAAGAACTGCTGCCCCACTGGATTTCCTGTCTCCCTCATGCTCCCCTTCTAGGCCCCCCCCCCAAACAGTTGATAATTTAAAAAAAAAATCATGGGCCAGCATTTGTTGCCTGTCCCTAATTGCCCTTGGGAAGATGGTGATGAGCTGCATCTATTTACTATTTACTATTACTATTTACTAAGGTCAGGAAGTACATTATAGTGAATGTGAGGGCCTGCCCTTGCAAGATCTGCTGATTGTAGTCCTC
This sequence comes from Heterodontus francisci, assembly GCF_036365525.1. NCBI lineage: Eukaryota > Metazoa > Chordata > Chondrichthyes > Heterodontiformes > Heterodontidae > Heterodontus > Heterodontus francisci. The sequence goes on from NC_090387.1 coordinate 8,824,434, forward strand.
TTTGATTACAGCCCAATCCTGCTCACTCTATCAATGGTCCTCATGCTAATTTCTCCAGGATCAAAAAAATAAGGGCTTGTAAGGGATTCTTACTTAGAATGATACCTGTTAAAATAGATCACATATTTAAAGTATAATCAGTAAGAATCACTCCAGTTAACCGGAAATTGATAACTGTCTCTATCTCTCTCTCTCTCTTTGTCTGCCTCCTCCCTTTTTCTGTCAGTCTCTTTTTCTCTGCCTACCTGTCTCTGACTGCCTCTGTCTTTCCCTGCTCACCTATTTCTATCTGTCACTCACTGTTTTCTTTCTCTGTTCACCTATCTCTGTCTGTCTCTCTGCTTATCCCTTACTGCCTCTCTCTCTTTCTTTCTCTGCCTATCTTTCTGTCTCTTCCTCTGCCTATCTCTCACTGTCTGTCTCTCGCTTTCTCTGCTTACTATCTACTATCTGTCCCTCTGTCCCTGTGAGAGAGATTGTGTTGGTTTCTATTCTAATATTCTCACCTTCTGAAGAGAAAAAGGGTTTTCTCAAATTCACTTAAAGACAATGAAATCATTTTCTTTTTAGAAGTGAAAATCCCTGCAGTGCAACCTTTGATGCAATTATCAGAATACAATGGAGTACAGATTATATTGTTCCCTCATATCCTGCAGGTAATGAAGATTAAGATAACTGGTTTGGGGAATTGCACTTTCTCTTTTCAGCATTGAGGTCAAAAAGTTGGGTAATGATCTAATTCTGATCCCAATATGTGGCACCTGAACTGACATGGATCAGACACACATAGCCTGGGAAAATGGGTGATAATTACCTTCAGGCAGACAGCAGTAAAATAGCTCTTATGCAAACTGCACCCTTGTGGATCAGTAGGAATCGTCAGTCTTTAGTCTTCAACCTCCTTGATCTCTCCAATGGCTTATGTGAATGACTTGCCTACTGAGGAATTTGATGTGGAGGAGTTGAATTACACCTAGAATGCCAATAGTGTGTGTAATCCTCAAAGAAATATATTGTGTTTAAATGAATTGCCATTGATTGTAAAATTCAATAAAGCCTTCTCCTCCATTAAGAGAAGAGCAATTGTATTACCCGTTGTCTTTCCAAACACTCACTCCTGTGCTTTCATGGACCATAGGAACAGGAGAAGGCTATTTAACCCCTTGAACCTGTTCCACTATTCAATGAAATCATGGTTGATCTGTGACCTAACTCCATATACCTGCCTTTGTCTCATATCACTTAATAACTCTGGTTAACAAAAATCAATATCAAATTTAAAATTAACAATTGATCTAGCATCAATTACCATTTGCTGAAGAGAGTTCCAAACTTCTACCACCCTTTGCGTGTTGAAGTGTTTCCTAATTTCACTCCTGGAAGGTCTGGGTCTAATTTTTAGACTATGCCCCTAGTCCTCGACTCCCCAACCAGCGGATATAGTTTCTCCTGATCTACCCTATCTGTTCTCCTTTATATCTTGAATACTTCAATCAAATCACCCCTCAGCCTTCTTAATTCCAGTGAATACAACCCTTGCGGCACAGTGGCGCAGTGGTTAGCACCGCAGCCTCACAGCTCCAGCGGCCTGGGTTCAATTCTGGGTACTGCCTGTGTGGAGTTTACAAGTTCTCCCTGTGTCTGCGTGGGTTTCCTCCGGGTGCTTTGGTTTCCTCCCACATGCCAAAGACTTGCGGGTTGATAGGTAAATTGGCCATTATAAGTTGTTCCTAGTACAGGTAGGTGGTAGGGAAATATAAGGACAGGTGGGGATGTTGTAGGAATGTAGGATTAATATATAAATGGGTGGTTGATGGTCGGCACAGACTCGGTGTGCCAAAGGGCCTGTTTCAGTGCTGTATCTCTAAACTAAACTTAATCTCTCCTTGTAATTTAACCCTTGGAGTCCCGGTATCATTGTAGTAAATCTATGCCGCATTCCCCCCAGGGCCAATATATCCTTCCTAAAGTGTGGTGCCCAGAACATCTCATAGTTTTTGAAGTGTGGGTCTAACCAGGGCTTTGTATAGCTGAAACATGACTTCTACCCACGTATTCTATTCCTCCAGGTTTAAAAGACAGCATTCCATTAGTCTTTTTGATTATTTTCTGTACCTGTTCAAGAGATTTTACTGATCTGTATACCTGCACCCCAAGTCTCTTTGAACCTCCACTTTTTCGATCTTTGCACCATTTAGAAAGTACCATGTTCTTTCCTGTTTAGCTCCAAAGTGGATGATCTCACATTTACCTCATTAAAATCCATTTGTCACAGTTTTGCCCATTCACTTAATCTATCAATATCGCTTTGTAATTTTACACTTCTAGCTACACTGCTTACAATGGCTTTGAGTCATCAGAAAATTTGGATATGTGGCTTTCTATACCATTATCTAAGTTGTTAATGAATACAGTGAATAGTTGAGGCCCCGACACAGATCCTTGCAGGACACCATGAGTCACATCCTGCCAATTAAAGTACCTGCCCATTTCCGGTTCCTGTCCCTCGGCCAATTTCCTAACCAGGTCAATAATTTACCTTCAGCTCCACAGGTTTCAACTTTAGCTAATGGTCCCTTATGTAGGACTTTATCAAATGCCTTCTGGCAGTCCAGATAAATAACATTTATAGATATTTCCCTGTCAACTACTTCAGTCACCTTTTCAATAAATTCAATTAGATTCATTAGGCACAATTTACCCTTTACAAATCCATCGTGGCTCTCTCTGATCAGCTGAAAATGTTTAACGTATGCAGTCACCCTATCTCTAATTGAAAACTCTAGTAATTTCCCAACAACAGATGTCTGGTTAACTGGTCTATAATTCCCTAATTTCCCTCTCTCACCTTGCTTAAATTGAGGAGTGACATGCACAATATTTCAATCTAAAGGAATATGTATGATATAATATGAACATATGAATTAGGAGCAGGTGTAGGCCATTCGGCCCCTCGAGCCTGCTGCACCATTTGATAAGATCATGTCTGGTCTGCTTTTGGCCTCAACTATACTTTCCTGTCTGCCCCGATACGCTTTGACTCCCTTGTCAATCAATATTTTATCTAACTCAGCCTTAAAAATATTCAATGACCAAGCCTCCACTGCTCTCTAGGGAAGAGAATTCCACAGACTAATGACCCTCTGAGAGAAAAAAATTCTCCTCATCTCCATCTTAAATGGTAGACTCCTTATTTTTAAAGTGTGTCCTTTGGTTCTGGTCTCTCTCATAAGGGGAAACCTTCTCTCAGCATCCACCCTGTCAAGTCCCCTCAAGATCTTATGTGTTTCAATAAGATTGCCTCTCACTCTTCTAAACTCCAATGGATACAGTCCCAACCTGTCCAACCTTTCTTCATAAGATAACCCCTTCATCCCAGGAATCAGTCGGGTGAACCTTCTCTGAACTGCTTCTAGTTCAATTATATTCTTTCTTAAGAGACAAAAACAGTACACAGCACTCTAGATGTGTTCTCATCAATGCCTGTGCAACTGTAGCAAATCTTCCCGACTTTTATATTCCATTCCCCTGACAATAAACAACAGCATTTGCCTTCTTAATCACTTGCTGTACCTGCATATTAACTTTTTGTGATTCATGAACCAGGACACCAAGAAAGTTAGTATGCAGGTAGAGCATGTTGGCCTTTATTGTGTGATGGGATATAGGTATAATAGGCTTAATTAGGTAGCATATAGATATATTTAATACATTTATACCCTTTAGAATTAAAGATTGAATAAATGGTCAGTTTTTAAGACTCACTGACATTCCCCTTTAAGAAGGTAGAGTTAAAAATTTCAAGGTCCTTCAAGGTCCCTGTTATGAACCAGAAACAAGTTGGGAAATCCATTTGTGTCTCTGATGTAAGGGACTTGGAAGAGAAAGACACAAATTGAAATATCCTGTGTGACATCAGTAAGATGTAACAATCAACTTAATTAGTTTATGGCGTTGTTGATGCAGACAGATCAGCTCAAAAGGTTGCTTTAATGCACCATAAAAAGGCAATTATAGATAATAAAACAATAAATGGAATGGACTACAGGAACAAGAGGTCAAGTAAACACAATTATTAACATTGTGACCAGATAAATGCTCACAACTTCAAGAACATGGAATTTCCAGTAAAACATTAAGTGGAGAGTTAGTTAATGATACTATCAAATATGGATCTTGAAAGCAAGAAAAATACACACAGAAAGGTAACACCAATATGCTAAGAGGTCATATGACACCTTGGAGACAGTATAAACATGAGAGTTTTTGAAGCAAAGATTAGAAGTGTTGAATTCCTCAAACAATACTTCTCACCCTATGCCTTACTCGGGGAATTTAATGTAAAAGTTTACTTTAAATTTTGATGGATATTCTAAGATAGCTTGCTGTAACCTTAGCAGGGTTAAACTTTTGGATTCTATGTTAGAAATAAGATTATGTGTTAGATCTCTCAGTAATATTTGATATTGTGATATACTTATCCACTTAAAAGTGCATTGCATGTTCAATTCTTTAAAAATATATAAAAGTTAAAAAATCGTCTCATGCAGCATTCTGTATACAACTACAAGAACCCCCTCTCTGTGTCTCTTTAGGTGGAGAGATAAGCATTGAAGAAAGATTCCCAGACCCTTATAATATCTGGGATATTTATGACTTAGCCATAATTATTAAAAATCTCTCTCTCTTTGGCCTCCTTGTCCTGAGAGACAAGGTAAGCGCCTGAAGGTGGTCAGTGGTTTGTGGAGCAGAACTTGGAGTGGCTATAAAGGCCAATTCTAGAGTGACAGACTCTTCCACAGGCACTGCAGATAAAATTCGTTGTTGGGGCTGTTACTTTCTCCTTGCGCTTCTGTCTTTTTTCCTGCCAACTGCTAAGTCTCTTCGACTCACCACTCTTTAGCCCCACCTTTATGGCTGTCCGCCAGCTCTGGCAATCACTGACTACTGACTCCCACGACTTGTGGTCAATGTCACAGGATTTCATGTCACGTTTGCAGACGTCTTTGAAGTGGAGACATGGACGGCCGGTGGGTCTGATACCAGTGAGGAGCTCGCTGTACAATGTGTCCTTGGGGATGTTGCCATCTTCCATGCGGCTCACATGGCCAAGCCATCTCAAGCGCCGCTGGCTCAGTAGGGTGTATTTGCTGGGGATGTTGGCCGCCTCGAGAACTTCTGTGTTGGAGATACGGGTCCTGCCACCTGATGCCAAGGATTCTTCAGAGGCAGCGAAGATGGAATGAATGAGACGTTCCTCTTGGCTGACATACGTTGTCCAGGCCTTGCTGCCATAGAGCAAGGTACTGAGGTCACAGGCTTGAAGCACTCGGACTTTTGTGTTCCATGTCAGTGCGCTATTTTCCCACACATTCGTGCCCAGTCTGGACATAGCAGCGGATGCCTTTCCCATGCACTTGTTGATTTCTGAATCGGGACACAGGTTAGTTGAGCCTAGGTAGGTGAACTCTTGAACCACTTTGAGAGTGTGGTCGCCGATATTGATGGATGGAGCATTTCTGACATCCTGTCCCATGATGATTATTTATTTATTTAGAGATACAGCACTGAAACAGGCCCTTCGGCCCACCGAGTCTGTGCCGACCAACAACCACCCATTTATACTAATCCTGCAGTAATCCCATATTCCTACCACCTACCTACACTAGGGGCAATTTACAATGGCCAATTTAACTATTAACCTGCAAGTCTTTGGCTGTGGGAGGAAACCGGAACACCCGGCGAAAACCCACGCGGTCACAGGGAGAACTTGCAAACTCCGCACAGGCAGTACCCAGAATTGAACCCAGGTCCCTGGAGCTGTGAGGCTGCAGTGCTAACCATGCGCCACTGTGCCGCCCATTTCATTTTCTTGAGGCTGATGGTTAGGCCAAATTCGTTGCAGGCAGCAGCAATCCTGTCGATGAGTCTCTGCAGACACTCTTCTGTGTGGGATGTTAATGCAGCATCGTCAGCAAAGAGGAGTTCCCTGATGGGGACCTTCCATACTTTGGTCTTCGCTCCAAGACGGGCAAGGTTGAACAACCCGTCATCTGATCTTGTGTGGAGGAAAATTCCGTCTTCTGAAGACTTGAATGCATGTGAGAACAGCAGTGAGAAAAAGATCCCAAACAGTGTAGCTGCGAGAACACAGCCTTGTTTTACGCCACGTAGGATAGGAAAAGGGTCTGATGAGGCGCCGCTATGCTGAATTGTGCCTTTCATATTGTCATGGAATGAGGTGATGATACTTAGTCGCTTTGACGGACATCCAATCTTTTCTAGTAGTCTTAAGAGACCACGTCTGCTGACGAGGTCAAAGGCTTTGATGAGATCTATGAAAGCAACGTAGAGGGGCATCTGTTGTTTGTGGCATTTCTCCTGTAGCTGGTGTAGTTCGAAAGCTGTACAGTGCCTCAGGGTAGACACACTCAGCCAGCTTCTGGAGTCTGTTTAAAATGACTTGAGCGAAGACTTTCCCCACTATGCTGAGCATGGTAGTTGTTGCAGTCACTGCGGTCACCCTTGTTCTTATAGAGGGTGATGATATTGGTATCGCGCATGTCCTGTGGTACTGCTCCCTCATCCCAACACAGGCAAAGCAGTTCGTGGAGTACTGAGAGCATAGCAGGCTTGACACTCTTGATTATTCCAGGGGTAATGCCATCCTTTCCAGGGGCTTTTCCACTGGCATCACTGAGTTCCGATTTTGTTGGCTGTTTGCCCAGCTCATCCATGACTGGCAGAGACTGGGCTGCATTGAGGGCCGTATCAGTGACATCATTTTCCCTGGAGTACAGTTCTAGGTAGTGCTTCACCCAGCGGTCCATTTGCTTGCATGGGTCAGTGATCGTGTCCCATGATTTAGACTTGAGGGGGGGCGATCTTCTTGATGGTTGGCCCAAAAGCTCTCTTAATGCCATCATACATTCCTCTGATGTTTCCAGTGTCGGAGGCCAGCTGAATCCGACTGCATAGGTGTTGCCACTAGTCATTTGCACAGCGTCTGGCTGTTCTTTGTGCAACGCTTCTGGCTATTTTAAATGCTATGGATGTTAACTCGCTTGGGGCTTTCTTGTAGTTCAACAGTGCAGTGCACTTAGCGGCTAGAAAAGGTTCCAGCTCTTCAAAGTGAGATTGAAACCAGTCTGCATTCTCTTTCTCATGTTTAACATAGGTGGTCATTGCTGAGTCATAGATGGCGTCTCTGATGTGGGCCCACTTGGTCTCTGCATCCCCTGCAAGAGTGTTTTGAACGGCTTTTTCAAGTGAATTTAGAAACTTATGTAGCAGGTGTGGATAAGAATAATTTATGACTTAGCCATAATTATTAAAAATAGGCTATCCAAAAGATGGTAATATTCTCTGTTAGTTTTCTTTCTTTGAGGGAAAACTAGTTCAATTCTTTGGACCCAAATAGCTGTAAGAATTTTACTGGTTTGAACTTAATTAATGGAGATTCATAGGTTTCCTAATTTGGTTTAGTCCCTATATGGGGTTAAAGTCATAAATCACTTCAATTTCAAGGGGGGTGGAGTACAGGAATAGAGAAATCTTGCTACAGTTGTACAGGGTTTTGGTGAGACCACATCTGGAGTACTGTATGCAGTTTTGGTCTCCGCATTTAAAAAAGGATATACTTGTTTTGGAGGTGGCACAGCGAAGCCTCACTAAACTGCTCCCTGGGATGAGGGGGTTATCCTATAATGAGAGGCTGAGCTAATTGGGCCTATAATTTCTGCAGTTTAGAAGAATGAGAGGCAATCTCATTGAAACATACAAGATTCTGAAGGGGCTGGATAGGGTATACACTAAGAGATTGTTTCCACTGGTTGAGAGTTCTAAAACACAGGGGCACACTCTCAGGATAAGGGGCTGTTCAATTAAGCCTGAGATGAGGAGAAATTACTTCACTCAAAAGGTTGTGAATCTTTGGAATTCTCTACTCCAGAGGGTTTTGGATGCTCCATGGCTGAATACATTTAAGGCTAGGGTAGACAGATTTTTGGTCTGTCAAGGAATCAAGGGGTATGGTGAGCAGGTGGGAAACTGGAGTTGAAGCCTAAGATCAGCCATGATCGTACTGAATGGCAGAGCAGGTTCGATGGGCCATAGGGTCTACTCCTGCTCCTATTTCTTGTGTTCTTGTGTTCTCATATCCGTCTGTACCACAGAGTTCTGCAATCTCACCCCATTTTAATAATATACAGCTTTTCTATTCTTCCTGTCAAAGTGGACAAGTTCATATTTTCCCAGATTAGACCCCATTTGTCAAATTTTTGCCCCACTCACTAAACCTATCTATATCCCTTTGAAGGCTCCTTATGTCCTCCTCACAATTTACTCTCCTGCCTATCTTCATCAGCAAATTTAGCAACCATCCATTTGGTCCGTTCATCAAGTCATTTATATAGATTGTAAATAGCTGGGGCCCTAGCACTGATCCCTGTGGCAGGAATGGTTTCCATATCAAGAGAACTTTGCCAGATGATAGTTAGTGCATCTACACCAATTTCTTTTAAAGCACTGGGATGGAAACCATCTGTTCCTGGGGCTTTATCACTCTTCGGTGCCATTATTTTCTCAATACATGCTTGCGTTAATTTTGTTGAGTCCCTGTCTCTGATTTAATATTCCTTTCCTTGGGATGTCTGGCCTGCTTCTCAAGTGCAAATTAGGGATGAGCACCAAATGCTAATTCTGCCAGTGATACTCACATTCCATGAACGAATAAAAAAAGCTGACTTCTTCATTATTATCATTGACAACTTCACTGTTATCAGTTTTCAAGGGACCCACATTGCTTCTAATGACTTTTTTCCCCTCATGCAATTGCAAAAGTTTTTTTGTGTCGATTTTGATATTACTTGGGAGTTTCTTTTCATACTCCTTTTTTGCAGCTCTTACTATCTGCTTTGTCACCCTTTGCTGTTCTTTGTATCTTTCCGATTCACCAGAATCTGTGTTTTTTTTTTCATTTTTGGATGCTATTTCATTTAGTTAATGTTGACTCTTAGCTCTTTAGTTGTCCATGGCTGTCTTTTTTTTTTGGCAAGTAGAGTTCTTTCCCCTTAGGGTATAAACTGATTCTGTATCACATTAGATTCTTTTAAGAACACCACCCACTCTTCTTTTGTCATTTCAATCATTAACAGATTTGTGTAGTTTTTTGTGTGGATAGTTTCTGTCTCATCCCTTTGATCCTAAATCTAGAATCTCAGTAGAAGATGCTCCAGACTGATTTTTTGAAAGTTGGCACATCGATACAATGAATTATCCTCTCGTGAATCTGATGGGAACCTGGCAGAAGCCAGGAGAAAACTCATGGCCGCTGTGCCTTTTGGAGGGAAAGAGACAAGTTTTTGTAATTACCATCGGAAACAACTCAAAATTCTTCACAACGGCGGATTACTTTTAAGTTTAGTCCATGTCGTGAAGGCATAAACATTGTGCACAGGAAGATCCCACAATTAGTTGTGAGGTGAATGACCATTGACGTTGTGCCTGGACTAATCGGATTTCTAAAGCAAATGACAAAGCAGAAAACTGATGAGGAAGGATCACTTGCCAATAACTGGACCCCATCTGCGTTTGAGGCAGGCTTGAGGGCCAGCTGGTCTTTTCCTTTCTGTCAATTATATAGGTGTGTATGCTCCCGGTTGAATTTTCCTCTGCAGCCAGGTAATGCAATACCTTTGGGTGTAGGGACAGGCAATGTTGTTTCCAATATATTTGTTGAGCCAATTGGAATAGGCAGACAGAGCCTTGGCTTAATTTATCATTCAAAGACCGAGGACAGCTGGCAAACCACAAAAGGCTCTTGAATCTCTTTGCTCGTGGTCTGAGATATGAGTTCAAATGCCAGAGCTATCTCTTACACTGATGTTTACAGCTTCAATTGACATGGATTATTCAATGAATGAGGCAAGCTGGTGTAATATTCAACAGCCTCTCAGGAATAACTGAAATCTCAATTCATCCTCCATTGGCTTCTAAAACAGGATGGAAAGAGTTTTAATAGAATGTAAATTGATTTCATATCTCAATGTTTGTAGTTTGTTCTCCAGAGGCCACTAATCTGAATTTGCTTCTCAATCTTTATGCGGCAATTCTTCACCTTGCTCAGTGTTGAATCTGAACATTGAGCTGATGGATTCTCTCAGGAACTGTTGACTCATACAGATAGGAGACGACTTTCAATCACTCTCCTTGACCGGATTCACATTCAAAAGAGGGATTCTGCTGATCAACGGCAAGCAGAGGCTGTGCACAGCGACAGAAGGGGATGTCAGTGCAGCTCATGAGAACATATATGGTTGATTCTGACACCGGATTCACACCATCACTAAGGCAGGCTACTTCCACCTCAGTAGCACTGGCTATCTCCGCCCCTGCCTCAGCTCATCTGCTACTGAAAGCCTCATCCATGACTCAACCATTCCAATGCTCTCCAGGTCCGCGACCCACCTTGCACCCTCCATAAGCCTGAGCTCAGTGAAAACTCTGCTGCTCATATCCTAACCCACATCACGTTCCGTACACCCATCACCCCTGTGCTCGCTGTCCTACATTGATTCCTGGTCCAGCAACATCTTGATTTTAAAATTCTCTTCCTATATTCAAGTCCCCCTGTGGCCTCACCTCCTCCCTATCTGTGTAATCTCCTCCATTCTGGTAAGCAGATGAGTTTGCTGCACTCCTTCAATACTTGTGCATCCCCAATTTTCATCATTCCCTAATGCCAGACATGTCTTCAGCTGCCTAGGCCCTAAGCTTCGGAATTCTCCCACTAAATGTTTCTGCCTCTCTACTTCTGCTCTTTCCTCAGTTAAGGGAATCCTTAAAGCACACCTGTTGTAATATCTCCTTAAGTGGTTCGCTGTCAAATTCTGTTTGATAATGTACCTTGGGACATTTCGCTACGTTAAAGGTGCTCGATAAATGCAAGTTGTTATTGAAGTGCTCAGATCAAAAACTGCCTCGAATTCACCAAATCAGCAATCGTGCTCAGAGAAAGGATTGTCAACTGACTTGGATTTCAGAGAGTCCCCCAGAGTAGATCTTTTGGGGCCACTGCTGGCATCAGATGCCAAGGAGCTAGGGAGAGATGCAGACATCATGTGCTCAGATGTTGTATGGTCAGCTGTCATGAGCTTGGAACATCATGTCACCAAACCTCCAGAAATGCCTCTAACCAGAGATGGCAACCCTACTTAGAAAGTCGGCAAAGATAGAAATGATACCGATACAGTGAAGTTGGGATGCAGACACTTTGTTGAGAGACCTTTACTTCAGATCTAACCATCCTGAACACAAACATAGCTACAAAAAAATTCAAAAAAGGTTATTCCAGGCAATTAAAATATTCTCCGGAACAGAGGAAACCTTCTCCCAGGTGTCAGTCAATTCTCCAAATATTAGCTTGTTCTGGAACTTTATGATATAAAGGGGGTAGAATTCATCCTCCTTAGAGTGCAGACTCTGTCACCTGCCACTTCCACTGTGGCCCATGTGGTGCACCATCTTGAGAAGGACACTCACAAGGGCAATCCCTGGGAACGCCAGAAGCTCCTGAACTGATCGTATCATGATATCACATAGTCTGACTGGTTAATGTGACACCAATTTTCCAAATTTGGCCCCCACAGGTCCACTGAACGAATTGTCACTCAGAAAAGGTCAAGAATTCAGCTGCAAGAGGGGCTCTGCACGAGCATTCCTTAAAGGGCAGGTAACCAACTTGCTGGCAAATTGGTTTTGAAGAGCTCCAGCTATTGCTAAATCTCAGGAAGTACACTGGAATGTTTTTGAAGGTGTTGTGGTAGGTTCCTGGATTTGGCCAGAGGTCTTGCTGTATCCTTACGGGGAAGGCAGAGGAGTAGATGACCTGTCCACACAAAGGCTGCAGCAGGTATGAGGGCAGCAGTGGCAATGCCTCTAGATCTGGAGCACAACAGGGAAATGGAGCAGAGGCTGTGGAGAGGGCAAGATCTGCAACATGCCCTTTGCCAACTAGGAACTGGACTCTTCTCTGCTCTTTGACAGTGACAAGAGACTGGCAGGCCAGCCAATGTACCCAGCATCTCGGTGTGCATGCCCATCAGCGTTCTCCTGCATTCTGCCCCAATGACGTCTGTGAGCACCTCCTTGGTGAATCTTAGGATGGGTGAAGTGGGGGTAGGAGAACCTGTGGTCGGTAGTGCCTTACATGGAGTCGCCTCCTCCTCTCTCTGTGCAGAGCTTCTCCTCTCGGCAACCTCTGTTCTATTTGTCTGTCAGCCCCCAAACCTGCTCCAATCTTTGAGTGGACAAGTCACCAAATCCTCTGCCATCCCTGTGTGGATGCAAAAACATTCACTGCCAAAATTAGCAACTCAAAACAGTACATACAAAGATACTCCCTAGCACTTCCTCAAAGTTTCCCAAGAGCAGGAGTAAGTCAAAAGCACCTCACCTGCAAGTTACTTCCCCTCTAAATAGCTCTAAGTGGTGGGTTCCTGGTGCACCTGAACCTGTGTTCAGCTGAGAGTGATCAGCACAGGTGTTCAGCGGGCCTGCAAGGTCCAAGTTTAAAAAACGTGCATCAAATCAGCTGGAGCAGCTGTTGACGTCACATTCTACCAATATCGAGAGCTTCTGGTGCTTGTTTGGGGTTTCACGGTCCAATATCATGGCCAACAAATGTTAAATTTGAGTCTTTGGGGGGCTGGAAACCAATATAGGTCAACAAGGAACTGTGTGAACGAGATGTGGTGTGGGATAGGATGCGGGCAGCAAGGAAACAAACATTTATTCCATTGTCAAGCTCAGTAAAAAACAACTGGATTAACAAGTTGCCTGAAATAGCTCTTGGAGAAATTTCTTCTCCTTGCATTGTTTAAAGAACTCCCATGTGGTTCATTCTTCCAAATGGTTTAAGGGTTAATTTTGGACTAGAAGGTATCTGAAAAATTCTCAAACTTCTCTCTATTTATTGCCCATCTCTTGTTCATTCCCACCTCTTTCTGCTTGTTCTTCATGTCCATTTGCTTCAATTGTGTGCTCTGCCTCTGCTTCTTGTTTCCTTCTGAGTAAAGTAGCTAAAATTGATGCTTTGGGAGGTCGGACTTCTCTTGTCATTGTTGTGTGTTGTTGTATTTAGTAGCATAACAGGGACGTTCTGGAGAAAGTCTTAGCTCAGGATAAGGTCAACAAAGAACTGTTTATTATTTACATACTATATACACTCTCATCAAGCCTCCTAAGCTAGCAACCTTTGTGATGCTCTCTCTTCTCTCACTTCATGTGACTATGATATCCTCACTCTTACAGTGGGAGGGGTTGCTCTCACTGTCTTCCGCATTACCCCCTTTACATCCTTATACTACATCTGCCCCCAATTCTTTATCGAAGATTTTATCAAACATATTTACATACTTGACTTATCTGCTACCCTCTCTTCCCCCCAAGTCTATGACTTCACAGATCTAGACAGTTAGGAAGTTTGATTACTCTCCCCGATCTAGTTGTAGTCTGACTGGGATGAGCAGTAGTCTTTCTCGTAAGTGTGGGTTGCTGACTTGGTTGTTGTTTACTATGGATTGTAGCCTTCTGTTCCAATTGGTGTTGATCTATAAATTAAAAGTGAAATTGGAAACCTTCATTCTTTTTTAGTTCTGACACCTCTTTCCGCTTTGTTGTTTGACTGTGGGTTCCTTGGCGAACTCGTGAGATGTTGAAATCCCATCTTCGTCGCAAAGTGAGAAAAATATTCATTCGTGAATTGTGGTCCGTTGTCTGACAATATTTCTTCTGGGATATCATGCATTGCAAAAATGTCTTGAAGAGTTCTGATGATTGTTTCTGTCGTCGTACAACACAATCTTCTGACTTCGATCCGCCTTGAGAAGTAATCGATGATGATCATGTATGACTTCCCGCCAAACATAAATAAATCCGTACCCAGCCTTTGCCTTTGGAAACTGTCTGGTTAACAGAGGTTCATGTCGTTCTGATCTCTGTACTGTGCATGTCTGACAGTTTTGGATCATGTTCTCGATATCCTTAGATATTTCAGGCCACCACACTGAAGATTGTGCCCTCACTCTGCACTTGGTTATACCCAAATGGCTTTGGCGTAAATTATCTAAGATCTCTGATCTCAGTGGATTAGGAATGACTAGTCTGTCATTGTATACTAACACGTCATCTATAATGGTAAAGTATTTCTGATACTCATAATACGTTTTCATTTTCTCCCACCTGGATGTTCTTGTGGTCACCCTTGTATGGAATGCTGCCTTACACGATTACAGTCCTCGTCACTCTTTTGGACTTGACGTATTTCCTGCAACTTCTCTGTGATCGTTGGCAAATTTTGTGCTGTATGTTGGGAATATTTCTGGATTGACCTTTATAGGCCTTTATAGCCACTCCAGGCGCTGCTTCACAAACCACTGACCACCTCCAGGCGCGTATCCATTGTCTCTCGAGATAAGGAGGCCCAAAAGAAAGAAGAAAGAAAAGAAAGAAGAAGTTGGGAATATGATTCTATCTCACATATAAGATTGACATCTGCTGTGTTGGATGGTCCACCGTCACTCTCGACTGACAATTGCAACTTCCCTTGAACATATACTGTCTTATATGTATCCCGCATCTAACAAAGATACCAAAGGCTTATGATCTGTCTCGATGACGGCACTCAATCCAATGATGTATTCTTAAAATTTTTCACATGCCCAAGTAATGGCTAGCACATCTTTTTCTATTACTGCATACTGTGTCTTTGTGTCTGACAAAGCTCTTAATGCATAGAATATTGGTTTACAGGAACCATAACATTGCACCTGAAAAAGAACGGTCCCTAACTCAGTTGAGGAGGCATCTGCCACCATCATCATAGGTAGTATAGGGTTGCAGTGTGCTAAGATGTCCAGTGATACATGCATCTCTTTTATTTTCCTGAGTGTTTGTTCCTGGTTGGAATTCCAACACCACACTCGCTGTTTTCTGAGGAGTTGTCTCAGTTGATCACTTATCTGTGCTAAGTGAGTTAGGTACTTTGCTAGATGGCTTACCATTCCCAGGAATCTCTGGAGCTGCTGAACCGTAGTAGGAGTAGGAAATTCTGTAATGACCCCTGTCTTCTGTGGATCTGCCATTATGACTTCTCCGCTCACTATGTGTCCCAAGAAACAAATTGAGGTCTTGGAAAATTCGTATGTCTCGTTCAGAGTAAGTCCTTCATCTTGGAGTCTCTGTAGAATCGTTTGGATTCTTTTTGGCCATGTTCCTCTACTGACTGCCCATGTATCAGGATGTCATCCATGTGACAAATAACTCCTTTGAGCCCTTCTAAGACCTTTGACAGATCTCTGGTGCAGAAGTTATTCCAAATGGTAACCTATTGAAACAAAATCTCCCAAAAGTCGTTATAAATGTAGGCAGTAAACTTAAGGTCTCATTTAGGAGTATCTGCCAAAACCCAATATTGGCATTGGGTTTTGTAAACATGGTGCTCTGAGAGAATTTCACTAAGCTGTCATCAACTGTGGATATTGGGTGAATTTCACATGCTATTTCTTTATTAAGCTGTGTTAAATCCACGCAGATATGTAGAGTTCCAGTCTGTTTTCAGACAGAAACCATGGATGAACGTCACTCAGTTTGTTGTGTAACAGATAAGAATATGCTCATTCTTGTCATCTCTTCCAATTGGTCTTGAACTTGTCTTAATAATGGATGAGATATCTTTCTGGGTGGAAAGATACACGCTTGAGCAAAGAAGCTTTGCTTTGGCACATTTCCCCATAATGTCCAGCCTCATTTAAGGAAGCATATAAATGCGTTGGAGGCAGTTCAGAGGAGGTTCACTAGATTGATACCTGGAATGAGTGGCTTGTCTTATGAGGAAAGGTTGGGCAGACTGGGCTTGTTTTCACTGGAGTTTAGAAGAGTGAGGGGAGACTTGATTGTAGTTTATTAGATCTGGAACGGTGTAGACAAGTTGGATGTGGAAAGGATGTTTCCTCTTGTGGGTGAGTCCAGAACTACGGGCCACTGATTTAAAATTAAGGGTTGGCCTTTTAGGATAGAGATAAGGAGAATTTCTTTCTCTCAGAGGGTTGTGTGACTTTGGAATTCTCTGCCTCAGAAGGTGGTGGAGGCGGGGCCATTGGATATTTTTAAGGGGGAGGTCATGGATTCTTATTAGGCAAGGGAATCAAGGGTTACTGGGGGTAGATGAGAATGTGGAGTTCGAAACACAAACAGATTAGCCATGGTCTTATTGAATGGCGGAGCAGGCTCGAGGGGCCAAGTGGCCTATTTCTGCTACTAATTCGTATGTTCGTATACTGGCCTAGCCCCTTCCTTGAGTGTGATTCTGTACTCTGTCTTGAGTCTTCCAAGCCCTGTGAACAGATTTGGGTATTCTACTTGGAAGCGATTCTTTACCCCTCTTTGCGAGACGTCGTCGATCTTCTTGATCAAATGCAGGTCTAAGTATGTTTTCTACTCAGTAAGGTAAATTCTTGATTGTACAAGACATATAAGGTCTCCACGATTTGTCTCTCTGTGTTGGAGAGTTGCTTGCAGTTTGCCTTTTACTCTCAGTTGTGTCCCGCCTGGACCACGCAATTGTGTATTCACTGGTTATAGGCATTATATAGGTTATATAGCAATGTCTCATCAACCATGGCTCTTGCTCTGACAGAATTGTGACTCCAACACCTGTGTCCAGTTTAAAATTTGTGAGGTGTCCATTTATGTAGATGTCTGACATCCAGAATCCTTGATCTGGGTCATTTATTTCTGCTCGGAAATCTTCTGGTGTTTTATCTTCTGTATACTGATGTACTTGATTCACTGCTGTCTGCGTGAAAGCCTTCTGCTTTGCACTCTTGAGTGGAGAAGCTTTGCTCTGGCACATTTTCCCATAATGTCAGCCTTTTACAAATGAAACACTCAGCTTTATTTGCTGGACACTGCTCCCTTCTGTGATTCTTCCTGGCTCCACAGTGTTGGCACAGTTTCCCGGTGTCATGTTCCTTCTCACCTGTGTGTGTCTTCTTTTCCCACAAAGTGTTTCTCAGACCGGGGCTTCACAAACTGCCCCATCATTGGACTACTTCTCATCCACGGCTTGTCCTCAGCCTGCAGAATGGCTCTATTTTGTTTGCGCACTTCAGCCTGTCTCACAATCTGAATGATCTTTTCAAGAGTAAGGTCCTCCTTCGACCGCAAAAGGTCTGACAAAGATTCACCAGCTATGCTGACAACTATTCGGTCACTGATTAGTTCTGCCTTTAGTTCACCGAACTCTCATCCCTCTGGCAAACAGTATAGATCATTAATATAGGAATCTCCGGATTCGTCTGTCTTCTGCGTCATTTATTACATTTGTCCCTTTCCAGGATTTTATTGCTGCAAAGCCTAAAATATTTTTCAAAAGCTTGAAAGACATTTATCAGAATTTATCAGAAGCCTCATTTACCCTCTTGCCTCACAATTACGTCATCTGCAATCGCACCTACTGAATATAAAAGGGTATTGACGTGTTCAACTTCTGACTTTGTATGGAGTTGGGAAGCAATCCTAAATCTTAGGAATTTCTTCCTCCAAATAGACCAATTTTTAATCTGATTGGGTCTTTCTAGATCTTGAAAATTTTCTGGCATTCCGAATTTTGAATCAATACTATTTTATTTGCTTTAGTAAGGCTTTCTCGGGTGTTCCCCTTTGTTTTAGAATCTTGTCGGCTTGAATGGAGGTTTTTGCAATCTTTTTGGGGGTTCCCGCGTTTTCCGACCTTTCTCGCGCTTTCTCACGCTTTCTTTCCGCGGTCTGGCTGAGCAATGGCTGCCAACTCCACCCAACTCCTGAGCCGTCTCTTTGCCCGAGATCGATTTCTCTACCTATGATTTTGATCCAGTGTGCCGCCAACCGTTAATGGCACCAAACAAATCTCTCACCCGATCCTGGACCGTCGCCTGGCGCTGAAACTTGGACCCGATCGCTGGACCTGGATGTACCAATGCAGACCCCCATGCTTCTGTGGTGCAGTCTGAGAGGCTGCAGGGCTTTTTCATCAACTGTCCGCATCATCTGTGGCTATGGAGCAGCTCCTGAGTTCGATGCAGGCCCCCGACTAGATCTTCTATTATTTTGGTGCTTCTCCACAAGGTAGATCTTCAAATTCTCTTGGTCTTTTAACCGCTGCCATTGTATGTTGTTGTTGTATTTAGTCGCGCAACAGGGATGTTCTGGAGAAAGTCTCAGACTCAGGATAAGGTCAACTAAGAACTGTTTATTATTTACATAATACCATATACACCCTCATCAAGCCTCACACTGTTACCTCTTCTTTGCTCCAGCCTAACCCCATGTGACTATGACATCATCACTCTTACAGTGGGAGGGGTTGCTCTCACTGTCTTCAGTATTAACCACTTACATCCTTATACCACAGTCACCAATTGCCTCCAATGGCCACTCAACCACTGAACTTTTACCATGCATCAATAGATGAAAACCAGCTCTAAGTTTGTTCTCCATTGTGCAAAATCATTTCTTTTCTAAAATAATTCCAATTTGTTGACCAATTAGACACTATGACACAATTTCATGTCACTCTCTTGATTATCAGTCATTTAATCAACAAGATGGGAGCACATGGGGCTAGCACATCTTTAAGGTAACTGGGCAAAAGAACCAGAGATGAAATGAGGAGAATGTTATTTGCGCAGTGAGTTGTTGTGATCTGGAATGCGCTGCCTGAAAGGATGGTGGTAGCAGATTCAATAGTAACTTTCAAAAGGGAATTGGATGAATACTTTATGTGGAAAAAATTTGCAAGAGTAAGGGTAGGGGAGTTGGGCGAATTGCATAGCTCTTTCAAAGAGCCAGCACCAATACAATGGACTGAATGGCCTCCTTCTGTGATGTATCATTCTATAATTCAATATTAAATAGTGACTTGAGGCACAGTTTATCCATCCTCATGCAGCTGGGACACTGAGCACCAGAACTAATTCAATCAAGAATGAAATCTTGTCGATTAGGCCTTTATTGTTTACTTCTTTTAACCGATTGTTTCTTTTCATTGTCATTTCCTCTGATCAGACACTAAGAGCAAATCAATATTGCCCCTTATTCCCATCCAGCGTAATGAATCCATGAGCTGATCTTCAGCAAAATCATCCTTTCCTGAAATAAAAAAGCCACATTTAGCCCTTATTCAATGCACAAACGTAATAGAGCGATTAGAAAAAGCCAGGATCAAGGTAAATAGATGTCCAGCAGACAATGTGTGCTGATAACATGGGTCCAGTCTTCCTTTAACACAAAGCTAAGTTTAGTCACAGCTGTGAAATCATGCTTAAGGGATTAGTCTGGGCAGTGAATATTACAGAGATGGCAATACCTCAGCTCTTTTAGATATGGCCCTTTGATCAATGCTAAGGTTGCTCAGGGCTCAATATTTAGCTTGTTTGAGATTGCTGCAATTAACATCCATTGAGCTAAAAGTATCATCTGAATCTTCATAGAAACCCGATCTAAAAGAGAAATTAATATATCTTTGAGATAGACATGGATATCTTTAATGGAGCAGGAGAGAGTTGCAAGGGAGATTTTAAGGATTAGCTACAATAGGAAAGCACGGACAGAGATAGTGAAGGATGACAGATGGAGAGAGAAGCATTGAATGATGGGAGATTAATGGTTAGATGTGCTGAAAGATGAGAGATGGAGGGATGGACCAATAAAAAAATAGAAGGAATTGGAAGCATAGATTCACTGGAGAATGGATGGAGGATGAGAAAGCAATAACGATAGGGGAGACTATTGTGAACAGTCAGGCATTTCTGTGGCCGTAGACTTGAATCCAGGATGCTATATTACCTGCCTGGTGCCAGGTTCAGTGATGCCACTGAGTTGCTGCAGACTACTTTGAGTGGGGAGTGTGAACAGCCAGTGTTCATGATCCATATTGGTACCAGTACCGTAGGTATGAAGAGGGATGAGGTCCTGGAGGCAGACTTTAGAGAGCGAGGAAAAATCTCGCAAGCAGGACCTTAGAGATAGTAATCTCTAGATTACTCCCATCCCACATACTGTCGTTTATAGAAATAGGTGATAGAGCAGACGAATTCAAGGCTGGAGAGATGATGCAGGACAGAGAGCTTTAGATTCCTAGGTCATTGGGGCTGGTTCTGGGGAAGATGAGACTTGTACAGACCAGACAGGTCATACCTGAAAAGAGCCAGGACCAATGTCCTTGTGGGGCAGTGCTTTTGGGGAGGGTTTAAACAAACTGGGCAGGGGTGTGGGAATGAGGAGGAAATGTTAGAGAGGAAAAACAAGTGCACAAAGAATTGAGGAAGACAGATAGCACAAGTGTAAGAAATGGAAAGGTATCAGGTGGGGTCAGAGTAAGAGGGAATGTATTAAGGCCTAAATTAGATTTACAGTGCATGTATATGAACACATGGAGCGTGGTAAATAAGGTTAATGAGCTGCAGGTGTAGGTAGGCATGTGGGAATATGATGTCGTGGTGATAATAGAAACTTGGCTCAAAAAAGGTCAGGACTGAGTACTAAATATTCCTGGATACAGGTGTTCTGGAATGATAGGGAAGAAAAGAAAGGAGGAGGGGTGACAATATTGATTAAAGACTATTACAGTGCTGGAGAGAGAGAATGTCCTTGAGGGTTCAAGAACAGAATCTATTTGGTTACAGCTAAGAAATAATAGAGGTAACATTACACTAATCCATCTATTCTATAGGCCTCCAACTAGTGGGAAAGATATAGAGGAACAAATTTGCAAGGAATTTACAGAGCTGCAAAAATTGTAGAGCAGTTATAAAGTGGGACGTTAATTATCCTGACATAGACTGTGATAGTAATAGTGTAAAGGGCAAAGAGGGGGAAGAGTTTCTGAAGCGTGTTCAGGAGAATTTTCTACGTCAGTATGTTTCCAGTCCAACAAGGATGGAGGCTTTGCTGGATCTGGTTCTAGGTAGGGCAAGTGTCAGTCGGGCAACATTTATGGGACAGTGATCATAGTATCACATGGTTTAGGTTAGCTATGGAAAAGAACAAGGAGTAGTCTAGAGTAAAAATAATTAATTGGAGGAGGGACAATTTCAGTGGCGTGAAAATAGATATGGCCCAGTTTAATTGGAATCAAAGATTGGTAGGCAAAACTATAACTGAACAATTGACTGCCTTTAAAGCGGAGCTAGTTTGGGTACATTTGAGGTGCATTCTTATGAGGGGGAAAAATAAAACAAATAAAGCCAGAGCTCCACAAATGACGAAAGAGATAAAGAGCAGGATGAAGCAGAAAAGGGTGTGTATGACAGAAATCAGATGAATAATACAACTGAGAACCAAGCAGAATATAGAAGGTTCAGAGGGGAATTGAAAAAGAAAATTAAAGGAGCAAAGAGAGAGTATGAGGAGAGACTGGTAGCTAATATAAAAGGGAATCCAAGTCTTCTATAGGCACATAAGTAGTAAAAAGGTGGTGAAAGAAGGAATGGGGACGATTAGGGACTAAAAAGGGGATTTATACATGGAGGCAAGGGGTGTGGCTGAGGTACTAAATGAGTACTTTGTATCTGCAAGGGAAAAGATGCTGCCAAAGTCACACTGAATTGGTTAACAATTAATCAAGAGGAGATATTAGATAGGCTGGCTGTACTTAAAGTTTATAAGTCACCAGGACTAGATCAGATGTGTCCGAAGATACTGAGGGAAGTAAGGGTGGAAATTACAGAGACACTGGCCATAATCTTCCAATCCTCCTTACATACAGGGATGGTGCCAGAGGACTGGAGAATTGCAAATGTTACACCCATGTTCAAAAAAGTGTGTAAGTATAAACTCAACAACTACATGCCAGTCAGTTTAGTAAAAGCAAAATACTGCAGATGCTGGAAATTTGACATAAAAACAGAAATTGCTCAGCAGGTCAGGGAGCATCTGTGAAGAGAGAAGCAGAGTTAACCGGCTAGATTTTAAGAGCCCACCACTGATTCGGCGGGGAGCTCAAAAAATGGTGACCCGCACGCGTGGGCCATACGCCAAAGAGCTGCTGCGATCTCACGCGCGGCAGCTCATTTAAATAGCCAGGGCGGCCCGCCCTCCAAATCACGTGAAGCAGGCAGGCTGTCCATCCCTGGCAATGGCATCAACTGCCTGTGCACAGGCGCTGGTGCCATTTTTAAAGGGAAGCCATCCCTGCTCGTCAATTTGAATCAATTTGAATTTTTAAAGATACACCCCCCACCCCCCCCCAAAATATCTTCAATAAATTTCTAACACCCATTTACCACTCCCCAGAAACAATTACATTAGCTATTTGCCCTTCCCCTCAAAAAACACTTACCTTTCAAATCTGACCATTCCCCACAGACAAAGTTTGAAGTTTACCCCTTCCCACAATCCCCTACACCCATTACGTTTATGTGACCCTGCCCCTCTCCGCTCTCCCGCACTGAAAATCTTAACTCCTCCCCCCCTCCCTCCCAGTGTCATGCTAGCTTTACCCAGATGGAGAATTGAAGGCGTGCAAAGAACTGGCTGCAGTGTAGAAAATCGCGGCGGGCCCGGAAGATTGAAGGTAAGTCCATTTAAATTTATGCATGTAATTAATTTAAATATTGAAATCGAGGTCCCATTGCCCAGCGTCGGAGGGTGTGGGGGAGGTGGGAGGGGTTGCACCACAGAGCCGCGCCTAGACCTAGCCCTGGGTTTACAGGGCACAATTTCAAAATTTGCAGATGACACAAACATGGAGGTATTGTGAACTGCGAGGAGAATTGCAATCAACTTCAAGAGGACATAGACAGGCTGCTGGAATGGGCAGGTTCATGGCAGATGAAACTTGATGCAGAGAATTGTGAAGTGACACATTTTTGGAAGAACGAGGAAAGGCAATATAAAATAAAGGATACAATTCTAAAGTGGGTGCAGGAGCAGAGGGACCTCGGGGTATATGTGCACAAATCATTGAAGGTGGCAGGGCAGGTTGAGAAAGCAGTTAATAAGGCTGACAGAATCCTGGGTTCTATAAACAGAGGCATGGAATTCAAAAGCAAGGAAGTTAAAGTGAACCTTTATAAAATGCTGGTTAGCTTAAACTGGCAAGGATGTGAAGGCATTGGAAAGAGTGCAGAAATGATTTACAAGAATGGTTCCGGGGATGAGGAACTGCAGTTATGTGAATAGATTGGAGAAGCTAGGCAGTTTTCCTTAGAGAAGAGAAAGTTGAGAGGAGATTTAATGTAGCTGTTCAAAATCAGGAGGGGTTTTGACAGAGTGGATAGGGAGAAACTGTTCCCATTGGCAGAAGGGTCAAGAACCAGAGGACATGATTTAAGGTGATTGGCAAAAGAACCAGAGGTGACATGAGGAAAATCGTTTTTTACGCAGAGAGTGGTTAGGATCTGGAATGTCCTCTGAGAGTGAGGTGGAGACAGATTCAGTCATAGCTTTCAAAAGGGAACTAGATAAGCATCCGAAGATAAAAAATTTTCAGGGCTATGGGTAACGGGCAGGGAAAGGGACTTTCTGAGTAGCTCTTACAGAGAGCTGACAGGACATGATGGACCGAATGGCCTCCTTCTGTGCTGTAACCATTCTATGATTCTACATAATGAAGGGTGGGAGATGAATGGATGGACATAGTGAAGGATGAAATATGGAGGGTTAGACATGCTGATGGGGGGAGCGGGGGGTGGAATGGTTAGTTTTGTATCACGATAACAGTTACACATTGAATTAACAACAGCTTAAGCTTATATGCTGCCTTTAATGCATCATGTCTTACCATTCTTCAGATATTTTAAAGTATTGAGGAGGATGAAATTGACAATAGCTGATTCTGTACCCTCCCCCACATCATCTCTCCTTCACTGTGTTGCTGTCTCCATCTCCAACCTTCCACTGGATTTTTAAAAATTTGTTTTGGGATGTGAGCCAGGCCAGCATTTATTGCCCATCCCTCATTGCTCTTGAGAAGGTGGTGGTGAGCTGCCTTCTTGAACCGCTGCAGTCCATGTGGTGAAGGTACAGCTACAGTGCTTTTTTCTGTAGTAGTTTGATACAACTGAGTGTCTTGCTACACCATTTCAGAGAGCAGTTACAAGTCAACCCGCAGAAGTGTGAGGTGATGCCTTTGGGAAGGTCAAACAAGCCAAAGGAATACACGATTAATGGGAGAATACTGAGAGGTGTAGAGGAAGTGACGAACCTTGGAGTGAATGTCCACAGATCCCTGAATGTAGCAGGACAGGTCGATAAGGTGGTTAAGAAGGTGGAATCCTTTCCTTTATTAGCTGAGGTATAGAATATAAGAGCAGGGCGGTTATGCTGGAACTGTAGAACTCATTGGTTAGGCCACAGCTTGAATACTGTGTGCAGTTCTGGTCACTTCATTACAGAAAGGATGTAATTGCACTAGAGAGGTTACAGAAGAGATTTACGAGGATGTTACTGGGACTGGGAAAAGGCAGCAGGAAAGATTGGATAGGCTGGGGTTGTTCTCCTTGGAAAAGAGAAGACAGAGGGGACATCTGATTAAAATGTACAAAATTGTGAGGGGCCTGAATAGAGTGGATGGGAATAGCCTATTTACTTTAGCGGAGAGGTCAGTGATGAGGGGGCATAGATTTATTGGTTGGAAGATCAGAGGGGAGATGAGGAAAAATGGTTTCACCCAGAGAATGGTGGGGGTTGGGAACTCACTACCTGAAAGGATAGTTGAGGCAACAACCCTTAACTCATTCAAAAGGAGTCTGGATATGCACCTCAAGTGCCGTAACCTGCTGCAGGGGTACGGACCAAATGCTGGAAGGTGGGATTAGACTCGGTGGCTCATTTTTCATCCGGCGCGGACACAATGGGCCAAGTGGCCTCTTTCTGTGCCATAAACTTTCTATGATTCGATTGCTGTGGATCTTGTGTTGTGAAGATCAGACTGGGCAAGGAAGGCAGATTTCCTGCTTAAAGTTCATTTGTTAAACCAGGTGGGTTTTTACGAAAATCCAGTAGTTTCACGATCATTATTAATGATGAGACGAGCATTTTATTCCAGATTTATTAATTTAATTGAATTTAAATTCCTCCAGTTGCTGTAGTGGGATTTGAACTCATTCTCCAGAGCATTAGTTCGGACCTCTGGATTACCAGTCCAGTTAAAATTATTATTACGCTGCCATTACCCCTCCCTATCCCTCTATTTCAAACTGTGTTTATTCTTCCATGTCCAATCTTCACTAAACCTATGTTTCCATGTTCAATATTGTGTAGTTATTCCTCAACCTCCAATTCACCCCTTGTGTCTAACTTCCTATCTCCAATCCTTCAATGTCCCTGTCCCTTCCCGTGATAACATCCACCAGTGTTATGCATGACTCCTTGTGTTAAAACAAGAGTGCCAGTTTTACATCATTATAGTATTGGAATCACTAGTGGTCTTTTTATACAGAAACATGAAAAAAACTCTTTGAATCATTGAAGCACCAGCTTAAGAGTAAAAGCAGCTTGAGGCAGTCAAGTGCTGCACAGCCATCAGTCAGTTACAAGAGGCCCTATCATTCTCCCCACTTATGCCAATGACTAAACTGTTGTTTTTCAGATGTTACCCCTTAGTGCAAGGTTCAACAGAGATTAGTCTTGGACGCAGATGCACTATTGGTTGGGATAGAGACACCTGATCCCAATTACACAATTACCTGCTGTACTTTTCAGATTTCATGTCAGCAGATGATTGTTATAAATGTCTGTAGTTAAAAAGCACTTGTCATTAATGCTACCATATTGTCATACTGTTGTATAATATACAGTGTGTGCAGAAATGTAAATCCCAGTACCACTACAGTTACTATCATTATGCAATACATTGTTTTTAACCTGTAGCTGTCAGGCGACAGGTGAGATCTGCAAGGTAATACAAGTCTACTATATGTTCAATATATTTTTCACATGCCTCCCCAACACCCAAGCATTTCTCTTGTCAGATAGTTTAAAGATATACGGCGGAGGGAGTGTGCGAAATTTGTCTTCACCAGAGATGGATAGACAAAGAACGAGAGACAGAGAAAGACAGAACAAGAGAGATAGAAGGAGATAGACAAAGAGAGAGAGGAGAGAAAGATACAAAGACAGAGATAGACAGACAGAAACAGAGAGAAACGGAGGGAGGAGAGATAGAGAGACAGAGAGAGACTCAGGGCTGGATTTTGTGCTGAAGGCGGGACTCCTGATGCCAGGTCGAGAAGGCAGGGAGCCCTGCCTCAGCCTTTTCGTGCCCTGCCTCTGCCTTTTCGTGCCCCCTGGAGCGATCCTCCGGTCTTTTTGAATCAAAGTTTTAGGAAGCGGAATTCCCATCCCTTTACCAATTTTAAAGGGACAGGGATCCCGTCTCCAAGAGCTGCCAGCCAATCAGAGGGCCTGCAGCTCAACAGTAGTTGCCAGTTGTAGTGGTAGTGCCACTGGGAGCATAGGCCTTGGAACCAGGCCCAGCAATGGTACCCCGGAACAGAGGTAGATGAGGTGGGGTCACCGGGGCCAGTCCGGAAGGCCCTAGCAATGGGGGGTGGGGGTGGTTGTGCAGTCCAGGGGGAGGGGGATTCTGGAGGATAAAGTTATTCTCAGTGGGGCTCCTCCATGAGCCACAAATTGGCCACGAAGGAGGAATGCCTGCCCCCCCCCAAGCCGGCACAGAAGGTGCCTCATTTTACGAGGCATCCTCCCCGCACAGTGGAGGCCTCCCCCTGCCCCCACCGCTAGTAAGATCCCAGCAGCCCTTACTTGTCTGTTAATAGGCCACTTAAGGGCCTCAATTGGCCTCTGGCCTATCCCGCCCTCGGGAAGATTGCTGGGCCCTCCTTCCCGCTGCCCCCCTACCACACGTCATGATACTCTGTGCCCCCCGCCTCCGATTCCGTCTCGGGGGTCTCATAAAATCCCAAGCTCAAGAAGGAGACAGAGATAGACAGACAAGAAGAGAGACAGAGAGAGAGATGGAGGAGAGGTAGTTCAAGGGAGGCAGAAATAGAGACAGAGACAGACATAGAGATCCAGATAGACAGAGAGAGAGAGAGAAAGAGAGAGACAAACAGACAGAGAGAAAGAGAGAGAGAGGAAGGGAAAGGAAGGCGACTGAAGGTTGCCAATGAGAGTAGAGCATAAGGAGGGGATTGGTGAAGGGACAGACAGTGGAGCAGGTTTGGAAGAGCTAATGACATTAAATGAAGAATCACTTGCGATAAATTGGCACTTCATTACTCAGCAACATAGAGAGAGTCCAACTCAACGAGCCCAAAGACTATAGACCAATTCCCAATTCTCCTCACAGTTCCTCCACTGACCCAGAAGGAGCAGCTGCTAAATAGCAACCTTAGAAAAATATCTAATTTCAGTGGGTTCAAAGGCAACGGCTGAGTCAGAATCAACCAGAAGTTCTGATCATCTGCAAATCCTTTCTCAACTAGTCTAAACAACAGTTTAACAATGCTCCCTGGCTCTACATGGAAAACAATGGACTGACAGGAGAATACAGAATATAGATTGACAATAAGCACAGGGCTAGAGGACGCAAAGATGAAATTTACAAGCCTGGAGGAAGGTTAAAGAACAAAACAAAACAGGGCATGAAGTTTGTTGTATGTTTGTTTGGTAAACTACCACCTTAATATGCTTAGTTAGTCTAGTTTAGAGAGATTCCTTAGTCTGGAGTAATTATAACATTAACCTTTATTGCATTATAACTGTGTACAGCTTCACACCAGTCTGTGTGAGTCCTCTAAAGACACGCTACATAAATTTTCAAGTCTCTCCCACACGTGATCTCATACATCATTAGGCAAGTTTTGTACACAGAGGGTGGTGAGTGCCTGGAACTTGCTGCCAGGGAAGGTGGTGGAAGCAGATACGATAGCTACGTTTAAGAGACATCTTGACAAATATATGAATAGGAAGGGAATAGAGGAATATAGGCCCCGGAAGTGCAGAAGGTGTTAGTTTCGGCAGGCATCAAGATCGGCGCAGGCTTGGAGGGCCGAATGGCCTGTTCCTGTGCTGTACTGTTCTTTGTTCTTTGTTCTCTCTGAATATTGACCATTATACTACATCTCTTCCCAAGCCTTTACCCAAATATATTTATTTACATACATTCACTTTTTATTTACATACTACACCATCTCCCCCCAAGTCTCTGACTTCATAGATTCAATCTATCAGGAGGCTTCACAGCTCTCCCTGATCATCTTGTCGTTAGATGCGGAAGATTGGCAGGTTTCTCTGTACTCTTCTTTTTTGACTTGGACAGCCTTCATTAAGGTTTGTAATATCCAGTGTTTTCTGAATTTCAGGTTCAACATTTAATTCGTCCCAATGTATGACCGATTGGTGTCTTCGATGAGTAGGAATAAGATTCCTCCTGTTTCTTCTTATCGTACCTTCTGAAGTTCTTACTAAATAAGATAATTCTCCTCTCTCTGTACAATTACTCCTTCTCTGTTTTGGTCTCGTGCCCATACCTTTTTCCCTTCTGATAATCTCAGCAGGTTCCTGGTGCAGTATTTCCTGTTATAATTATCGGCTTGTTGCTTTTGGTAAGACCTTTCTCTGTCTTGAACTGTCTGGTAATCGTGGACTTGTAGCCCTGGAAGTAGCTTCTTGGGTAGGATTGGAAGTTGTGTTCTAAGTTTTCTTCCCAATTAACAGTTCGGATGGTGTTAATCTGTAAAACAATGGATTGTTCTGTATTTCAGAAGTGCTGTTTGAAAATGTTGGTTTTTCTTTAACCGTGATTTAATAGTTCTGACTGCTCACTCAGTTTCTCCATTAGATTCTGGATACCTAAGAGAACTTGTTAGATGTACAAATCCACAGTTTTCCGCAAAGTGTGTGAAGTAATCGTTTGCAAATTGTGGTCCATTATCAGGCACTATCTGATCGGGTATACCATGTGTTGTAAAGATTTCTTGTAACACGCGAACGACTGATTCAGTTGTTGTTGTGTACATACGTTTAACCTCGATCCACCCAGAAAAGTAATCAACTGCAATCAGATAGGATGCTCCAATAAAGATGAATAGATCCATCATTAGACAGTCCCTCAGTCTGGTTAGGAATTGGGTTGAGATAAGAGGTTCTCTCTGATCCTGACTGTGCAGTGCACATACGTGGCAATTTGAAATCATTTCTTCTACATCTTTCGATATTCTTGGCCACAACACTGATGCCTGAGCCTGCGTTCTATATTTAGTGATGCCCATGTGACCCTGGTGTATTTTCTCCAAGATATCTATCCGGAGCGACTCTGGAATCACCAGCCTCTCGTCATATACCAGCAAATCATCCACAATGGTAAAATGTCTCCTGTGTTCGAAGAAGATTTTCATCCTCTTACCCTTGGGCCTCTGCTGAGGCCAGCCTTGCCTGCAATATAGGAGGATGTCGATGTATTCTTCATCTTGCATCTGCGCATGATGAATTTGTTGTACAGAAATAGGAAGTGGAAATTCGCTAATGGTGTACGTCTTTTGCGGGTCTGCCATTGCACTACTACTGTTGACAATGTGTCCTAAATGTTTTTGAAAACTCGCACTTCTCATTAAGTCCTGCAGACAATTCAAAACCGCCCTAATCCTCAGGTTATATTCTTCATTGGACTCACCGTAAACTAAGATGTTGTCCATATGGCATATTACACCTTCAAAGCCCTGTAGAATATTTGACATAGTTCTTTAGAATATTTCCAGTGCTGACGTGATATTGAATGGTAGATGGTTAAAACAAAATTTTCCAAATGGAGTAATGAAAGTTGTCAATAACCTTGACTTCTTATCCAATGCAACTTGCCAAAAGCCACTATGCATATCAAGCTTCATGAAGACAGTATTTTTGGATAACTTTGCCAAGCTTTTATCCACTGAGGACATTGGTGAACTTCCCGTACCACAGCCTTATTAAGTTAAGTCTACACAAATGCGAAGATCACCGTTAGGTTTAGGAAATGGAACTAGTCCCGAACACCGCTTTCTAGGTTCAGTAACAGGAGAAATGACTCCCATCCTGGTCATGTCTTCTAATTGATGTTGGACTTGCTCCATTAGTGGGTGTGGAATCTTCCTAGGTGTGAAAAGTCAAACTGGTTTAGCATCTTTTCACAAAGTAATACCATATTTGGTCTTCAGTCTCCCTAGACCAGTAAACAATTTTGGGAATTCCTCTTGGAAGTGACTCCTAGATTCTTGTTGCTTAATTTCTTTCACTTTCTTTGTAAGATGAAGGTCAATGCAAACTCTTCTACTTAAAATAGAGAATTCCTGATTCCATAGAATATACAGTGTTTCTGATATCTGCTTTCCCTTGTACTGGAGTGTTGTCTGTAGCTTCCTCTTTACTTCGAGTTCAATCCATCCTGGGCCATGTAACTGAGTTTCTGTCAGTTGCAGAAAATGTGTTGATAACCATGGTTTTTTTGTCTGACACTTGCTCCGGTGTCTAGTTTAAAATTAGTGACGTGTCCTTGAAATATATATCTGCAGATCAAAATTCCTGATTAGGATCATTGATCTCACCAAGAAAGTGTTTTGGTTGCTCTCCTGAAGGAGGTTGTTTAACTTCATTAACCACTCTCTACTTGAATACTTTGTCTTTTGAACTTGTGGGAGTAGAGATTTTACTTTGGCACATTTTACCAAAATGCCCTATTTACTTGCAGTGGAAGCATTCTGCTTTGCTTGCAGGACACTGTTCATACCTATGGGGACTTTTGGCACAATGCTGACAGGGTTTAATGACATCTTTCGCTCCCCCTCCCCCCACCACCCCGCCCACTCAGCGTACCTTTCTTTCTGGTGCTTCATTTACATCCCTCTGGTTAAGGAACTGCAAAGTTGCTGGAGGTTTCCTGAACCAAGGTCTTTCTTCACCTATCAGGATTGCTCTGTTGTTCTTGCGGACCTCATCAGCTGAATAGTTTTGTCCAGGGTGAGGTCTTCTTTAGACTGCGATAAATCTGATAGGGATTCATCAGCAATACCTACTACAAAGCGGTCTCTTATTAATTCTGCTTTAAGATCTCTATATTCACATCCTTCAGCTAGCCTGTAAAGGTCATTGATAAAATCATTAACTGTTTCACCTGGTTTCTGGACACGTCTGTTGAATCTTGCTTTTTCAAAACTCTTATTGCTGTGCAAGGTGAGATAAGAATCAAAATCTTTTAAAACTTCATTGAATTTGGCTATGTCTCATTAATGCCTTGTCTTGCAAAAAAAATCATCTGCTATATCCCAAGTAGAATTCAACAATGTGTTAACTTGCTCTGCTTCGGACTGACTGTCTAATTTGGAAGCATTTCTGATCTCAGAAATCTTTTTTACCAGAGTGACCAATTTTGGGTTTGATTTGGTCCTTCCATGCGTCCAAACCTCTCTGGTATTGTGAATTGTAGCACCATAGCTTCAATTTGTTTTACTTTCACTTTTGGGTTTTTCCTTCTGGTGTCAGAAGTTTCCCATGCTTTTTCAGCCCAGTGCTATTGCCTTATGGCTAATATTTCTGCCTTTGCATCTCGCCACTAGATTTAGGATTAATTTACTCCTTGTATTAAACTCAGATTTATAGCATTACTGCCATACTCCTTTAACTCCATTCTCACAGAGAATCGAATATTTGCAGCCTCGTTTTTTTTTCTTCTTTGCTCCCGTCACCACGTGTAATGGTGCCAACCTCAGATCAGCTCTCACGATAAGGGCTTTCCTGGTACTGCTTGCCTCGTGTCATTAGGGACAAAATTGTCTTTTACCCTCTTTCAGGGTTGATCACCAGATCCTCGATTGTTGTTTGTCTTGCCGGCTCGAAGCCTTCGATCACTGGACCGGATTTCTACAGCCGATTCCTCAGCTCTTCGTGTCTGGAGCTCTGGGGCTTTTTCACAGCCTCTTCTTGAGTCCTGAAGTTTTGGCGTTTTTCCCAGGTCAGCCCTCTTCTACATTTCTTCCAAATCTTTTTCTGGGTGCAGCATGGTAAGAACCACTGTTATTTTCAAATTCACCGCTGATCACCATATTGTATGTTTATTTGGTATGCTGCCGCCTTAATATGCTTGGTTAGTCTAGGTTAGAGAGATTCCTTAGTCTGGAGTAATTAGAACATTAACTTTTATTGCACTTAACTATGTACAGCTTCACATGTGATTCCTCTAAAGCCACGCTGCATCTATCTTCAAGCCTCTCCCACATGTGATCTCTTACATCATCATGGTAGGAGGTATTCTTTACACTCTCTGAACATTAACCCTTTCAAACCCTTATACTACAAAGTTCCTCCATCTCTCATTGTAACTTCAGCAGAAACTGATGACACCGCTGCCCAATCAAATGGCAGAAACCAACTTGTGTCAGGCCTCCACAGTTAATGGGTTTTCTGATTTGACTTTGTCAAGAGAGATAGAAAGAATTACATTTCTATAGCGCCTTTCACAAGCTCAGGAGGTTCCCAAAGCACTTTACAGCAAATCAAGCGCTTTTGAAGTGCATTCACTGCTGTAATGTGAGAAACATAGCAGTCAATCTGTGCACAGCAAGATCCCACAAACAGCAATGTGTAAATAACTGGATCATCTGTCTTTTAATGATGTTGGTTGAGAGATGAGTATTGGCCAGGACACTGGGAAGAACTCACCTGCTCTTCTATGATCTGTGGTATGGGATCTTTTATATCTATGTAAGAGGGCAAACTGGACCTCAATTTAACCTGGGTTCTAAATAAGTTGAACATAACTTTTCTTATTTTGAATTCTTTTCCTCCAGAAAGGAACTCCAGTGCTTTAAAATCATAGAATGATATAGCACAGGAAGATGCTATTTGGCCCATCGGACCGTGCTGGTTGTTTGAGAAAGATATCCAATTAGTCTCACTGCCCTGCTCTTTCACCATAGCCAGACAGTTATTTATTTTCCTTTTCACGTATTTATACAATTGCTTTTGGAAGTTACTATTGACCTGCTTCCACTGCCCTTTCAGGCAGCACTTTCCAGATCATGATAACTCGCTTTATATAAAAAAAAATCAACCTCATGTCACCTCTGGTTCTTTTGCCAATTTATTGCCTTGAATAGCTTCATTCATGACAGTCAGTGTTCCTCCTCGCAATGGCTGGTCAGTGATCCCTGCTGGACAGGGATTGCATGTTGGGACTTTGGGCAAAGACACCGTCGGGCTTTGCTGATGGAGGGCCTTGGGAAGAATTTGTTATGGTCAAGGTACTATATAAATGTGAATTGTTGCTGAATTGGCCAAGGTACCAAAGGGGGGAACTCAAACCTTTGAAATTGGACCTCAGCAAGAGTCTGGGTGAGAAAATTGAAGGCAGCAAAACAAAAGGATTGTGAAACTGAGACTACATCATCATTTTGAAATCCAATTTAAATCTGAATTACAAAGTCTATTTTGTGGTTCCTTAACTCCAATATATTCATTGGAACAGACCATAATTACTAAGATACAGATTTTTTTGATTCAGTAGTGCAGGGAAAGAGAGAGAGCTGTAACCTGTGGAGGAGTGTAAGAGCATTTACAGTGTCATAATGAAGTGCTTTGCATGTAGAGTAATGGATGGAGTGCAGGGAGTTACCAGCGTATAATTTTTCATGCAGTCACACACAACAAGAACGTCTCCTGCTTTAAAGTGCTTGAGGGAGCTTTGTGTCTGGAATCCTTTTTAAAAGGTGGAGAAGTCCCTCGGCAGACATCACAAAACGATACTTCTATTGTAAATCAAATCAGAGGCACAATTGCACTTACATCCTTAGGCAAAGTTCTTCAGTTGAATTCCTCCTTCAATGATTTGAAAAGTGGAGAAGTTCAGTGATCAGATATGACAGTACAGAACTTACCTAATAAATATTGTACCGAGTGTTATTTGGTAGTAGACTTTTTAACTACATAGAAAGAGAGCGTTATCTGCAGCAACACACAACTGGGTTGAACAGGCTCTTTTCTCGAGAAAAGAGAAGGCTGAGAATTGAAAAGAAAGAAACAGAATTGAGACCCAATTGAAGTCTTTAAAATTATGAAGTGCTCTGATAGGGTAGACATAGAGGAGATGTTTCCACAAAACTAGGGGTCATAAATATAAGATAGTTACCAATAAATCCAATAGGAAATTCAGGAGAAACGTCTTTACCCAGAGAGTGGTGAGAATGGGGAACTCACTGCCACAGAGTTGTCGAGGTGAATAGCATATATGCATTGAAGGGGAAGCTAGATAAACACATAAGGGAGAAAGGAATGTTAGTGGAGTGAGATGAAGAGGAATGGGAAGAGGCTTATGTAGACAATAAATACTGTCATTGACCTGTTAGGCTGAATGGCCTGTTTCTTTGCTGTAAATTCTATGTAATTGAAACAATTGGCTGCTTTTGTTTCATTTGCTTTGAACACTTTAGTTTATTAGCTCTAAAAATATTGGAGCTGACAAGAAAAAAAAAAGGGCTGCTTAACAGGGCAGGGAATGTTGGATGTAGGATGCAACCTTCAGGAATATGTCTAACCTGATGCTACTCCCAGCTATCCTGAAGCAGGTTAATGCTTCATTGCATCTTCCTTAATGTGACATTGTGGATTCCAAACCAATGAATGCAGTCGCATTAGAACTAATCAGAGCTTGAACCTAATCCGTTGGCTTTCAAACTTTAAGGATTTATGTAGAAGGCTTTTGTCTCCATCTGCTGATGGTATGGTGCTTGTTGTCATGGGGGGTGGGGGAAGTGGGAGTCCCAGGTGGGAAGCCTCACCTCACCATGCGCTTGAAAATATCTGTCACAAAGGAGTTCATGATGCTCGTGGCCTGAAAGGAGTTGCTGGTTCCGGGAGTGAACCTGCTTCGTCACTTTGCAGTTGGACTCACTATCCTCCCATGACTTTCACTGCTTATCGCCTGTCTCTCTTTACTGGCTGCTTTATTCCAAGATTTTACTGACCCCCTTCTTGGGAGCTGCTTTCTACTCCTTGGCTATTTTCAAACCCAATATCAGAAAGTTACCCTTTCCCTGAACCATTGCATTTTTCAAGATCCCATGACTTAAAATGGAGGAAAGTAAGCAAAAAATAAGAATAAGATTGAAAGTGCATAAACAACTAGCTGGCATCATTTTTAAGACAGTAATTTAATCTCCAAAACTACAAACAACTCGTGTTTTGGTCTGATGGAATCCAATGATTGAATTACAACCATAGCTCCCTCCCAGATGTGTGTTATCTTATATTTATAACCAGTGATACATGAGACTGTAAACCTTATTACCCATGTGACACTTATTTGGAAATCTGTTCATTAGATTTTGTGCTTATTTTATTGTATTGCATTTGATGACAGATCAAAGCACTGGTTCAGGATTCAACTTTAAATAGATTTACTTCTCGACTGGATTTTAATTTTTATTTGGTTGCTCAAAGTCACAAGAACAGAATCAGTCAAGATATGGAACTGAGACTGAGAGACTTATCTGAGAAGGACAGATTCTGGTTGCCTTTTTATAGTGAATTAGAGAGGGACAAATTGCATTCCTTTAGCAGCTATTATATCTCACAGTAACATCCCAAAATACTTCATTTTTAGTGATTCTCAATGACTGTTATTATATAGGGAATCACTGCAGCTATTTTGCTGCCTGCAAAATGACACAAACAACAATTACATTTGATTACATAGAATTTACAGCACAGAAATAGGCCATTCAGCCCAACTGATCTATACCAGTGCTTATGCTCCACACAAGCCTCCTCCCATTCTATTCCATCTCACCCTATCACCATATCCCTCTATTCCTTTCTCCCTCATGTGCTTATCTAGCTTATCGAACGCTTTCACAGTCCTAAAGACCTCTATCAGGTCACCAATCAGTTTCCTTTCCAGAGAAAGGAGCCCCAATCTGTTCAGTCTTTCCTGACAGTTACACCCCCTCAGTTTGTTATGTGAATGATGTAAATATTTTTTGGTTTAGCTGATAGAGGGTGGAAAGTTGGCCAGGGCACAAGAAGAACTGAAGCATTTACCTGAATCACCAGATCGAAGACTCAGTTTACTACTACCAAATCAAACCAATGCACAAGCAGAGATAAAAACAGAAAATGCGAGAAATACTCAGCAGGTCAAGCAGAATCTGTGGAGAGTGAAACAGATCGGGTCAATGACCTTTCATCAGAACTGGAAAAGTTTAGAGATGTAATAGGTTTTAAGTAATTACAAAAGAGGGGAGGTGGTGTGGGTGGTGTTCGGGGGGGTGGGGGGTGGGGGTGTGGGGGTTGAGAACAAAAGGGAAGGTCTGTGATAGGTGGAGGGCAGGAGAGATTAAATGACAAAAGGATTGCTGGTGCAAGGCAAAGGCAGATGGTAATGAGACAAGTAAAGACAGAAAGATGGGTCTAGAAGAGGTGTAAAGGGCGGCACAGTGGCGCAGTGGTTAGCACCGCCACCTCACAGCTCCAGCGACCCGGGTTCAATTCTGGGCACTGCCTGTGTGGAGTTTGCAAGTTCTCCCTGTGTCTGCGTGGGTTTCCTCCGGGTACTCCGGTTTCCTCCCACAAGCCAAAAGACTTGCAGGTTGGTAGGTAAATTGGCCATTATAAATTGCCCCTAGTATAGGTAGGTGGTAGGGAAATATAGGGACAGGTGGGGATGTGGTCGGAATATGGGATTAGTGTAGGATTAGTATAAATGGGTGGTTGATGGTCGGCACAGACTCGGTGGGCCGAAGGGCCTGTTTCAGTGCTGTATCTCTAAACTCTAAACTCTGAACTAAATGGGAACAACAGAATCATCACCCAACAGCTGCTGTCTGAAAAAATGTGCAGTGGTGATGACATGAAATTATTGAACACAGTGCTGAGTCTGGAAGATTGTTAAGTGCTTAATCGAAAGATTAAATGCTGTTTCTCGAGCTTCCATTGAGCCTCATTGGAACAGTGTAGGAGTCTGAGGACAGAGCGGTCAGAATAGCAGTGGGGCGGAGAATGAAAATGACAGGGGACTGGAAACCTGGGGTCACATTTGTGACTGAATGGAGGTGTTCTGCAAAGCAATCACTGAATCTGTGTTTAGTCTCCCCAGTGTAGAGGAGACCACATCGTAAGCAGTGAATACAGTATACTAAATTAAAATAAGTACAAGTAAATCGCTGTTTCAGCTGGAAGGA
Organism: Heterodontus francisci; assembly: GCF_036365525.1. NCBI lineage: Eukaryota > Metazoa > Chordata > Chondrichthyes > Heterodontiformes > Heterodontidae > Heterodontus > Heterodontus francisci. Next base: position 8,861,642 of record NC_090387.1, read on the forward strand.
ATGTTTGGGCCTTGGATGGTGAGAAGGGAGAAGGTAAAAGGGCAGGTATTGCATCTCCTACACTTGCATGAGAAGATGCAGTGGGAAGGGGAGGGGGTTTTGGGGGTGACTGAGCAGTGGACCAGGGCATTGCAGAGGGAGAATGTTGAAAGGGAAGGGAAGGGGAATATGTAATAAAAGCAAAATACTGCAGATGCTGGAAATCTGAAACAAAAAACTGAGGGCTGAATTTTACCTGCCCCTCGATGCCACGGATCACGGTATGGGGGCCGTTAAAATTCTGCGGAGAGAGGCCCGTTGCGACCGGTGACATTGAGAAGGGCCCGCTGAAAATTACTGGCTGCAGGGGGAGCTCAGTGCGGCCCCCCCCCCCCTCTGCCGCACTGTGGCGGCACCACAATTAGAATATGTTAAACGGTACTCACATCTGCAGATTATGCAGCCTGCTGCCTCGCCATGGGCAACTCTGGATTTTTTGCTGAACAGGCGGCCGTCACGTGCCGTCCCATTCACGCTTGGAAAAGCCAGCTGGTCCTCAGAGGCAGAAGTTGTCGCCAGTGAAGGTAAGTTCTGCCATTCAGGGGTCTTGCTCTGCATTACAGAAGGGAGGGGGTCGAGGATTACGAGACAGAAAGCGCTACAGGCATGAAGGGAGGTACTGTGTACTCTCCCTCAGTAAACAGTGTACGCTCTGCGTTTGTTTGTGTTTGTGAAGCTGCAATGACACTCGAGTCACACTGTGTGGGGGGAGGGTGCCAGAAAGGGTAAGAGCATTAAGATTATATGGATGTTGGGGGCAATCGATTCAGCTGGTAGGATCTTGATGTGGTCATGCTGTGCCACTCTGAGTGTTGTCCAAGATGGGCAATGCCATGGCATGCCACATAGTTGATCCATGAAAGCAGCTGATGTACCCATCAACACTAATCCCTGCCCTGTTAGTAACCTTTGAATACATGAAGGGTTCAACCATATTTATCACATGGAAATAGGTACGGCTCATCCTACATGGTGTGATCCTCTGCTCCTGAGGATCCGTATGCACCAGAGGCAAAATAAACAGGCAGATTCGATCCACGTAGAGGCCCCGGTCGTGAGCAGCAGCCCCCAAGGGGAGATTACCATGACAATTGCCGTGCATCTACAGGCCCCACATGAAATGCCATCAGATGTCAGAGCACAAGTTTCAGAGGCGATTGTGCATGTAGTGAGGGTGGTGACACGTCTCTGTGCCTTGCTCAAAGATGACCTGCAGCCCATGGGCTTCAGTGGACATCCTGTACCTTTGGTCCTCATCGTGGCAGCGGGTCTCAAGCTTGACGCCTATGCAGCTTTTCAGGACCCACCAGAAACCTTTGTGGGATCACACAATTAGCAGTACACCACTGCATCAGGGAGGTCACCAACGCCCTGCACTGGAGGGCCAGTGTGTATGTCCATTTCAGGATGGACTCTCACAGCCAGCTCCAGAGGGCCATCGGTTTCTGCACCATTGCCGGAGAACCATAGGTTGTAATGTTCATAGACTGCACTCATGTGGCCATCAGGCCTCCCGCCAGGCTACCACCTGCCGACGTCACCATTAAAGGAACCCTCTCAATCTAGGTGAAGCTGGTATGTGATCACCGCAGACGCTTCATGCAAATCTTGTCCGGCAGCTTTCATGACACCTGGGATCTGCACCAGTCCCAGCTACCACTGCTGTTCACTAAACTGGCTCAAATGGAGGGTGGATTCTTGGAGATAAGGGCTATCCCTTGCACACATGGCTCCCGACACCAGTGAGAGACCCAACCACTGCTGAAGAGGAGAGATACAATGCCAGTCACTGAGCTACATGAGCCAGCATTGAGCAGGAGATCGGCATGCTGAAAGAGTGCCTCCAATGCCTGTATGCATAAGGTGATGCCCTGTACCACGGGCCGAAAAGGCCAGCTCCTTTCTTTGCTGTTCTGCATAACTACATACCCAATAGGGACCAGGCCTAGCATGACAAGCAGAGTCGTCAACAGGGTTCCTCCTCGAACTATGAGGTCGCTGAGGACCTACAAGATGAAAGACGCGAGGGAGGGCAGATGGCACCCAGGCTCTGCATGTAGGGCTAGCAGCGAGCTAGGGATGTATGGCAGTGGCTTATCAGACAAAGGCTGTCTGCTCCATAGGAACCAACATGAGTTCTGCAAACCACACATCACCCTTGCTCACCGACTGTGCACCAGTCCACATGTGCAGCCTCCTTGTGTAAACCATTAGAGGCAGCAGCTGACCGAGCCAATGTCCATGTCACTGCATCCTTGGAGATGCTGATGAGTAATAGTAGCATGGCAAAGATATTATTGCATACGTTGGCTCTCCTGAAAGGCCAACGGTGCAAAGGGATGTGACATTGGCGCTACATGCTGGCACACATCATTCGCACAGAGAAAAGGACAGACATGTTGGTGAGGAACATTTAGTGAAAGACATATTTACATTGCTGTGACACCCGTGCATTCCCTTTTGCGTCAGTGTGTTCTCTGTAAACCTCTGTAATACCTTTTATGGTATATTTAAGTCTCATGTCCTGCAATGTGTAAAATTAAGAGTATTCACACAGGTGCAGTACGCCTACAAGAAGGAATGTTACACTTGAGTGGAAGAAGAGGCTCGTAACTTCACAGGACACTGGGACACAGCAGGGTCAGTATGTGTCAGCAAAGCAGAAAGTGCTGGGGTCACTCAGCAGGTCAGGCAGCATCTGTGGAGAGAGAAGCAGAGTTAACTTTCAGGTCTATGAACTTGGACAAGTTAACTCTGATTCTCTCTCCACAGACGCTGCCTGACCTGCTTGATTTCTGCTGCACTTTCTGCTTTTCTGACAGTAGCCCCACTCTTCAGCTGTCAGGAAGCAGATGCTAAGGCACTTAAAATAAGGCCCCAGTACTTGCTGTACAGCTGTCAAAAGGTCTCTCACTGTGCCGAATAGCACGGGGGCTCTGCAGCGTCCGCTAAATGCGGGCACCCAGCTGAGTTTAAAGGGCGCAGCCGTGCACCTAAATAAAATTCAGCCCAGAAAGTGCTGGAAATACTCAGCAGGCCTGGCAGCATCTGTGGAGAGAGAAACAGCGTTAACATTTCAGGTCAGTGACCTTTCATCAGAACTGGCAAAGGTTAGAAATGTAATAGATCTTAAGTAAGTAAAACAGGGGTGGGGGGAAAGAGAACAAAAGGGAAGGTGTGTGATAGGACAGAGGGCCGGAGAAGTTAACTGACAAGGAGGTCATGGGACAAAGCTGTTGTTACGACCAGGTGAGAAAAGTGTCTCAGGGTTCCCTCTCAGCCTTCACCTGGTCTTACCATAACAAGGTTTAATTTTAAACACACTGGGTTTTTAGCTCCACCTTGGTGAATCCTTGTTCTCCACTTTCCAATTATAAGGCAAACAAACCAGCACAAACAGGCTTTCTTAGGTTTTAAGAAGAAAAGTTGAAATTTATTAAACAAACTTAAACTCTAATTCGGTTAACGCCTACAGATACATGACGTGCTAGCCTGCATACGTGATACATACATGCAAATAGAGACAGAAAAGAGCAGAAGAAAAGGTTTGTGGCAAAATATAAAGAGTTTTTGTTACGGTTCTTCCAGCTTACTGTGGAGTCCTTAATTGTAGGTAGATCTTGCTTTTCGTTGGGGCCCAGCATTCTTCTTAAGTGTTGTTCACTGTAGGAGGCTTTTCATTCTTGGGGTTCATACATCTTCAGTGGATTTAGAGGCTTGTGAGAAAGAGATGGGAGTACACAGACAGGAGACACTGTGGCGAGTCTGCCAGGAGAGATCTTCTCAGTCCAGGAGCATTCTACTTTCTGCCCAAACTGTACAAATTCAAAAAAAACAGGTTGCCCAGCAGGTTAGTCATGTGACTAGCTGGTTTGACCATGTCTGTTTGTGTATTCAGCCATCTTAGCAGTCAACCTGGAATGCGAGCTCCCCCACCTTCAATGTCTGGTGATCAAAAGTCCATTGTGGGTTGAATGTGTCAGGGAATGGTCCTTTGCCATTTCCAAGCACTGCCTGTTAATATGCAAATGTCTTTCCAGCCAAGATCTGGCAATTTTTTAAAGCAAGTCCTTTCTTCACTTCAACAACAGTTTGAAATTTAATGTCCGTGTGGCGAAATTAATATGCCTCATGCTTGGCAGTTCGGAGCCTGCCTGACAGTGTGCTTAAAGACAAAGCATTATTGCAGAGAGTATTAATAACAGAGTAATTAACAACCCTAGCCAAAGGCACAAATATGAAAAACCCAGTTTAAGGCAGGCATATGATAAAAAAAATGATAAAACAAAATAAAATAAAATAATAATACAAAAAGGCCAATCATGCTCTGAAATTATTGAACATTGACTTTTCATCAGAACTGAACAAAGTTAGTGATGTAACAAGTTTTAAGCATGCACAGAGCAGAGAAAAGGGGAAGGGGAGGAAAGAACAAAAGTCTGTGATTGTGTGGAAGACAGGAGAGAACCCCTCGTCCTCCTCTTCCACCCCACCATCCCTCACATTCAGCAGATAATCCTCCACCACTTCTGCCACCTCTGGCATGATGCCACCACCAAACACATCTTCCCCTGCTCTCATGCCCACATTTCTGTGCATGGTCTGCTGCTGTGTTCCGGTGAACATCAATGCAAGCTCGAGGAACAGCAACTCATTTTCCGATTCGGAAATTCCAGAGTTTAGAGCCGCAGCAGCTGAAGGCATGGCTGCCAATGGTGGAGTGATTACAATTGAGACTAAGCACAAGGGCAGAATTAGAATGAGAGATCTTGGAGGACTGTGGGGTTGTTGGAGATTACAGGGATAGGGAGGGGTGAGGCTATGGAGGAATTTGAAGACAAGAATGAGAATTTTGAAATTAAGGTGTTGCCAGACCGTGAGCCAATGTTAGTTAGGGAGCTTATGGGAAGTTGGGAGAGTGGGACTTATTACGATTTAGGATACAGGCAGCAAAGTTTTGGGTGAGTTCAAGTTTGTGGAGGGTACAATGTGGGAGGCTGGTCAGGAGTGTGTTGGAATAGTCAAGGCGAGAGGTACAAAAGCATGGATGAGAGTTTCAGCAGCAGATGAGCTGAGGTGGGGACAGTAGGAGGTCTTAGTGAAGACGAGGATATGGGCTTGGATGCTCACCGTGATGTCAGATTTACTTAAAAAAAAACACAACGGCCAATTTCTAAAAGGAACAGTGGAGCAGCAAGGTAGGAAAATAAAGGTCGGTCGCAAGGGTCGAGGATCATTACTGGGCATAAAAAGGAAGTTATAGTTGGACGGACAGAAGCTAGAGAAAAAGAATAGGAATGAAAATGGGAGAATAATTCTATCTTTAATGTTTTAAATTCATTCTCAGGTGGTGGGCATCGCACACAAGGTCAACATTTAGTGCCAATCTCTAGCTGCCCTTAGAAAATAGTGGCGGGCTTTCTTCTTGAACTGCTGATAACCATCTGGATACAACTGAGTGCCTGGCTAAGCCACTTCAGAGGGTGTTTCAGAGTCAACAATGTTGGTGCATGACTGGAGTCACATATAGGCCCAGACTGGATAAGGTCATCAGGTTTCCTTCACTGAAGGACATCGGAGAAGCAGTTGGATTTTTATGACATTCGACAACCTCAGGGTCACTTTTACTGATACCAGATTTTTATTTTCAAATTTTAAAAAATTGAACTCAATTTTCCGACTATCATGGTGGGATTTGAACCCACTTTCTCTGCATTATTAGTCCAGTAATGTAACATAGCATAGCCCCTACTCCGTCCTCCAAATAATATTCATATTTCTTTCAGTGTCACAGTGCGAAAGTGAAAACAAAGCTAAATGTAGATTATCTCAGGAGAATCAAACTTCTCCTAGTTTGGTCAGTGATCCAAAGGTATGAAAAAGGACTGAAAACGTTTTTAAAGTTTCTGTTGGAGAAGGAAAAATCCTGGAATGTGTGTCAACCAACAGCTTTATTTGTAATGCAGGCAGAACGGAAATGTCCCCCGTATTGAAGTGGAATTAATCACTGCGGAGATCGAGAGGCTGCCACTGAGGAAAGGCAGGTTGATTGAAGAACCAAACCTCTGATCAAGTTCTTCAACCAAGCTTCCGATCCTTAATTATAATCTGTTGTAAGATTGTGAGGGAATGACTTGATACGTCAAGACTCTGCAGCCTCGTAAAAGGACACATCAGAAGGGACCTCATGGAAGTATAGAAGCTACTTAACGTCATAGAAAAAAAAGGACAGAGAATTATACTTTCAAATGTGCCAGGGCTGCTGGAGAAAAGGTCATAGGCTCAAGGTAGTAAAGAGTAGATTTGTTACAGCAACATTTACATAACATTGATAATGTGGTAAAACATCCCAAAGAACATTTTAGGGATATAGTCAGACAGAAATTGAAACCAAACCAAAGAATGGGATGTTAGATGGGTGAGTAAATTCTTGGTCACAGAGGCTGGTTTTAAAAAGTTTCTTAAAGGAGGAGAGAGGGAGATGTAGAGAGGTGTAGATATTTAGAATCATAGAATAGTAGAATGCTTACAGCACAGAAGGAGGTCATTCAGCGTCATGTCTATGCTGACTCTCCACAGGATCAACTCACCTAGTCCCACTCTCCCACCTTTTCCCCAGGTAATTATCCAGTTGTCTTTTGAAAGCCCTGATTGAATCTACCTCTACCACACTCTCAGGCAGTGCATTCCAGATCGTACAAAAGATTTTCCCTCATGTCGCCATCGCTTCTTTTGCCAATCACCTTAAGTCAGTGTCCTCTGATTCTGGATCCTTCCACCAATGGGAACAGTTTCTCCCTATCTACTCAAACCCCTCATGATTTTGAACAGCTCTATCAAATCTCCACTTAATCTTCTCCAAGGAGAACAGCCCCAGTTTCTCTAACCTATCCACGTAACTCATCCCTGGAACCGTTCTCATGAATCTTTTCTGCACCCTTTCTAATGCCCTCACATCCTTTCTAAATTAGGCTGGACACAATGCTCCTGTTGAGGCCGAGGCAGTGTTCTATACGGGTTTATCATAACTTCCTTTTTTTGGTTTTTTTTGTGAGGGAATCTTAGAGCCCAGGACATAGACTTTGCTTGAAGGCAAGGCCGCCAATGACAGGCAAAAGGAAGATGGGGATGCCAAAGAGGCCAGAGTTGGAGGGACGCCAAGTATTCAGAATGGATGTAAAGTTAGAAGAGGTTACAGGGTAAGGGAGATTGAGGACATGCAGGGATTTGAGCATGAGGATTAGAATATTGAATGCAATAATAGACCAGGAGCCAGAGAGCACTCAGGTGATGAGTGAATGGGACTTGGTGTGAGTTAGGATACAGACAGCAGAGATGAACTCAGGTTTCTGACAGTGGAAAATGGGAGGCTGGCCAGAGAAACATTGGACGAGTCGAGCCAGGAGGTTACAAAAGCATGGACAAGGTGTATGGCAGTAGATGAGCTGTGGCAGGGGTGGAGGAAAGCAATATTCTGGAGGTGGATGTAGGTGATCTTGGTGGTGGCGATGATAGAAGTCACTAGAAAGTATTTCTTCACACAGTGGGTGATCAGCAGCTCAGAGGGATTGTCATGAAGGATAGCTGGCATTGAAGAACTAGGATAATGGTATATGGGGAGAGAATAAGGTTTTAGTGGGTGGGTTGCCAAATTCATGTCAGCCAACAGAGAATGGCAAAACATTGGACTCCAGGCGAGGAATTTTGTTCTGGTGGTGGGGGGTCTCGACATCTTTGAAAAAGCAATGCAGAGATCCCTGTGCTGCCTCTTTTCCATAAGACCTGCTGAATCTAATGCCAATTAGGCACTTAAGTGGACCTTGTTGCCGGAGGTCCGCCCTTGGAGAGCTCCTGGCCAATCAGAGGCCGGCAGCTGCAGCGCCACTGTAGAAGCAGTGGCTGTTGCTGGAGGAGCGCTTACCAGAGGCAGAGGAGTGTCACTGGACCCAGGCCACAGGTAGGTCAGGGCGGGAGGGGTCTCACGGGAGGGGGACCATGGGGGAGGGGGGTTAGCAGCTAGGGCAGGGGGGCTCTCAGCGGGGCCCCTCCTTCCCAATGCCTTGTCCCTCGTTCAGGAGCTCAGTGCCTTTAATGAGGCCGTTCACAGGCCTTCCCACCCCAGACTAAATTTTGGCGGAGGCGGGATGGTGGCAGGTTTCCCACCCACCCCCCCCCCCGCCCCATGCCCCCCCCCCCCCCCCCACCATCATCCCACCCGATTTTATACTGTCCCCACCTTCAAACCTGGCGTAGGGGGAAAGTATAAAATTCCCACAAGTGGATCACAAGGTTGGCGAGCATAAACTGCTGGAGCTTAATTTACAGAATGAGCTGATGACTTTTATTGGCATTCTGCTGACAATACAACCTTTCTGCAGGATGCACTGCAGCAACCCGCCGAAACTTCATCAGCAGCGCCTCCCAAAACTATGTCCTCCATGACCTGGAAGAACAAAGGCAGCAGTCGCATGAGAACACACAAATTCCCCACCAAGCCATGCACTAAAATGACTTGGAAATATATCGCTGTTCCTTCACTGTCGCTGGGTCAAAATCCTGGAACTCCCTTCCTAACAGCCCATGGATTGCAGCAGTTCGAGGAGGCTCACCACCAGCTTCCCAAGGCCAACTTGTTAGTGATACCCATATCTCCAAAATGTATTTTTAAAAAAGCTAACATCACATATGACAGTGCATAGGCCCCTTTAAGGGGGATCCTGCATGACAGGTAGTACTGTTAAGCACATTTTCTTTCTTGAGGCAGAGATCAAAGTTACCATACTGGCTGTTATAAAAACTGTTAAATACTCCATCTGTCTCTGAGCGCAAATGTTACACTCTAGACTTTCGCAGCATCCTTTTATGTCAGTAGCCGTAACTGTTCAACAGCTTTACTCAATTTAGTTTCTTGCTGTGGCAGATTTTATGCTGCTTTTTGTCGGATAAAATGTTTCCAGGGAAATCAGTAATTTACGGGAAATTGTCAATTTCACTTACAGAGGTCAAATGTTAGATGATATAAGGACAGGGAACGTCGCACTGTTACAGTATTAGCTGCAGGGAGTGATGGAAGAGCGGAACTGGAGATGTTTGGTTGCAATTTTCCACTTCAGGGAATCTTCAAGCAAGGTGGCCCCATAGGTAGTTTAGACAGAACAGGAAGTTTCAAAGGGGCACTGATAGATTAAGTGAGTGGGCAAAACTGTGGTAGATGCAATTCAATGAGGGGCCCATTTGCCCTGTCGGGTGGATGTAAAAGTTCCTGTGACACTATTTGTAGAACAGCAGGGGAGTTCTCCTTGGTGGCCTGGGCAATAATTATACTCCAACCAACAACCCAACACAAACTATCTGGACTATCATATTGCTGTTTCTGGGAGCTTGCTGTGCACAAATTAGTGTTTCCCTACATTTACAGCAGTGACTGCACTTCAAAAGTACTTCATTGGCTGTAAAGTGCTTTGGGACATCCTGAGGATGTGAAAGGTGCTATAGAAATGCAAGTTTTTTTTCTTTCTTCCATTTTGACCTCTTCTAAATGCTCCAATTTTAAGAAACTCTGGTTAGACTGCATTTGGAGAGCTGTGTTCAATTCTGCACACCTCATTAAATATAGTGCCTTTGGAGAGAGTGCAGTGCAGATTCACCACAAAAATACCAGAGCTAAAGGGTTAAATTAGGAGGACTGTTTGTACAGACAAGGCTTGCATTCTATTGAGTGTAGAAGATGAAGGGGTGATCTAATTGAGGTGTTTACGATCATTAAAGGATTTGATTGGGTAGATAGAGAGAAACTATTCTCTCTGATGAGAGGAGTCCAGAACAAGAGGCATAAACTTGACATTAAAGATGGACTGTTCAAAAGTGATGCCAGGATCACTTCTTCACACAAAGGGTAGTGGAAATCTGGAACTCTCTCCCCTCAAAAAAACTATTGAGGCTGGCATTAAATTGAAAATTTCAGAGCTGAGTTTGTTAGATTTTTGTTAGGCAAGGGTATTCAGGCATATGTTCAAAGACGGGTAAATGGAGTTACAACACAGATCAGCCATCATCCAATTGAATGGCAGAACAGACTCGAGTAGTTGAAAATTTGACACCAAGCCACATATAGAGATAACATGACCAAAAATTTTCGAAAAGACGTACGCTTAAAGTAATTTCTTAAAGAAGCTGAGAGAGAGAGAAATAGAGAGGGGAAAGATTTAGAGAGGGAATTTCAGAGTTTAGGATCTAGACAGCTGAGGTCATGGCAGCCAATGGTGGAGTGATTAAAATTGTCAATGTGCAAGTGGCCAGAATTTCAGGAACGCAGAGAGATCTCGGCAGGCTGTGGGACTGAAGGAGGTTACAGAGATAGGGAGGAGTGAGGCCCTGGAGAGAGTTGAAAATAAGGGTGAGGATGTTAAAACTGAAGCAGTGCTTAATTGGGAACCAATGTAGTCAGTGAGCATGAGGGTGATGGGTAAGAGACTCGACTACTCATCTATGAGGCCAAATCCACTGAGCTTCTAACAAACTTTAAGAGGTACATACCATCATCATAAACTCTGGGGTGATGTATTGACTTTAACAAAATGCGTTTCTGGTTAGATTGTGCGTGGCAGCAAAAGATGCGGCTTTTTGAGTGAACGCACAGTGCACAGCCATCCTACCACTCTTTATACTTACAGATCTTACTTCCACAAAGCCAAAGAGTCCTGCATGAGTTTGAACTCTTTTCCCCACTCCCTCGATGAGCTTTCTTGTCTGATTCAATCATTCATAATTTAAAACATTAAAACAAAAGGGGATGTCCATGTGGACATTGTGAGTCATATCATCTCTCCAGGACAGATGTCAGACCAGCTGATATCAAATTTAATTTTCTTGTTAAGTTGCTCTAATATTGGACAGTGCTGTGGCCAGGCTGCTAATCTACATTGCACTGGTGGCATGAGGAAATGTCGGGGGAAAAAATAAAGCTTTGTAAAGACCAGAAAAATCAAATTACGTGCTGGTAAGTAATACTGTGCTTGATGATGCGATCCACTGCCTGACTCTCCCTTGAGGTTTCGAAAGCTCTTGTGTGCTCCAGGAAGTTAGTCTCAGAAGAATCCTAACCTTATTACCATCTGAAATTGTGTCTGGGCTGGATATATGAAACTCCAGCTCAAGACGGAGGCTCAAATTAAATGGATTTTTCAAAGGGAAAACTTTAACTCCTTGAACAGTTGGTGCCTTTTGTGCGTCTCTGAGTTGTGCCGGAATGAGCACAGTTTCACCATTAGGCGAAAACTGCCAATAATATTTCTCCCGTTATCAATCCAGGTTGGATACGAAAGGGGGATTTCAGATGCTGTAAAATCAGTCGTACAGCATTCACTGAGTAAACTTTTAAAAACTTGCATGCTCTTGGGGACAGATACCTGGGAGTGAGTTGTATAGGGAATGATGAAAGTTCGGAGCAACACCTGGAGTAAGTTACAGGCTGGAGTCATAACAAGCTACGCCTGCTTCACCTAAATTCACAATCTCAGGATGTCCCAAAGTGCTTTACCGCCAATGAATATTGGGCAATTAGGGATGGGCAGCAAATGCTGGGCTTGCCAACAAAGCCCCAATCCCATGGAACAAATAAAAAAAAGTACTTTTTGAAGTGTAGTCACTGTTATAATGTAGGAGATACCAAGAATCAATTTACACACTGCAAGCTCCCACAGACAACACTGTTATAATGACCAGAAAATCTGTTTTTGATGTTTGTTGAAGGATAAATGTTGGCTCATGAACCAGGAAGAACTGTCCTGTTCTTCAAAGTGTTCCAAGGCATTTTTTTTTTTTACATTACCTGAGAGGGCAGATGGGGCATTGGTTTGACATCTCACCTGAAAGATGGCACCTCTGACAGTGCAGCACCCACTCAATGCTGCAATTGACTGTAAACCTGGGCTATATGCTCGAGTCTCTGGAGTAGGGCTGGAACCAACAGCCTATTGATGAAAGTGCTATCACTAAGTTAAGGCAGACACCTTCCATGACCGAAACTGAGGCTTTTGTGAACTTTGACACAGCAACCATGAAGGAATGGCGATATATTTCCAAGTCAGAATGGTTTGTGACTTGGGGAGGAACTTCCAGGTGGTGGTGTTTCCATGTGCCTGCTGCACTTATCCTTCTAAGTGGTGGAGGTCACAGACAATATCCTAGAACTCCCTAACGGAACAGCACAGTGGGAGGACCGTCACCACACGGACAGCCGGGGTTCAAGATAAAGGCCCACCACCACCACCTGAAGGGGAAACCAGGCATGTGTAATAAATGCTGGCATTGCCAGCGATGCCCACATCCTGAGAATTAATATTATTTTTTTAAGTGCTTTTAGTCAGCCTGTAGCTAAGCTTCCCGTCCCCCAGTATGAACAGTGATGGGATGGGAGCTATTTGCAGCTTGAGAGTTTGTAGAGTCATAGGGTCATTTACGGCACAAAAGGAGGTGGTTCGGCTCATTGCGTCCATGCCAGCTCTCCACAGAACTATCCAATCAGTCCCACTCCTCCGCTCGGTCCCCGCAGCCATGCAGATTTATTTCCTTCAAGTTTTCCTTGTCTAACTTATCTCTTCTTCTTCTTCTTTGGCCTCCTTATCTCGAGAGACAATGAGTAAGCGCCTGGAGGTGGTCAGTGGTTTGTGGAGCAGCGCCTGGAGTGGCTATAAAGGCCAATTCTAGAGTGACAGACTCTTCCACAGGTGCTGCAGATAAAATTGGTTGTCGGGGCTGTTACACAGTTGGCTCTCCCCTTGCGCTTCTGTCTTTTTTCCTGCCAACTGCTAAGTCTCTTCGACTCGCCACACTTTAGCCCCGCCTTTATGGCTGCCCGCCAGGTCTGGCGAACGCTGGCAACTGACTCCCACGACTTGTGATCAATGTCACAGGACTTCATGTCGCATTTGCAGATGTCTTTAAAGCGGAGACATGGACAGCCGATGGGTCTGATGCCAGTGACGAGCTCGCTGTACAATGTGTCCTTGGGGATCCTGCCATCTTCCATGCGGCTCACATGGCCAAGCCATCTCAAGCGCCGCTGGCTCAGTAGGGTGTATATTCTGGGGATGTTGGCCACCTCGAGGACTTCTGAGTTGGAGATACAGTCCTGCCACCTGATGCCAAGGATTCTCCAGAGGCAACGAAGATGGAATGAATTGAGACGTCGCTCTTGGCTGACATACGTTGTCCAGGCTTCGCTGCCGTAGAGTAAGGTACTGAGGACACAGGCTTGATACACTCGGACTTTTGTGTTCCGTGTCAGTACGCCATTTTCCCACACCCTCTTGGCCAGTCTGGACATAGCAGTGGACGACTTTCCCATTTGCTTATTGATTTCTGCATCAGGAGACAAGTTACTGGTGATAGTTGAACCTAGGTAGGTGAACTCTTGAACCACATCTGGAGCGTGGTCGCCGATATTGATGGATGGAGCATTTCTGATGTTTTGTCCCATGATGTTCGTTTTCTTGCTGATAGTTAGGCCAAATTCGTTGCAGGCAGCCGCAATCCTGTCGATGAGTCTCTGCAGACACTCTTCAGTGTGGGATGTTAATGCAGCATCGTCAGCAAAGAGGAGTTCCCTGATGAGGACCTTCCATACTTTGGTCTTCACTCTTAGATGCCTGTCATGATCTAATACACCTGTATTAAATCTCTGCTCAGTCTCCTTTGTTCTAAGGAGAACAAACCCAGTTTATCAAAATAGAGTTTTAAACTTTTTTTTAAAGAGGTAACACAATATTGTAAGGCACAGAATGTGTTGTTATTAGTGTTGCCAACTCTGGATGAAGTATCCCTGGGGGTGTCACCAAATGCCCTCCTTTCTCCAATTGGCACATCTCCACACTTCCACCGTTGGTCAACCGACATGTTTATCTTCTTGGTGCCTAGCCTTTCCACTACCAATGGAAAAGTTACTTTTATATTTGTTGATGGGAGGTGGGCATCATTGGCAAGACCCGCATTCGTTCCCCACCATAATTGCCCTTGAGAAGGTGGCGATGAGCCGCCTTCCTGAACCACTGCAGCCCATGTGGTGTCGCTACACCCAGACTGCTGTTAGGTAGGAAATTCCAGGATTTTGACCCAACGACAGTGATGGAACGGTGATATAGTTCCATGTCAGGATGGTGAGTGACTTGGAGGGGAACCTGCGGGTGGTGGTGTTCCCATGTGTCTGCTGCCCTTTTCCTTCTAGGTGGTGGAGGTTGTGGGTTTGAAAGGTGCTGTGATGTGATGAGTTGCTGCAGTGCAACTTGTAGATGGCACACACACATGCCACTGAGCATTGGTGGTTGGGGGAGTGATTGTTTAAGGAAGGGGATTGGCTACAGATCAAGCAGGCTGCTTTTGCCCTGGATGGTGTTGAGCTTCTTGAGTGTTGCTGGAGCTGCACCCATCCAGGCAAGTGGAGAATATTCCATTACACTGCTGGTTGTGCCTTGACGATGGTGGACAGGCTTTAAGGAGTCAGGTGGTGAGTTACTTGCTGCAGAAATCCTAGTCGCTTGTAGACACAATATTTATATGACTAGTCCAGTTCAGTTTCTGGAGAAATGGTCACACCCAGGATGTTGATGGGGGATTCAGCCATTGAATGCCAAGGAGAGAAGGTTAGATTCTCTCTTGTTCGGAATGGTCATTGTCTGGAACCTGTGTGGTGTGAATGTTACTTGCCACTTATCAGCCCAAGCCTGAAAATTGTCCACGTCTTGCTGCATGCGGGCTCTGACTGCTTGGACCAAGGCTGTAATGAGGTCTGGAGCTGAGATGCCCTGGCTGAACCCAAACTGAGCATCGGTGAGCAAATTGTTGCTGAGTAAGTGATAGCTTGAAAGCACTGTGTACCCCACCTTCCTTCACTTTGCTGATGATCGAGAGTAGACTGATGGGGTGGTAATTGGCCAGGTGGGACTTGTCCTGCTTTTTGTGGATCAGACATATCTGGGCAATTTTCCACATTGCCTGGGATGCCAGTGTTGTAGCTGTACCGGAACAGCTTGGCTAGGGGCGCGGCTAGTTTTGGAGCACAGCTCTTCAGTACTACAGCTGGGATGTTGTCAGATCCCCTCGCCATTGCAGTATCCAGTGCCATCAACCATTTCTTGATACCACGTGGAATGAGTCGAATTGGGTTAAGACTGGTACCAGTGATGCTGGGGACGTCAGGAGGAGGCCAAGATGGATCATCCACTCGGCACTGTTGGCTGAAGATGGTCGCAAATGCTTCAGCCTCGTCTTTTGCACTAATGTGCTGGGTTCCCGATCATTAATAATGGGGATGATTGTGGAGACTCATCCTCCTGTCAGTTGTTTAATTGTCCACCACTATTCATGACTGGATGTGGCAGGACCGCAGAGCTTTGATCTGATTGGTTGGTTGCAGGATTGCTTTGCTCTGTCTATAGCATGCGTGTAGTACCTTCATCAGGTCGGCACTTTATTCATAGGTATGTCTGGTGCTGCTCCCAGCATGCTCTCCTGCACTCCTCATTGAACCAGTGTTGGTCCCCTGGCTTGATGGCAATGTTGGAATGAGGGATATACCTGGCCATGAATTTAGAGATTGTTATTGAATGCAATTCTGCAGCTATGCTAGCCCACAGGGCCTCATGGATGCCAACGTTGAGCTGCTACATCTGTTCTAAATCTTTCCCATTTAGTACAGTGGTAGTGGGGGGTATGCTCACTTTAAAGTTGGGACTTCATCTCAACAAGGACTGTACGGTGGTCACTCCTACCAATACTGTCATGGATAGATGCATCTGAGACAGGTAGATTGGTGAGGGTGAGGTCAAGTAAGCTTTTCCCTCTTGTTGGTCCTCTCACTACCTGCCACAGGCCCAGTTTGTCAGATATGTCCTTCAGGACCTAACCAGCCCAGTCAGTAGTGGTGCAACCTAGCCACTCTTGGTGATGGACATTGAAGCCCCCAGCCAGAGTACATTCTGTGCCACTGCTACCCTCAATGCTCAACATGGAGGAGTACTGATTCATCAGCTGAGGGAGGACAGTAAGGATAATTAGGAGGTTTCCTTGCCCATGTTTGACCTGATACATGAGACTTCATAGGGTCCGGAGTCAATGTTGAGGATTCCCAGGACCACTCCCACCCGACAGTATACCACAATGCTGCTACCTCTGGTGGATCTATCCTGCTGGTGGGACAGCACATACCCAGGGATGGTGATGGTGGAGTCTGGGATATTGGCTGTCAGATATGATTCAGTGAATATGACTATGTCAGACTGTTGCTTGACTAGTTTGTGGGATAGATTACCCAATTTTGGCACAAGTCCCCAGATGTTAGTCAACTGGACAGAATGTGCAACTTGTCATTTCCGGTGCCTCGGTCAAAGCCGGGTGGTCTATCCGATTTTACTCTTCCTCTAACGGTTTGATACATTTCAGAGAGCAGTTAAGAGTCAAACACATTGCTCAAGGTCTGGAGTCACCAGCAGATGTCCTTCCCTGAAGGGCATTAGTGTCATCATTACTGAGACTAGCATTTTATTCCACATTTATTAATTAATGGAATTTAAATTTCAACACCTGGTGTGGTGGGATTTGAGCTTATGCAATCCAGAAGTCCTGGCTAATAGTCTGGGGACATAACCACTATGCTACTGTTCCCATGAACTGTGAATGGACTCTTCACTGCCTGATTGGATGATTCTTGACTGTCAGTCAAACTGCCATGTTTAATATTTTCGGAACCAATGAACAAAGTCTTCAAAGAAAATGATTAAAAAATATATTTTTTGATGCGCCCTGTGTTTTTTCTTCTCCAAGCTTTTCCCTGGAACATTTACTTTCTAAAGACTCCAGAGCAATCCCAGAGGTTGGCAGCCCAAGTCCAGGTAATAACTGCATCCTTCGTTTCTGATTGTTAATGGGAGTGTGCAGCTCAGGATTAGGGACGCAAGAGGGATTGTGATTGTAACTGTTCTGAGAGACATGGCTCTTTTTATGACCAGGAAACAATATTAGTGTGAGTTATTTTGATCAGGGTCGATTTTCAAAGGGTCAGGCACAGTTGGGACCATGCGTTTCAAATTATTTTATCAGACAGTCAGGGGATATGAGAGAAGCAGAGGGACGAAGAGGAAGGGTTTGAGATGTCTGGTATGAAAGGAAGTATTCATTTTTCTACAAAGGACTTCATTCTGACAAAGATCCTTGCTTTTCCTTCAGTTTTGATAATTCTCATTAGTCGTGCCTGATTTTAATTTTATTCACTCATGAAAAACAACATAGAGTCAGAAACAGGATTCAGAAGAATGAACTATGCATAATTATATTTTTTGCCCTGCTCTCTCTTAATTGAATCAAATAATAATTGACGCTGGGATTAAAGCTGCATTTATCCTTCAAAATATTAGATTTCTTTTAACTCGTAGGACTGGTGTCAGGGACAGAGAACAATGTTCTTTGAAGGATTCTCTTGAGGTATTGAGTACAAAGCAGGGAAGTTACGCTGAACCTTTATAAAGCTCTGGTTAGACCCCAACTGGAGTATTGTGTCCAGTTCTGGTCACCACACTTTAGGAAGGATGTGGGATTCATTGAGACGATGCAGAGGAGATTTACCAGAATGGTTCCAGGGATGAGGGATTTTAGCTACAAGGTTAGGTTGGAGAAGCTGGGGTTGTTCTCCTTGGAGCAAATGAGATTGAGAGGAGATTTGATAGAGGTGTACAAGATCCTGACAGGTTTGGATAGGTTAGACAAAGAAAAGCTGTTCCCATTAGCTGTTCGTACAAGGGCTAAGGAACACAGAGTTAAGGCTTTGGGCAAGGGATGCAGGGGGATGTGAGGAAGAACGTTTTTTTACACAGCGAGTGGTAATGACCTGGAACTCGCTGCCTATGAGGGTGGTGGAAGCAGAGATGATGAATGATTTCAAAAGGAAATTGGATGGGTAATTGAGGGAAATAAACTTGCAGGACTACGGGGATAGAGCGGGGGAATGAGACTGATTGGATTGCTCTACAGAGAGCTGGTACAGACTTCATGGGCCAAATGGCCTCCTTCTGTACCATATTGATTCGATGACTGTATGAAAGGATACAGAAGCGATTTACTAGAATAATATCAGGGATGAGAGATGTCAGTTATGTGGAGAGACTGGAATTGTTCTCAGAACAGAGTAGTAAGGGGAGATGTAGTAGAGCTGTTCAAAATTATGAAGGGTTTTGATAGAGTAACTTTGGAGAAACTGTTTCCAGTGGCAGAAAAGTTGGTAACCAGAGGACACAGATTTAATGTGATTGGCAAATGAAGCAATTTTTTTTTAGCAGTCAGTTGTTGTGATCTGGAATGCGCTGCCTGAAAGGTCAGTGGAAACAAATTCAATAGTAATGTTCAAAAGGGAATTGGATAAATAGTTGAAAAGGAAAATAAATTGAAGGTCTATGGAAAGAGCAGGGGAGTGGAATCAATTCGACAGCCCTCCCAAAGAGCCGGCACAGGCACAATGGGACGAATGGAACATCCTGAGGTTGTGAAAGGCGCTATATGAATGAAAATTCTTTCTTTCTCTCTTTCTTTTAGATCTTAGCATCTCTAAGCCTGCACCAATGCTTCCCGTCAACATGACAACCCCACTCTCTTGCTCACTCCCTTCTACACCTTATTTCTCCTTTTGCACGATGAGCTGCAGTTCCATGGGTGTCAGCCACCCTCTATTTCCTTCCCTCAACGTGGCTTTTGGTTAACAGTGCATTGGCCATGGACTGCAGCTTACCAATAGCCAATTGCAACTTCACTCAGCACCAGTCACACTTTGAAGAGAAGGGTGTGAAGAACCCTGGTTGATGCTTCATTCACCTCTCAAGCCAAGTGCTAAAGCCCTAAGGGTCTATCACGACCCCCTCCCCCGTACATCCCCCCAAACATTGAGATCATCCAGTTCACCACAGATCAGGACTTGAATGCAGCATCTTGACAAGTGACGTTGGCTCTGAGGAGTGACCTTATTAACATCAGAAATTCCCTTTGGATTGTTTCCAACTCCTAGGCTAAAGGCTGAAATTTATTTTTATCTGTTTGTGGGATGTGGGCATTGCTGGCTAGGCCCTAATTGCCCTTGAACTGAGTGGCTTGCTAGACTATTTCAGAGGGGAGTTAAGAGTCAACTGCATCACTGTGGGTCTGGAGTCACATGTCGGCCAGACCAGGTACGAACGGCAGATTTCCTTCACTAAAGAACATTAGTGAACCAGATGTTTTTTTTTTTACCACAATCGACAATGGTTTCATGTCCATCATTAGACTGGATTTTAATTCCAGATTTATTAATTGAATTCAAATTTCACCATCTGCCATGGTGGGATTCGAACTCATATCCCCAGAGCATTAGCTTGGGCTCTGGATTACTAGTCCAGTGACATCACCACTATGCCACCACCTCCCCTAAAATGAAATGAACAATCTATAATTATCCAAACATCAGGAATATGTTTGCAAACAATTTTAATTTACAATCTTTCTAAAAGGCACCCCTTCCCATCCACTTGGTAGGGCACGGTGTCTGGGTGGAGTGTAGGGGTTTTCAGTGGGGATTCTGAATGCCATTTAGCCCATTTTCTCATGGCAGACTTACAGTGTATGAGCAGGAGATCCAATGTGTTGATCAACTGGTAGGCTGAGACATTTAGGCCCAGCTCGATTCTCAGTCTACGCTGAATGACTGTTCTTCGCTGGAGCACCAAGGGATCTATTGGTTCCCTTGGGAGGGGGAAATCAGCCTGGATTTCCTGCCCCACCTCCCAAGCTCTGCCAGTAGCACGTGCTTTTTCATTTGTGGGAAAACAGCATCAGGGCAGCTGTGAGGGTCCCTGCAGGCCCCAGGGAGGCTGTGGCATAGTGGTAATATCACTGAGCTAATAATCCAGAGGACCAGGTTAAAGCTCTGGGAATGTGGGTTCAAATCCCACTACAGTAGCTGATAGAATTTTAATTAAATAATAAAAATCTGAAATTGAAAGCTAGTTGCAGTAATGGTGCATCAAACTGTCATCAATTGTTGTAAAGTATGAATGCCCTTTAGGGAAGGAAATCTGCTGTCCTTACCTGATCTGGCCTACATGTAACTCCACAGCAATGTGGTTGACTCTTAACTGCCCTCTGAAATGGCTGAGCAAGCCACTCAATTATCAAGGGCAATTCAGCATGGACAATAAATCCTGGCCTTTCCAGTGATGCTCACATCCCATGAAAAAAAAAATTCAATTGGAAATCTTCAGCCTGATGTGAGGCAAAAATCAATGTTTGTGCCATGTAAATTAGTTATAGAAATTCATCAGGCATTCTTTCTATTATAGTTTGTAATCACTCATCAATGGGGAAGTTACTGAAGCACTGTTAAAAATGCTTCAGAATGTCTTATGTTGAAAAACAAGTTGGATATTAATGAAGGGCCAGGTTCTGAAGTTGTTCCTGCTGTAATTCATTGACTCTCTGTGTTAAATGGTACTTGAAGTCTTCGGAGATTGGGAAGAGGAATGGATTTTTATGAAGTCACACGATGGTGTGAAGCGTTGCCCGGAGGGAGCACGTATCAGGAATTCGATGAGATGCAGCTTCATGATCTCCCATCCACTTGTAAAAATATTCGTGATAAGCAAGGGGATGGAAGGTGTAGGGTGTAGGTGGAAATGTGGAGTAATCAGTTCAGCCATGAACTTATTGAATGGCGGAGCAGGCTCGAAGGGCCGAGTGGCCTACTCCTGCTCCTAATTGGTATGTTTGTTGTTCGTAACAGTAGGGCCCTTATGTGAGTCTGAATTCTCAATAGGTGCAACCATGGGTGATAGGTACTCCTATTCTCAATGCTCCTACATGTTGAGACAGTCAGGCTTTGTAAGCCTTTAGGATGATTTCCCAAATTCATGCCTCCTGGGCCGCAGGACATGCAACCTGAGAAATAACTGAGTACTTTACTCATAATGGTTGGAAAATTGTGGGCACTCTGCGCTTGAATATCCAATTTTCATAGTCACTGGGTGAGACACATTAATTGCTCTACTTTACACATGCTAGGTACAAAGAATGAATCCTGATGCACGAAACAAGCAATTGCCAAACTACAATGGGCTCAAACTCACCCTTGTGCCATTTGGTGACCTCTAAGATCATGCGGGAATACTGATGAATAATCTCTGTAACCTCCTTCAACCCTACAATCCTTCGAGATTTCTGCGCTCCTCCAATTCTGGACTCTTGCTCATTCCCGAAATTAAGCCCTTCTCCATTGGTGGCTGTGCCTTCAGCTGACTGGGCCCTCCGATTCCCATTGACTCCAGTTTTGCTGGGGCTCCTTGATGCCATCCTCGGTCAAATGCTGCCTTGATGTCAAGGGTAGTCACTCTCACCTCTTACTAGAATGGTACCAAAGATGAGGGACTTCAGTTATGTGGAGAAACTGGGATTGTTCTTCTTAGAGCAGAGAAGGTTAAGTGAAGGTTCTGATGAAGGGTCATTGACCTGAAACATTAACTCTGTTTCTCTCCACAGATGCTGCCAGACCTGCTGAGAATTTCCAGCAATTTGTGTTTTTATTTAAAGTTGAAGAGGAGATTTGATGGAGGGGTTCAAAATCATGAATGGTTTTGATTAAGTAAGGAGAAACTCTTTCCAGCGGCAGAAGGGTCGATATCCAGAGGACACAGATTTAAGATGATTGGCAAAAGTGTCTGAAACGACATGAGGAATCATTTTTTACGCAGTGAGTTGTTGTGATCTGGAACGCACTGCCTGAAAGGGCGGTGGAAGCAGATTCAACGGTAACTTTCAAAAGGGAATTGGATAAATACTTAAAGGGAAAACAGTTACAGGCCATAGGGATAAAGCAGGAGATTGTGATTAATGGGATAGCTCTGCCAAGGAGCCAACATAGGCATGATAGGCTGAACCGTCTCCTCCTCTGCTGTATTAGTCTATAATTCCAGGTAGTAGTGTTGCTCATTAAAAACTTTCTTGAATTCACTGAACAAATGGAGAGCTTTTGGAGTGATCTGCTAACCACAGAGCATTAAAATAATAAAATCTTTAAAAAAAAAATTATTAACTGGAATTGTGATTAGCTCAGTCAATTTTACTTAAATAACCGCGGAACGGCTTTTCAGCTGTAGGGACGGATTAGCAGCTCAGCAGCAGTGGAAAAAAAAATTCTACAAACCTTATTAATGGAATGTGGGCTTTGTCTCTCTCTTTCTGTCTATCTCTCTCTTTCTCTTCCTCCTGACATGGGTATTCGGGTTTGTTCAGAGGCATTTTTAACTTATCGCAAACTCTGCATCTGTCGATAGCCAGAGGGATAATTGCCCGTTTGCCGCATTTAATTCAATTGAGTTGAATGCAATTTTTAGATCAGGTGCTTTATTTCCCATTTCTACATTCTTTATAAACTATGAAGGAATGTTAATTTGCTCTTATAGTGTCACTGAATGGATTTGATCGGGTAAGTGCAGAGAAACTATTTCCTCTGGTGGGGGAATTCTAAAATACAGGGGCCTAATCTTAAAATTGGAACCAGGCCATTTAGCAGTGAAATCAAGAAACACTTTCTGAACATAAAAGATAGTGAAAGTCTGGAACTCTCTCCCCCGAAAGACTGGATGCTGGGGTTCAATTAGTGCTTTCAAGGCTGAGATCAGTTGAATCTTGCTTGGTAAGGATATCATGGGATGTGGATTAAAGGTGAGTATTTGGAGTTGAGGTGTGGGTCAGCCATGATCCAACTGAATGGCAGAACAGGCTCTCGGGTTGAATGGCCTCTTCCTGCTCCAGCACAGAGAACAATCCATTCAAACTATCTGACATGCACTGCTGATTTTCTCCATGTGTTCCACTTGATCGAGTCCCAATCACTTTTCATTTCACGGAGCGCCTACAGTATTGCACCCAGATGATCCACCTTCTCTGTAAGCTTACACTGTTGCTGTAGGCAAGCTATTCCCATGTGTGTCAGTCAATGTGCACACACACACGTCTGGCAGGAGTCACTGCACCTTGACCAGGAGTAGGAAACCCTAGCCTATGGTCCCTCTCTAGCACAGCTACAGAGTGAAGCTATTTGTAAAGCCCCATTCCCTCCAGCAGAGATAAATAAATTCAGCACAGATTGAATCTGGAACTCTCCAGCCCGTATGTGTTTGTGGTACCTCAAGAGTCGGAGCTGCTTTTGGTTTTCAGACCCGGTTGCTTTTTGATGATGGAATGCTATGTAGAGGCTCTGATTCCCACACATCTGGATTTCCTTATGTCGCAGATGAAGTTTGTTTATTAATAGTGGCATGTTTTGATGATCTGAATGTTTTGTGTTAATTTCATCAGTGGCATGTGGCAAGAGAATTGCTACATTAAAGTGAACTCATTGAGTTACATTGAATCTGCAGCACAGAAACAGGCCATTTGGTCCAAGAGTTCCATACCAGGGTTTATGCTCCACACGAGCCTCTCCCACACATCTTCAACTCACCCTATCAGCATATCCTGCGAATCCTTTCTTGCTCATGTGTTTATCTAGCTTCCTTCAAATTCATCTACAACATTCACCTCAACCACTCCCAGTGGTAATGATTTCCACATTCAAACACTCTCTGGGTAAAGAAGTTTCCTTTGAATTTCCTATTGGATTTGTGACTAACTTATACTTATAGCCTCTAGTTCTGATCTCGCCTGCAAGTGGAAACATCTTCTCTATGTCTACTGTATCAAACCCTTTCATGATCTTAAAGGCGTCTATTAGAACACCACCTCAGCCCCCTTTTTCTAGAATAAAGAACCCGAGCCTCTTTATCTTTCCTGATATAGTCCCTTAAAAGCAGTTCAGGTTAACTATTGATAAATTGAATGCTTGCTTGCTCTGTGTGTCTCTGTCTCCACTGAGGTAGGCTGCGAGTGAATCCAGTTCACCCAGCATCATTCCAATTCCCAGGAGACACAAGATCACAGGCTTTCTATTATCACCATTGAGACTTAACTCCCGCTGTCAATTGTACTCTTTCACAGAAATTAGCTACACCTTGAGAAAGCAGCCTCTGGAATGGAAGTTAAATCTAAAAGCCCAAAAGGCAAATTCCCTTCCCTTTTAGAAAAGGGAGTTCGAAGTTAATATGAGAAAGTGTCACCCAGAGTTCACAGAATTCTGAGCTCCTCTATGATCACTTTCGTATAATCATAGAATAGTTCAGCACAGAAGGAGGCCATACAGGCTGCATTAGCTCTTATACAGGCTGCATTAGCTCTTTGAAAGAGTTACCTTGCTCTTTCCAAATAGCCCTGTAAATATTTTCTTTCAAGCATTTATCCAATTACCTTTTGAAATTTGCTATTTAATCTGCTTCCACCATTCTTTCAGGCAGTGTATTCCAGATCACACCAACTTCCTATGTACAAAAAATGTTTCCCCATGTCGCCTCTGGTTCTTTTGCCAAGCACCTTAAATCTATGCCCTCTGGTTAACGACCCCCCCCTCCCAGTGGTGTGAGGAAAGCCATACCTGCTAAGAATGAAGCATATTAATTTTGTCATATGGAACATTAATTTTTAAACTCTGACTGAACTGAAATATGGCTGTACCTGCAACTTAAAAGGACAGTGGCTGGAAACATTTGCATTCTACGAAACAGTTGCCTGGAGAAGACAATGGAACTGCTCTCTGATTCAATTAACCCAAATGGATTTTGATCACCAGACATTGAATGTGTGAAAAGCCAGCATTCCATTCCCCCCCACTGAGGATGTCTGCTAAGGTTGACAATCCACAAACCGCAGGAGTGGTTGTTCCCAAATAAGGGGTTAGTCACATGCCTAACCTGCTGGCCAATTTGGAGTTTTGAATTGTGCTCACAGAACAGTTTGAGTCAGACTGCAGCTGAACTTGAAGTAAGACAGCATCTCCCTGTCTCTCTCTCTCTCTCCCTCTCACGCAAAGACGGGGACCCACGGAAGAAACTAAACTGAGACAGAAAACCATCGAAACAAGTTTGAAAGAGTGCACTGGGCCCCAACGAGACGGTAAGATTTAACTGCAATCAAAGACTTTACATCGAACTCAAAAGACAGTAAAAGAACTCCAGCTATTTCTTCAAACCTTTCCCCTTGATTCTTTATCTTTTTCTGTCTCTATCTGCATGTGTGTTTATCGCGTATGCACGCTAGCATGGTCGCGTCGCATATATTTAGTAGTTTTAACTGAATTAGAGTTATAAGGTGAATAAACTTACACCTTTCTTGTTTAAATCTAAGAAAACCTGTCTAGTTGATTTCTTTGCCATTACAATTAGAGAGCAGTGAACAAGGATTCACTGAGGGGAAGCTAAAAACACGGTGTTTTAAAAATTATACCCTGTTACGTCCAAACCAGGAAAAGGAACACATACACCCGTTTCTCACCTGGTGGTAACAATGGAAACAGTTTCTCCTTATTCACTCCATCAAAACTGTTCATGATTTTGAGCATCTCAATCAACTCTCCTCGTCACCTTATCTGCTCTGAAAAGAATCACCCCAGCTTCTCCAGTCTCTACCTGTAACTGCAGTCTCTCATCTTTGGTACCATTTAGTAAATTTCTTCTGCACCCTCTCCAAGGCCTTGATATCTTTTCTGAAGTGTTGGGCCCAGAAGTGAACCCAATACTCCAGCTGAGACTGAAATGTCTGTTGAAGTTCATTCAACTGCTTTATTTTGAGGTCAGTTGGACTATTGGGCTGATGTAGTGCGATCACAATTTTATTCGCCCAGTGTTGATGACAAGGTTGATGATGAGGCTAAAAATTACTGTCACTGATCATAGAATGAAAGAAAGAATGCAATAAGAAAGAAGTAGAAACTTACATTTCTATAGCGCCTTTCCTGACCCCAGAACATGCCAAAGCACTTTAGATGAATGCATGATGCGCTCGAGTGCCTTAAAATAATTAGGAAAGCAAAATAAATGACAATTAAACTCATTAGGCTTCCATTAACGACATCCAAAAGGCTGTGGATGCTGGAACTCAATTGAAGCTTTCAAGACTATCAATGGATTTTTGTGGGGTTCAGGGTATCGGGGATATGGATATGGAGCAAAGGACAGTAAATGAAGCTGAGGCACAGAGCAGACATTCATGGCGGAGTAGGCTTGAGTGGCTGATTGGCCTCCTCATGTTCCTAATGTTCCTGAGAATAAATTCCAATCTCAGAAGTAGGGATCAGATTACCCTTAGCTTGACACATGGAGGATTAATTTTCTGACTTCATATTACCGATGGGGTGGAGGTGGGAGGTTTTGGCTGCTGGACGCAGATCTTGGAAATCTGGGTGCACCTGGGCATGGCTGCAATTCTAAAATGTAATGCTGGTGGGTGAAGTTTCCAACTGGAACTACAAAGTCGGAAGACCTCTAAGATGGGGCTCTCTGCCTGGACGTTTCTGCAGGGTGTGTCAATCAAGAGATCCACGCAACCCTTGCATAAAAGGGCAAAAAAAAATGTCAACCTAGAAATTAGGCCACGCAGCCCCCATTGTTCGGGCATAACATGGACTACTAAGGTCCCAATATGGTGGGCAGGAAATGCATCACCTCCATATTGGGTCAGGACAAAAAAGACTCGCCTTTCACTCACACCTTAAGCAAGGATTAAGCTTTTCATGTATCTGAATTAGGGATTAAATGTTTGCTTGGCATCGCCACTCTAATATTGGTTTGTCCCGCGTCATCCAGCGCCATTATGTGTTACACTCAGGGAAACCGGAGCTTAGGGATTGCCTGCAGCACAGACACTCAATGACTTTGCTGAATGTGGAGCTGGGAGAGGCAAGACTGTGATTCCTGGGTCTCCAAAGCCACCCACATTCTCCAACCTGATAGACAAGGGTAGCTAATCCTCCAGGATTGACCTTGGGATGCCAGGAATTAGGGATTAATCTCTGGGACACTGCTGCAAGCAACAGCCAGGAAAACAAAATCATTGGGAGATTACAAAAAAAATTATGTTTTTTTTTCATTTTCTTTAAACACTTTTGTTTATTAGTTATTAAAAATATTGGAGATGGGAGAGAAAAGGCTGCTTGACTGACAGTGAAGGAGCATCCAATTGGGTAATGAAAAGTCTGTTTGCTTTCCGATAGGTCGTGGGAAGGCGGTGCCCCACGAGGCTAGACATGTCAAGCGACCAATGGTGGGAGTGTGGTGGTGGGGCAGTTGGAGACTTGAGGTCTGAGGTAACCTTCAGGAATATGTCCAACCAGAGTTGACAGTCTTAGAGAATGTGTCCTGACTCACTGAGGGCTGTGGCCTGATCTTTCATGAATCTTTGCCAGGCTGGCTGACCATAATGAGGCCCATTATCTGGTGATCTTCAGGCCTTAACATTTAGATGTCAGCTGCACTCACAGCTCTTCCTCGCACTCAAAAATAATTTTATGGGCCTCCGTTTTTCTAGGGTTTGCTAACATTCCAGGAGACCAGGCAAATTTCATGGAAATTCAAGGTCCCTCTTCCTTCACATCAATTGGCATGCAGACACGTCTCTCCTGCTCCCAGCTCCCTCGAAAACATTCAAATGAAAGATATTTTAAACAATAAGGAACGTGGCATCCTCCTGCACTGCGGCCGAGTGTGACACGTTATTAATTTCAAGCTCCAGGAAACTTTAATGAGCTGGCTGCATGAACGATTCAGACCTCTTTTTGTTTACTGCTTTGAAGCAGTGAAGTCATGGAAACCTTTCTTTTCTTTGTAAAGGGGGTCATTTCCCTTTGCTTGGTAAAATCCGCTTATTTAACTTAGTTTACAGCCTTGGAAGACGGAGGATTTTAAACTGGGACCCCGCTCAATTTCCATGAAGTCATCAGATTATGGTTCTCTGGGCCACATCAACAAGCAGTTAACTACGTTGGTGTGTGATTGGAGTCACACAATCAGCCCAGACTGGGTAAGGACATAGGTTTCCTTCCCTAAAGGGCATTCGTGAACCAGTTGAGTTTTTAAGACAATCCGACAGCTTCATGGCCACTTTTACTGGCATTGGGATCTATTTCCAAATTGTTTTTAAAGCAATTCAAACGGCCTTGGTAGGATTCGAACTCGCGTCCCACTGGGTTATTAATTCAGCAACATAACCATAACGCAACTGTAGCCACTGTCAAATGAATGTGCAAAGGCTATTTTCCCTGGTGGGAGAGTCAGTGACAAGATGGAATCACCAATTTTAAATTATCAAGGAAAAGAGTGAAGAGAGGCGAAGAGAAATTTCTTTACACTGAGGGCTCTTAGAGTATGCAATGTTTTCTTACAAGGAGTGATTGAGGTAATGACTGTAGGGCAGAAATTGATTATGGCCCATTTTAGTCTGCAAAACAACAACAACTTGAAATTATATATCACCTTTAACATAATAACAAATGCTAAGGCGCTTTACAGGAATGATTATCAAACAGGATTTGACACCAAGTTACATAAGGAGATAGGAGAACAAGTGGCCAAAAGCTTGGTTAAAGGGATAGGTTTTAAGGAGCATCTTAAAGGAAGAGAGGGAGGTAGAGAGGCAGAGAGGTTTAGGGAGGGAGTTCCAGAGCTTAGGGTCTAGACCCATGGCTGCCGATAGTAGAGCGATCAAAATCAGGTCATGCACAAAAGGCCAGAATTGGAGAAATGCAGAGATCTCGGGCGGTGTAAGGCTGGAGGATGCTAGAGAGATACAGAAGGGGCGAAGCCGCGGAGGGATTTTGAGGCAAGGATGAACATTTTAAAAATAGGAACAAAGCTGCATCCATGACAACAAAGCTTGATTGGTGCAGGCTCTGGATCCTAAAGCAGGCCTTAATCCTTCAGTTCGCGCATACAAGGGGGCCTAGTGCTGGTATTAGGTTGCTGTCTACAAAATCATCTGACTCAAATTGGGAGTCCTTGGAGCGCAGGTCCCTTGAAACTGGCATTTTATGCCCCAATTTTGTGCGTGAACAATGAAGACAATGGGCTGAATTTTACAGACCCACTCGACATCGGGGGTCATGGGGGGTCGGGGGGGGGGGGGGTGAGGGGTGCGGGGAGGGGTGAAAAATGCCTCCGGGAGAGGCCCACCACGAGCCTCGACACAGGGAATGACCCAGCCCGATATTGCCAGCGGCGACGAGGTCTCGTGGCAGCGACTCCCGCCACTTGGCAACAGGGGCCAAATTTAAATTTGTAAATTAATTTAAGTTATTGAATAGATTACCTGTCCTCTCCTGCCGTCTGTTCTGGCGCAATATTGTTGTCGGTGGCCAGCACTCCCACACCTTCGGGACCTGTCTGGCAGAACACTGGTGGAAGGTGGGGAGCAGGTAAGTTTCTCTGTGTGGGAGGTGGGGTTAGTGTGGTCAAAGTCTTCTCATTGGTGGAGGGGATGGTGGGAAGGGGTAAAGTATAAAGTTTATGAACTTTGGGGGGGGTGTAAGGTTAGATGGGCATGGGAAGTGTTTTGGAGGGGGAGAGGGCAAGTTAATGATTTTATGGTTTTTGGGGGGTGGAAGAGGGGCAATTTAAATGTTTGTAAATTTTATTTTCACATTTCCCTTTAAATATTTAAATTGAATGTTAGGGCTTGAAGTCCTTTAAAAATGCGTCAGCGCCTGCACAAAAGCAGCTGACGCCATTGCCGGGGACAACACTGCCCCCCGCCTTCACATCATCAGGGCAGGCGGGACCCCCTGGCTATTTAAATGAGCTGACGTGCTTAATATTGTGGCGGCTCTGCAAACGTATAAATATAAATTGCAGCCCAATGAGGAATAATCTCTACCGATATTACATCTCAAAGGAAAACTGGATTAACAGGATTACTTTTGCTTTACTCAAGCAAAAAGCCAGAACAGACAAAATGAAACGAATGGCCTTTTTCTGTGTCGTAAACTTCTGAGGAACAGACTTCCAAGTTTCATAGTGGAGGTAAAAGCCTTGGAATTATTTAAGAAATTGAGATGGGAAAATTGCTAGAGTCTTTTTTTGATGAATGAGCTGATAGTGAACTTTTAAATTATGAAAGGGTTCAATTAGGTAGATATGGGATGAATTCCAGAACAAGGAGGCATGAATATAAGATGACTAGTAACAGGTCACATAAAGAATTTAGGAGGGATATCTTTACACAGAGATTGGTTAGAATCTGGAACTCACTGCCGCATGGAGTGGTTAAAGCAGAGATCATTAAGGCGTTGAACGCAAGGCTTGATGCTTATATGAGGGAGAAGGAAATAGAGGGAAGTGGCAGCAGAGTGGGAAGAGGTAATTAAAGTAGGAGGAGGCTAGTGTGGAGTATAAACACAGGCAGAGACTAGTTGGGACAAATGGCCTGTTTCGTTGTTGCAAATTCTATGTGACTCTGTGTAATTAACACAAGCGGAATGATCTTTCACATCTGAACTAACCTTAAAAGTAATTCTTGCTTTTAGCACCCAAACTAAACACAGAGACCCAGCTAGTCACAGTACAAATCATAGATAGTTACCAAGGCCCAGATCTGAACTCCCACCTCTTGATGGAAACCGGGCGGGGAGAGGGACCGTTACAGTAAGTACAGCAACTTACCCTTTCTGATCCCGCTACCTTTCCCAGTGTTCCGATCTTAACCTGCTAGTTTGAGAAAGACACTGGGATTCAGCTGTAAATATGCAATTCAAGCTGCGATTTTAGTTGGAGGCCTGAGTGGGGGGAGGGGGAGCAGGTACAGCTTCACCACCCCCGGGCCAGACTTGTTGGTAGTGCGATCGTGGATGGAAGGGGCCCAGACTGGGGAGTAATTCAATTTAATTTTAAGTTTCCTAGTGTTCCAGGAGGAATAGGAGTGTTCCTCCCAGCCCACAAGGAAACCTATGCCCTCCCTTGCTCCAGGCTCCCAGTTCCATCCCCCCAGTCACTCCCGTATCCCTCTCCCTCACCACTTACCCTCGTCCCACAGCTGCTACCTGCTCTCTGCCATCTCCCATCCTGACCACTGGTTTGGTAATGGATCTACCCTTGCGTGGGCAGGTCAGTGAGAAGATTGAAGGTAATAAGTTGGAGACGGTGCCGCAGTGGTAATGTCACTGAGCTAGTAGTCCAGAGGCCCATGCTAATGTCCTGGGGACATGGGTTCAAATCCCACTATGTCAGCTGGTGGAATATCAATTCAATTAATAAATAAATAAAAATCTGGAATTGAAAGCTAGTCTCAGTAATGTTACAATGATTGATTGTGGTAGAAACCTATCTGGTTCACTAATGTCCTTTTGGGAAGGAAATTTGCCATTCTTACCCAGTCTGGACTACTTGTGACTCCAGATCCACAGCAATGTGGTTGACGCTTAACTGCTGCCCTCTGAAATGGCCTAGCAAGCCACTCAGTTGTTGAAGGCAATTATGGATGGACAACATATGCTGGCGTCGCCAGCGACGCTCACATCCCCTGAAAAAAAAAACCTGGGCGTTCAGATCAGACATGTCCAGGTCTTCCTGGGTTTCCCGTCCCATTTTGGGGCTCACGCTCCCTCCCCTTTAAAATCCAAGCCCAAGTCTGGGAACATGAAACAGAAAGAGTTAGAGAATACATCGTTTTTTAATTGATCATAGGATGTGGGCATCGCTGGCCAGGCCAGCATTTATTGCCCATCCCTAATTGCCCTTGAGAAGGTGATGGTGAGCTGCCTTCTTGAACCGCTGTAGTCCATGTGGTGTAGGTACACCCACTGTGCGGTGAGGGAGGGAGTTCCAGGTTTTTGACCCAGTGACAGTGAAGGAACGGTGATATAGTCCCAAGTCAGGATGATGTGTGACTTGGAGGGGAACTTGCAAGTGGCGGTGGAACCTTCAAGGCAGTAGAAGTTGCGTATTTGGGAGGTTCTGTCAAAGAAGTTATAATTTGGATTGCACAGAGAAGCTGTTTAAGTTGGAAAGGCAGATTGAAAGATTACTTGTATGAGGAATGCAATACTCTCACACAGTTCATACTGAGAGCTGCAATGATGGCTACACGTGGGACAGAGTGAAAATATGAGATGCATCATAGGTTAGATCAGTGAAATACAGCCAGGGAGCTGAAGAAGACTTGAGGCAATATTTAAATATCCCAAAGGATCCACTTTGCAGCACAGAAGACGACAAGGAACAGATGCAGTGAGCAAAGTGAGTACAACATATCACTGATCCACCAGCATCATATTGGGCTGGATTCTATAGAAGCCTCAACATCAGGATCCGTGGCGGGTGGGCATGATGATGGTCTCAGATGACACCCGCAACGGACCTGGATGCCGGCAGGGCCCAGCCCAATATTGCTGGTGGCGAGGCCTTGTGGCGGCACACCCACCGCTCGGCAACGGGGCCGCCATTTAAATATTTGAGTTAAATTTCCTGAATGAATGAGTCTTCCACCACCTCCTAATGTCCCACCATGATCTTGACTCTGGAAGCTGGCACTGCCGCGCCTTTGGATCCCCATCCTGGGAAACGAGGCACGACACTAGTGGGGAGCGGGGAGGAGGTAAGTTTCTCAGTGTGGTGCTTTGGGGGGAGGGGACGGGGTCAAATGAGCATCATGGGTGTAGGGGATGCTGGGAAGGGTTATAGTTTAAAGTTTGTGCAGTTTGGGATTGGATGGTCAGATTGCAAAGGGAAGTGTTTTTGGTGAGGGGGGGAGGAAAAATAATTACTGAAATTGAAACGGGGGGGGTGGTGAGAGAGGGGCAAAGAAAAGTATTTATTTATTTTAAATCAATTTTGCTTTAAATATTTAAATATATCGGTAGGCTGACAGTCCTTTAAAAATGGCGTCAGCACCTGCGCACAGTCAGCTGACGTAATTCTTGGCGATGGACAGCCAGCCCCGTGATCGGGATGGGGAGGGTCCGCATTTAAATAGCCCCGGCTATTTAAATGAGCCGCCATTCATGGAAACATGGCGGCCCTTCAGCCCATTGTCTCAGCTCTGCTTTGTCATTTATCTCCAGGAGTGCAGAGTGACAGGTGAATGTTTACATACAAGAGAAAGGACAGCAAGCCCCCCAAAAAATCCTGTTTTCTTTCAAATCGGTCAACCCCAAGACTTGCCGCCCACCGCCTTGCCAACTTTCTAGAATTATCCTGGTATCTCCAGAAATTGAAGATTATTCCCCTGGACTCTGCTGTAAGCAAACACTCGGGCAGGAAATTCAAAAAGCTGTTAAAAATTGATGTTTTTTTTAAATTTTCTTCCCTTTATTAGTTATAAAAATATTGGAGATGAGGAAACGAATGCTGTTTGACCGTGAGTCAAGGCACCATATTAAACTGTTCTTTAACTCACACTTTAATTGTCATGAAGACTGGATGCAGGATTCACAAATGATAACTGTTTTTTATTACATTCTTATGGACAGGTGGCAAGGGGTGTGGGTGGTTCCCACTGCTCACCTCCCTTATGACTACAATTGTATTTTGCTTCAAATGATGAGGTAGCCCCTGAGTGTTTTACTTGTCAAATAGACAAATAGTGACAGGTTTCCATGTAGGTTTAAAACAGAAGTTTAACTATTTATTGAACAATATTCAGTCCCCGAAATGTTCGTAACACCACTCATACACACATTCACTCTCACATGCACATGTGAGAGGGCAGCACAGTGGTGCAGTGGTTAGCACCGCAGCCTCACAGCTCCAGGGACCCGGGTTCGATTCCGGGTACTGCCTGTGTGGAGTTTGCAAGTTCTCCCTGTGTCTGCGTGGGTTTTCTCCGGGTGCTCCGGTTTCCTCCCACAATCCAAAAGACTTGCAGGTTGATAGGTAAATTGGCCATTATAAATTGTCACTAGTATAGGTAGGTGGTAGGGAAATATAGGAACAGGTGGGGATGTTTGGTAGGAATATGGGATTAGTGTGGGATTAGTATAAATGGGTGGTTGATGTTCGGCACAGACTCGGTGGGCCGAAGGGCCTGTTTCAGTGCTGTATCTCTAATCTAAAAAAAATCTAATCTGATGGATAGAGGACAAATGGTAAGAGTTCAAGGTATGGTAGGTATTTGTGGTTCATGGTAAACCTATTGAATCTTCAAAGTAGAACAGTTTCTTTTTTAAGGTGCAGGCCTGGGTTTCTTTTAGTCTTGAACTTGTTGAGGTGTTGAAGATTTCTGGTGGCTAAGATTTCAGACTAGAGGTGGTGATCACTTTCAGTTCTCTGCTGCACCAAGTTGAAGTGTAGAATTTTCAGCAGGGCTTTTTTCTTGTTTTGGCTGGATCTTTTCACAGCCCTTGGCTGGACTGCCTTCCGTGATGTTGCTGTGATCTCTCCTCTCTCTTTTCAGAGAGCTACCTTTTCAGGTAAAAATCACTATTAGGAGATGCATGGCCCTCTCCCCTGTTGTAACCACACAATGACCAGGATATGGAATTCATTAATGTTTGGATGATTATAATCCAGTTATGGTGTGGCTACTTCACACTTTCTTTGCTTCAGAAGAACCCATTCAATTCAGCAATTTCTCTTGATAGTTTCAGGCTGGGTGTAATTGACAGCGTTTAGCCTGGAATGTAACCTTTTGTACTTCGCAGACAGTGAGGCAATGTTTGAATACACAGGCCGGGTCATCTGACCTTCAGTGGCCTTTTGTTGCAGCACGGTCCATCTTTTTTTAAAAGGTACAGTGAATTTTAAAGAGTCCACCTCGAATAAAGTTCATATCTTAAAAGTAGGAATATAATATGTCTTCACTGGGCATGACAACATAGTATTACATAGTATTTATAACACAGAAACAGGCCATATGGACTAACTGGTCTATGCCAGTGTTTAAGCTCCACACAAACCTCCACCCATCCCTTCTCATTTAACACAGGGTTGTCCAACGTATGGCCCACCAAAAGTTGCCATCCGACCTGTGGATGTATTTCAGAGATGAGAAATTTTCCATTGTCTTCTTATTTCAGACCGGCTTTTTAAAAAATATCCCAAGTCAGTTTCACAGCTGAGAGGTGCTGCATGCGAGTGGTAACAGCGGTTTCCCAAGTTTAGACAGTCGTGGTTTTCCAACTTTTTTTTTTTAAAAGCCACTGGAAAACATTGACCACTTGTACAAGCAAAATAAACCAGGTATCTCACTAAATCAGTGTCCAACATAATGACAAGAAAGTAAGTCAATAAGTTAATCTTCTCATTTAAAACTTCTTCACAAAAATGCGCATTTATTGTTTTAATTAATAATAAGATAAGTTTTTAATACCTTTATCTTTCTGAAATTGTCTCACTGGCCCACTCTCTAAGACAAAAGTTGGAGTGTGCACCCCCCCCCCCCACAAGCGAAAAGGTTGGACAACCCTGATGTAACCCCATCAACATATTCCTTTTATTCCTTTCTCCCTCATATGTATCTAGAATTTTATCTATCATATCTAGCATTTCCTTAAATGTATCTGTACTATTTGCCTCAGCTACTCCCTGTGGTAGCGAGTTTCACATTCTCACCACTCTCTGGGTGAAGATGTGTCTACTGAATTCTTTATTGTTGATTGAGCGATAAATACTGGTCCAGGATACTGGGAAGAGCTTTCACTCTCTTCTTCAAAAAAATGCCATGGGATCTTTTATGTCCAAATATATAGCATCATTGCTGAGGGTGGCTTGCAACAACAAGACATGCCAATTTTGGATGGTGTGCCTCGCCGACAGAAGCCCTCAGCTAAGTCTTGGGAGGCTGTGGGGAGGAGTACAATGGGAAGGGGTTCGACTGTGGCCAGCAGAGTAAGGTTGGCCTGGGAAAAATATTGGGCCAATTCTGACTTGCTTTTCCTG
This sequence comes from Heterodontus francisci, assembly GCF_036365525.1. Lineage (NCBI taxonomy): Eukaryota > Metazoa > Chordata > Chondrichthyes > Heterodontiformes > Heterodontidae > Heterodontus > Heterodontus francisci. The sequence goes on from NC_090387.1 coordinate 8,897,476, forward strand.
GCATTAATGGAGCTGTAATGGCCTCAAAATGTGGTCAGTAGCCTTACCATCCCATTAACAATCGGCGATGGAAGGCAAAATCAGCCAGAGTTCCCCTTTCTGATCCTAACCCAGTTAAGTGTGGGGCTGCAAATGGAAGCGTCTGTAGCAAGAATTAAAAATAGTCTGTGTGCCATTTCCTTGGGGATCTGTTTGCTGCATGTTGTGACCATGAAGCTGTTGGGTTGTCATAAAATTTCAAAGTTGTCTGAAGTCTCTGAACATGTGGAATGTTCTTTAAATCACTGTTTTTCAAAGGCTCTTAGTCTTAGGGATGCCAACTCTGATTGAACGTATTCCTGGAGGTTTAATCACATGACCTCCTACCGCCCCACCACACCCTAACATTCCTGCCATTGGTCACCTTTCATGTCCATCCTTGTGGCACCCCACTTCCCACAGCCAATCAGAAAGTGAACAGACCCTTTATTACCTGCTGCATGATTCTTGACTGTCAGTCAAATAGCCTTTTCTCTCCCCATCTGATATTTTGATAACTAATTCACAAAATTGTTCCAAAATTTTTTTTAGTTAAAACAATTTTACTTATTGGCCCTATTTTTTTTTTCTTTCCTGGGTTTGCTCGTAGCAATGTCCTGGGAATTAATCGTGAATTCCTGGAGGCTCCAGCACAATCCTGAAGGGTTGGCAACCCTGTTTCCCTGGCTAGAACAATATCTACTTTGACATTGAATTTCTTCGACATCTATTTATGCTACAGACAATCATCATTACCTCACGGGCCCAGTTGTGTCTATGAGACAGTGTCAACATCACAACACACTGATTGTCCATCGTGACCTGACAGCTCGGTTTCGATGGTTGAACTTTTGTTTATTTTGCTATGCTGATTTTGTCTCCTTCTCCCTTGACTCACACTGGGTTATGATTGCACTTTCATTGGCAGCTCTTCTGGTATATCACCCAACTGTTTTTGTGCAGAAAACTTTGCAAGAATGGTTCCAGGGATGAGGGACTTCAGTTCTGCAGATAGCTGGGAGAAGCTGGGATTGTTCGCCTTACAGAAGAGAAGGTTGAGAGGAGATTTAGTAGAGGTGCTCAAAATCAAGAGGGCTCTGGATAGAGTGGATAGAGAGAAACTATTCCCATTGTTGGAAACGTTGAGATCCAGAGGACACAGATACACTGATATAAGGTGAATGGCAAAAGAACCAAAGGTGACATGAGGAAAAACTTTTTTACAGTGAGTGGTCAGGATCTGGAATGCACTGCCTGAGAGTGTGGTGGTGACAGATTCAATTGTAGCTTTCGAAAGAGAATTGGATAATTACCTGAATGGAAAATATGTGCAGGGCTAAGGGAAAAAGGCAACGGGAGGGGGTGAGGAGAGATGGTGGGATGGACTATTGGACAAGCTGAGTTGCTCTTGCAGAGAGCCAGCACGGACACGATGGGCTGAATAGCCTGCTTCTGTGCTTTAATCATTCTATGAGTCTATGATTTTATCTGTGAGAACTGATAGCCATTCACCTGCAATGGGGCATCGCAGTAGACCTGACCCCCTTCTGCCCCAATGCCTACACTTTCCAGCAGAAATCGACAGGAAAACCATTGGCCAAAGATCTAGAGGGCAGATGAGGAGAAATATTTCACTCAGAGAGCTGTTGGGACCTGGAATGTTCACCTGAAAAGGTGTTGGAAGCTGAGTCCATAAATAGTTTTAAAAGCGAGTTGGACAGGTTCTTGAGGGAGAGGAACCTACAGGGTTACAGAGAAAAAGAGGGACTGTGGGATTATGCGATTGCTGTTTCAAAGAGCAAGCACAGGCATGACGGACCGAATGGCCTCCTTCTGTGCTTCTATGACTCTATGAAAATGATCCGGAGCAGAAATCCTGGCTGACCTTTCCCGCTCCCTAACCCAATGGCGTTGTGGTCACTTAGAGTGATCCCATTGCTAACGCAACTCAGATCAGCAGCAATTGATCTTAACAGGTCTCAATAGCTTCTGACCACACTGGACAGGACTCTTAGCCACAGCAATGTACTAATAACCAGATGATCTCTTTACTCTAATAATGTCAGTTAAGGAGTAAACATTGGCCAGGACACCAGGGAGAACTCTTCTTTGCAGTAGCGGCCATGGAATCTCTTGTGTCCATCTGAGAAGGCAACAAACGTTTTGGTTTAACGTCACCCGAAAGACGGCATCTCCAACAGTGCAGCATTCCCTCATTATTGCACTGCAGTGTCAGCTTGGATTATAAAGATCCCATGGTTAAACCTTCCAAACCCACGACCTCTACGACCTAGAACAAGGGCAACAGATGCATGGGAACACCACAACTTGCAAGTTCCCCTCCAAGCCACACACCATCCTGACATGGAACTATATTGCAGTTCCTTCACTGTCGCTGGGTCAAAGTCTTGGAACGCTCTCCCAAAGAGAACTGTGGGTGTACTGACATCACATCAACTGCAGCAGTTCAAGAAGGCAGCTCACCACCACCTTCTCAAGGGCAGTTAATGCTGTGCTTACCAGCAATGCCCACGTCCCATGAATGAATAAAAATTAAACCCAAAAATAAATAGGAAAGACTGAAATAAGGAGTAAAAATGCTGGGAATTTGCAGCAAGTAAATCAGCATCCTAAAGGGAAAAGGCAGATTATGACATACTGATGGAGAAGTGCTTCCTTAATACCATAACCTACCTTATTTCTGTATGGATGATGAATGGTTAAACTATATCTCAGCTTATCATTAATTACTGAAATAAATCCATTTAGATTTGCTTCATCTATCAACTGCCGAATAAAGGAGGGATGAAATGAATGCAGATTCAAACAAACTTTGATTTTTAAAAATTATTATTTTAAGTAAACAATACAGGCAGTTCAAAGCAGCCAATGTGGCTGCATGCAACAACTCAATAATATCCACTGACATGGAGATATTATATCCAGATGTGTTGATGTATGATAATGTGACAGCACAACACAAATGAGGGAGTCTGGTTTAATATTAAGCTAATGTTCATGAAAAAAAATGGAACAGAGGATGGAAGTGATCAAAGAGGCAAGTGTCACATAGATGAGCCATGATTTCCCCCCCCCACCCGCCGCCGTGTGCAAATCAACAGTTTCCCCCATCACGACATTCAACTGCATTTGAAAGGTTCTGCCTTCATTATCCTATCATTCTTTATCTCAAGGAAGCTGGAATACGAAGGGGAGGAAGTGATGCTTCAGTTGTACAGAGCTCCTCATCAGGAGCAACTGTGCTCAGTTCTTTCATAAACTGATAGAGCACAGAGGAGGCCATTCAGCCCATCATGCCTGTGCCTGCTCTTTGAATGAGCTATCTAATTTCTCCCACTCCTCTCCTCATTCCCCATAGCCCTGTAAATTTATTTTTTTAAGTAAAGATCCAATTTCCTTTTGAAAGTCGCTATTGTATCTGCTTCCAACACACTTTCAAGCAGTGCATTTCAGATCACAACAACTCGCTGTGAAAAAAAGAATTCTCCCCCTTAAAAATGTGTTCTCTGGTTACCAACTCTCCTCCCAATATAAACTTGGGTGCTACATCGCAGGAAGGGTATAGTGGCCGTGGAAGGAATGCAGTGTAGATTCACCAGAATGACATTGGGGGATTTAAATTATGAGGACAGGTTGAATAAACTTGTCCTACATTCCCTTGAGTTCATGAGTTTGAGGAGTGATTGAGATGCTTAAAACTTAGAAAAGGATTCCATCGATACAAAGGAATTATTTCCTCTGATGGGGCATCAAGAATAAGGAGGGCTAAGCTTAAAATTAGAGCCAAGCCTTTTAGGAGGGAAATCAGGAAGGACTTCTCCACGCAAAGGGTAGTAGAAATTTGGAATTCTCTCCCCAAAACACTGTGGATGCTGGGGTTCAATTGGCGTTTTCAAGACTTGAGATCAATAGATGTTTGTTGGGTAAGGGTAAGAAGGGACATGGAGGAAAGGTGAGTAAATGGATTTGAGGTGCAGATCACCCAAGATCTGATTAAAAAGCAGAGCAGACATGAGGGGCTGAATGGCCTGTTGCAGATGCATCTGTCCACAATCCTTGTGGAGAAAAAATCCCATCTTCACATTGAGGACACTCTCCTTCGTATCATAAGGAACTAACACTGTGCTAAATGGGATTGACTCTGTTCAGATCTGGCAACTCAAAACTGGGCATTCATGAGGCTCTGTGGGCCAGCAGCAGCAGAATTGCATTCAACCACAATCTGCAGCCTCATGGCGCCTCATATCCCTAACTCCACCGTTACCGTCAAACTCGGGCACCAACCCTGGTTCAATGAGAAGTAGGACAGCATGCCAGGAGCAGCACCAGACATACCTAAAAATGAGGTGCCAACTTGGTGATGCTACAACACACAACTACAGGACATACTAATCAGCGAAAGCAACATGCTATAGTCAGAGCTAAACGATGCCACAACCAACGGATTAGAGCAAAGCTCTGTGGTCCTGCCACATCCAGTTGTAAATGGTGGTGGACAATTAACTGGAGGAAGAGCTCCAAAAACATCCCTGTCCTCGATTTTGGGGGGGCCCAGCACGTTGGTGCAAAACACAAGGCTGAAGCATTTGCAACCATTTTCAGGCAAAAGTGCTGAGTGGGTGATCTATTTTGGCTTGCTCCTGAGGTCCCCACCATCACAGATGCCAGTCTTCAGACAACTTGATTCACCCCACATGGAATCAAGAAATGGCTGTAGACACTGGATATAGCAAAGGCTATTGTCCCTGAAAACATTCCAGCTGTAATACTGAAGACTTGTGCTCCAGAACGAGCTGTGACATTAGCTGTTCCAGTACATTTACAACACAGCCATCTACCTGCTGTTCCTGATATAAATTAATGACCTAGACCTTGGTGTACAGGGCACAATTTCAAAATTTGCAGATGATACAAAACTTGGAAGTATTGTGAACTGTGAGGAGGATAGCGATAAACTTCAGGAGGACATAGACAATGGGCGGATATGTTGTAGATGAAATTTAATGCAGGGAAGTGTGAAGTGATTCATTTTGGTAGAAAGAATGAGGAGAGGCAATATAAAATAAGAGAGTGCAGTTGTAAAGGGGGTGCAGCAGCAGAGGACCTATGTGTATATTTGCATAAATCATTGAAGGCATCAGGACAAGTTACGAGTGCAGTTAACAGAGCATACAGCAACCTAGACTTTATCAATAGGGGCATAGAGTACAAAAGCAAGGAAGTTATGTTAAAGTTATATGAAATACTGGTTCGGCCTCAACTGGAGTATTGCATCCAGTTCTGAGCACAATGCTTTAGGAAGGATGTGAAGGCATTAGAGAGAGCATAGAAAAGATTCATGCAAATGGTTACAGGGATGAGAAACTTTAGTTATGTAGATAGATTGAAGAAGTTGGGACTGTTTTCCTTGGAAAAGAGAAGGTTGAGAGGAAATTTGTTAGAGGGGTTTGGACAGAGTAGATAGGAAGAAACTGTTCCCATTGGTGGAAGGATTGAGAACCAGAGGATACAGATTTAAAGTAATTGGCAAAAAAGCAATGGCGACATGAGGAAAAACATTTTCACGTAGCAAGTGGTTAGGATCTGGAATGCGCTGCCTGAGTGTGGGGTGGAGGCAGGTTCAATTGAGGCATTCAAAAGGTAATTGGATTATTTTCTGAAAAGGAAGAATATGCAGGGCTATGGGGAGAAGACGGAGGAGTGGCAGTCGAACCAGCACGTACACGATGGGCCGAATAGCCTCCTTCTGTGCTGTAACCATTCTATAATTCTATGATTCTACAATGTGGAAAATTGCCCAGATATGTCCTGTCCACAAAATGCAGGACAAATCCAATTTGGCCAATTACCACCCCATCAGACTTCTCTCAATCATCAACAAGAGATGAAAGGTATCATTGACAGTGCTATCAAGCAGCACTTATTCAACAATAACTTGCTCATTGATGCACAGTTAGATTCCACCAGGGCCACTCAGCTCCTGACCTCATTACAGCCTTGGTCCAAAGATAGAAAAAAGAGCTGAACTCAAAAGGTGAGGTGAAAGTGCTTGCCCTTGACATAAAGGCAGCATTTGACCAAGTGTGGCATCAAGGAGTCCCAGGCCAATGGAATCATGGGGAAAACTCTTCACTGTTTGGAGTTACCTAGCAATTAGCAAAGCCCCAAGACATCACTGCAGGAATTCCTCTGCGTAGTGTCCATGGTCCAATCATCTTCAACGGGGAGATGGCGGTGTAGGGGTAATGTCACTGGACTAGCAATCCAGAGGCCTGGGCTAATGTTCTGGGGACACAGGTTCAAATCCCACCTCAGCAGCTGGTAGACTTTAAATTCAATTAATTAAAATCTGGAATTGAAAGCTACTCTCAGTAATGGTGCCATGAAACTATCATCGATAAAAACCCATTGGGCTCACTAAGGGAAGGAAATATGCTGTCCTTGTCTGGTCTGGCCTACGTGTGACTCCAGACACACAGCAACATGGTTGACCCTTGACTGCTCTCTGAAATGGCCTGGTAAGCCACTCAGTTCAAGGGCAATTAGGGATGGGCAACAAATGCTGGCTTTGTCAGCGATGCCCACATCCCAAGAAGGAATGAAAATAAACTGTTTCATCAATGACCTTCCCTCTAATGTAAGGTCAGAAATGGGGATGTTCGCTGATGATTGCACAGTGTTTAGTACCATTCTCAACTCCCCAGATCCTGAAGCATGCCTGCATGCAGCAAGAAGTGGACAATATTCAGGCTTGGGCTGAAAGGTGCCAAGTGACATTCATGCCAGGCAGTGACCATCTCCACAAAAGAATCTAACCATCTCCCCCTTGACATTCATCAGTATTACAATCGCTGAATCCCCTCACTCTCAGCATGCTGTGGCTAACCATTGACCAGGCATATAAATGCTGTGACTACAAGAGCAGGTCAGAGGCTGGGAATTCTGCAGTGAGTAATCCACCTCCTGCCTCTCCACTGCCTGTCCACCATCTACAAGGCACAAGTCAAGAGGGTGATGTAATACTCTCCATCTGCCTGGATGGGTGCAGATGGATGAAGCTCGACACCATCCAAGACAAAGCAGATCGGCAGCCCATCTACAATATTAATCATTCACTCCCTCCACCACCAACGCATAGTCACAGCAGTGTGTACCATTTATAAGATACACTGCAGCAACTCACCAAGCCTCCTTCAACAGCACCTTCCAAACCTGCAACCGCTGCCATCTAGAAGGACAAGGGCAGCGGATGCATGGAAACACCACCACCTGCAAGTTCCCTTCCAAGCCACACACCATGCTGACTTGGGACTACATTGCTTTCCCTTCACTGTTGCTGGGTCAAAATCCTGGAACTCTGTCTCTAACAGCACTGTTGGTGTATCTACCCCACAAGAACTGCAGTGGTTCAAGAAGGCAGCTCACCACCACCTTCTCAAGGGCAATTAATGATGGGCAATAAATGCTGACCTAGCCAGAGACGCCCAGATCCTAAGAACGAGTAAAACAAATACTGATGATTTGACAATACAGGTCTAGTTTAGGCCTAATAACTGGAGGATCACGATGGAGTCTGCTATCACACCCAGGTTTCTCTCAGTCTCTCCCTGAGCCACTTCAATACCATTCATTGAGTAGCTTTCCTAGTGACATATAAACGCATGGAAGTGATGGACAGGAAAAGACCTATGTGTGCATCCAACCAGTACACACATCTGTAAAGCCTTGTGTATCATGATACATAATCTCCCCACCACATCTGGAACCATCTGCTGGAAGAGGCAATAAAACAGATAAAAACGCAAACCTCGCTAAGCAACTTTGTGTTTGAAACTTGCCTAGCAGATCACATTGATCTTGATTTATCGCACAGGTTAGGTACCTCCTGTATGAGGTAATCTGTGCCCCCCAGAAACAGGCTCAGCTCTCGCTTGAAGGAATTCAGCAAATCAGTATGCACCACATAAACCTATTTTAGAGGTCCACTAGTCTCTGAATCAAAGAAGGACCACCAATAATACTCAACCTAGTTCTGTCCTAACATCACAAGTAAGTGTTCTTGTGACAAAATGGGAGGAGTTCACTGTCTTTCTCCAGATCCACTTCTCCACAGGTAGCAACATATATTTAAATGTTTACCCAGTTACCGATACGGCCAATTATATACTACATTTTTATTTCAGAATAAAATCCACCAAACAGGTTTCTTTAATAAACAACAAAATTATCAATTTATTATAAAACAAGTCTTAGCCAGTAAAGATGCAAAGCATTAACATGCAGGTTGAAATATGGAAGTTCCTTTTCAGATTAGCCCAACACACACACACACGCACACACACACCACACACACACACACACACACCAGTAAAGAAACTTCCTCTTCAGAAATCGCTTTACCAAAAAATAGTAAAAAAAACTTTGGCCAAATACTTGTTAATTCTTGAAGGTAAAGGAGAAGATGTGAAATTATATCAGTTGTCCCTTTATTCTGGCACACCAAATACATGTAGACGGCTGTCACTGGGATCTTTTTGGAGCAGTCTATTCAGGCAATGTTGAGCATTAGTCTGGTAGGCTTCCAGGGGAAATGCGGCATCTGAGGTTTCAGCTATCACACTGGGATTTGCAGGGTTTCTCAGAGAGGTAGAGAAAGGATGAACCGGGTGCTTCTTTCAGCAGGCTACAATCCCAACTGATTCAATACAATGTCCAAAACAAAACCAACTCTTGACCACCATAAATCTTGACATGTTACTTCTCTGTATACAGCTCCCCTAGTCACCAGGGCTGCTGTTGTTTGCTTAGCTTAAGACATGCGACATCCATTAAAAGTTTGCTTTTAACCAAAAACTCAAGTCCTTCCAGTGACCTTTTATAAAAAAAATTCCAGCATCTATGGAATCACTTCAGTCCTCCAAATGAATCCATTTCCACAATTTTTAAATACGAGTCCCCAGTCCTATTTGGTTGAAATTGTTGGATCACACGAGACAATCTAATCCCTTCATTATTTGATATACATTGATTAAATCATCTGTAAGTTTATGTTGCTGTAAGGTATAGAGACCAACACATCAACCCTTGATAACGAGGGTCTTTGAAACTGGGAATTAATCATGTGACTCCGCTCTGCACCCTTTCATAAGTATCTCAGTAGCTGAAGAAGTCTTGCATTCCTACATTAAAGCACTTCAAGAAGCACTTAATTGGCTGCAAAGAATTTTGGGAATCCTGAGGTCATGAAAGCTACTATATAAAAGGTTTTTTATGAATGGAAAAAGCTGCACAAATGCAGTTATTAGATCTATTGCTCCCTTCAGCTTTCAGTAGAGCAGTTGTAGGCAAACCTGGGTGAGTGCATGCAGCAAGCCTTTAAGTGCTGCTGGTTCACTTTATTTTCCAAATTTCAGCCACCCACCTTCCAGGTTTGGCTCACTGTGCATGTTTTTTTCATGTGCAGGGGGTTTACTTGAATGGAAGAGAGGAGTTTTCATCGCAAAAATTGCCCATGATTAGGATAAACCTGCAGAACACCCCACTTGCTCCTGGCATGGGTGACCTGTGACATGGGCAAGGATGTGACGCAGAAAATTGGGGCTTACATAAAAGCTATCCACTCCCAGCCCCCTATTAGATTCCACACTCCTAAGTCAGATTAGTCAATTAGAGGTTTATCAATTCATAAAGCAGTTGACTGGTACCTATTTGCTTAAACAAGCAAATCTATCACTTTCCCCACGTGCAACGGGAGAGACCCTAAGTTTTTAGTCCTGGGTCACAATTAGTTCTTTATGGAGATAATAGGAGACACCTTATTTGCACCTCCATGATCTCAACACTCGGCTTCTCCAGTGCAGCCTTGTTGCACTTCCACTTTCACAAACTCCAACCTGTCCAATTAAGCTCCTTCAACTTTACCCTGTCTCCAGCCCAATACCTATTATGGAAATTTCTGGCCTGAATAAGTAAAAGGATTCATCAGCTCCTGAAAGAGAAAAGAAAGATGAAAGGAAGGAAAGAAAGAAAGAGACTGAAAGAGAAAGAGAGAGAAAGGAAACAAAGTAAAGACAGTGAAAGAGAAAAAAGAATGAAAGAACATAGGAATAAGAGGAAGCAATTCAGTCCCACAAACCTGTTCCACAATTCAATTAGATCATGGAGGATCTGTATCTTAACTCCATCTACCCGCCTTGGTTCTGTAACCCTAACACCCTTGCCAACAAAAATCTACCAGTCTCAGTTTTAGAGAAACTGGACACAAAGAATGAAAGAAAATTAAATGGTAAATCAGCCAAGCTGCTTTCCCAGAAATATCTTCCCAGGAAATCCCTCAATCCTGTTCTTGGCTCCAATTTTGCATTTAAGCATTTTCTGGAATTATACTCCTCAGTTACAAGTAATCCACTCACCAAATACATTCCAGTAAAGCTGAATAATTCTGGAGGAGTAATTTTCCGGTTTCACAATGCCAATGAGGGGCCTCACCCACTGGAAGCACTGAAGCAAAGCTCAGGCATTTTTAAAAATTCATTCATGGGAAGTGAGCGTCACTGGCTATGCCAACATTTATTGCCCAACCCGAATTGCCCTTGAGAAGGTGGTGGTGAACTGCCTTCTTGAACCACTGCGGCCCATGTGGGGTAGGTACACCCACAGTGCTGTTCGGAAGGGAGTTCCAGGTTTGTGTCCCAGCGACAGTGGAGGAGCTGCGATATAGTTCCAAGTCAGGATGGTGTGTGACTTGGACGGGACTTGGACGGGAACTTGCAGGTGGTGATGTTCCCATGCATCTGCTGCTCTTGTCCTTCGAGGTGGTAGAGGTCGCAGGTTTGGAAGGTGCTGTCTAAGGAGCCTTGGTGCATTGCTGCAGTGCATCTTGTAGATGGTACACACTGCTGCCACTGTGTGTCGGTAGTGCAGGGAGTGAATGTTTGTGGATGGAGTGCTAATCAAGGGGCTGCTTTGTTCTGGATGTTGTCGAACTTCTAGAGTTTTGTTGGAGCTGCACCCATCCAGGCAAGTGGAGAGTATTCCATCACACTCCTGACTTGTGCCTTGTAGATGGTGGATAGGCTCTGGGGAGTCAGGAGGTGAGTTACTCACCGTAGGATTCCTAGCCTCTGACCTGCTCTTGTAGCCACGGTATTTATATGGATATTTCAGTTCAGTTTCTAGTCAATGGTAGCCCCGAGGATGTTGATAGTGGGGGATTCAGCAATGGTAATGCCATTGAATGTCAAAGGGAATTGATTAGATTCTCTCTTGTTGGAGATGGTCAGTGCCTGGCACTTGTGTGGCACAGTGGCACGTTGGTTAGCACCGCAGCCTCACAGCTCCAGCAACCCGGGTTCAATTCTGGGTACTGCCTGTGTGGAGTTTGTAAGTTCTCCCTGTGTCTGCGTGGGTTTCCTCCGGGTGCTCCGGTTTCCTCCCACAGCCAAAAGACTTGCAAGTTGATAGGTAAATTGGCCATTATAATTTGCCCCTTGTATAGGTAGGTGGTAGGGGAATATAGGGACAGGTGAGGATGTGGTAGGAATATGGGATTAGTGTAGGATTAGTATAAATGGGTGGTTAATGGTCGGCACAGACTCGGTGGGCCGAAGGGCCTGTTTCAGTGCTGTATCTCTAAATCAAAATCAAATCAAATGTTACTTGCCACTGATCAACCCAAGCTTGGATATTGTCCAGGTCTTGCTGCATTTCTACACGGTCTGCTTCAGTATTTGAGGAGTCCTGAATGGTGCTGAACATTGTGCAATCATCAGCGAACATCCGCACTTATGATTGAAGAAAGGTTATTGATGAAGCAGCTGAAGATGGTTTGGCCTAGGACACTACCCTGAGGAACTCCTGCAGTGATGTCCTGGAGCTCAGATGATTGACTTCCAACAACCACAGCCATCTTCCTTTGTGCTGGGCATGTCTCCAGCCAGCGGGGAGTTTTCCCCCTGATTCCCACTGACATAAGTTTTGCTAGGGCTCCTTGATGCCATACTCACTCAAATGCTGCCTTGATGTCAAGGGCAGTCACTCTTACCTCACCTTTTGAGTTCAGCTGTTTTGTCCATGTTTGAACCAAGGCTGTAATGAGGTCAGGAGCTGAGTCACCCTGGCGGAACCCAAACTGAGCGTCATGGGGCAGGTTATTGCTAAGCAAGTGCTGCTTGATGGCACTGTTGATGACACCTTCCATCACTTTACTGATGATTGAGAGTAGACTGATGGGGCGGTAATTGGCCGGGTTGGACTTGTCCTGCTTTTTGTGTACAGGACATACCTGGGCAATTTTCCACATTGCCGGGTAGATGCCAGTGTTGTATCTATACTGGAACAGCTTGGCTAGGGGTGCGGCAAGTTCTGAAGCACAGGTCTTCAGTACTATTGCTGGAATATTGTCAGGACCCATAGCCTTTGCAGTATCCAGTACCTTCAGTCGCATCTTGATATCACACGGAGTGAATCGAATAGGCTGAAGTCTGGCATCTGTAATGCTGGGGACTTCAGGAGGAGGCCGAGATGGATCATCAACTCGGCACTTCTCGCTGAAGATTGTTGTAAATGCTTCAGCCTTATCTTTCACACAGATGTGCAGGGCTCCCCCATCATAGAGAATGGGGATATTTGTGGAGCCACCTCCTCTAATTAGTTGTTTAATTGTCCACCACTATTCACGGCTGGATGTGGCAGGACTACAGAGCTTAGCTCTTATCCATTGGTTATGGGATCGCTTAGCTCTGTCTATCACATGCTGCTTATGTAGTTTGGCATGCAAGTAGTCCTGAGTTGCAGCTTCACCAGGTTGACACCTCATTTTGAGGTATGCGTGGTGCTGCTCCTGGCATGCCGTCCTGCACTCTTCATTGAATCAGGGTTGGTCCCCTGGCTTGATGGTAATGGTAGAGTGGGGGATATGCCGGGCCATGAGGTTACAGACTGTGGTTGAGTACAATTCTGCTGCTGCTGTTGTCCCACAGCACCTCATGGATGCCCAGTTTTGCATTGCTCGATCTGTTCGAAATCTATCCTATTTAGCACGGTGATAGTGCCACACAACACGATGGACGGTATCCTCAATGTGAAGGTGGGACTTCGTCTCCACAAGTACTGTGCGGTGGTCACTCCGACCAATACAGTCATGGACAGAAGCATCTGCAGCAGGCAGATTGGTGAGGACAAGGTCAAGTATGTTTTTCCCTCGTATTGTTTCCCCCACCACCTGCCACAGACCCAGTCTAGCAGCTATGTCCTTTAGTTCTCAGCCAGCTCGGTTAGTAGTGGTGCTACCGCGCCACTCTTGGCGATGGACATTGAACTCCCCCACCCAGAGTACATTTTGTGCCCTGGCCACCCTCAGTGCTTCCTCCAAGTGCTGTTCAACATGGACTCATCAGCTGAGGGAGGGCAGTAGGTGGTAATCAGTAGGAGGTTACCTTGCCCATGTTTGACCTGATGCCATGAGACTCCATGGGGTCTGGAGTCAATGTTGAGGACTCCCAGGGCAACTCCCTTCCTACTAGACCACTGCCCGCGACCTCTGCTGGGTCTGTCCTGCCGGTGGGACAGGACATACCCAGGGATAGTGATTGCAGTGTCTGCCACATTGTAAGGTATGATTCCATGAGTATGACTATATCAGGCTGTTGCTTGACTAGTCTGTGGGACAGCTCTCCCAACTTTGGCACAAGCCCCCAGATGTTAGTAAGGAGGACTTTGCAGGGTCGACAGGGCTGGGTTTGCCGTTGTCGTTTCCGGTGCCGAGGTCAATGCCGGGTGGTCTGTCCGGTTTCATTCCTTTTTATTGACTTCATAGCGGTTAGGTACAACTGAGTGGCTTGCTAGGCCATTTCAGAGGGCATGTAAGAGTTAACCACATTGCTGTGGGTCTGGAGTCACATGTAGGCCAGACCAGGTAAGGACAGCAGATTTCCTTCCCTAAAGGATATTAGTGAACCAGATGGGTTTTTACAACAATTGACAATGGTTTCATGGCCATCATTAGACTAGCTTTTTAATTCCAGATTTCATAATTAAATTCAAATTCTACATTCTGCTGTGGTGGGATTCAAATCCATGTCTCCAGATCAATACCCTGGGTCTCTGGGTTACTAGTCCAGTGATGATACCACTACACCACCACCTCCCCATGGGCTACACCTTGATCTTGTGACCATTAGGTTGGAAAAGATACACGCAGGTGTGTGGCAAAATTCCTAAGTACAGTCTTCCGTTGGGGAAAGCTTCTCTCCAGCCTAGTGAACTCAGAAAGTGCTTTCTTAGATGTAATGCTTTGATTTCATGCAAAACCTGGAACTCAAGAGTGAGCAGACCAAAAACAGTGCATAGAATCACCAGGCACCAACACACTGGACTTGCGATTGATGATAATAGATGTGCAGGAGTTGAGAGTGACAGGTGGGCTGCTCAGGTGTGCTGACAGAACACTAGAGGCCTGTTAAAAGAGAAAAAGAAAGACTTTCATTAAAAGAGTCATAGAGAGATACAGCACTGAAACAGGCCCTTCGTCCCACCGAGTCTGTGCTGACCAACAACCACCCATTTATACTAATCCTACATTAATCCCATATTCTATACCACATCCCCACCATTCTCCCACCACCTACCTACACCAGGGGCAATTTATAATGGCCAATTTTCCTATCAACCTGAAAGTCTTTGGCTGTGGGAGGAAACCGGAGCACCTGGCGGAAGCCCACGCAGACACAGGGAGAACTTGCAAACTTCGCACAGGCTGTACCCAGAACCAAACCTGGGTCACTGGAGCTGTGAGGCTGCGGTGCTAACCACTGCACCACTCCTATAAAACCTATCACAACTTCAGGATGTCCCAAAACACTTCACAGCCAATGAAATACTTTTTTGAAGTGGAGTCACTGTTGCAATGAGATTTAATATGATTGGTAAAAGAACCAGAGGTGATGAGAAAGCATTTTTTTGCACAGTGTTCCTGTTACTGCTTGAAAGGGCAGAAGAAGCAGATTCAAAAGTAAATTTCAAGAGGGAATTGGGTGAAAACTTGAAGGGAAATGGGGAAAGAATGTAGGCTGTAAGAGAAAGGGGAGACTACTGGTTTGTGAAAGATTGAGCTCAAGTATGAGATGGTGAATACTTTATTGTTATTACTATCGGCACTGTATGGAGGAATGGTGTGTCGGAGTGTGTATTTGAAAAATTATTGAAAGTTAAAAGGATCAATGAAGCAATGGCCAGCCAACAGCCTTACAGAATTACGGTTCTGGTCGAACTTGGACTTTGTAAAGTTATCTGCGGTCAATAATTAATAACCAGGTCGATATCTGACAGCTTTTACTTGAATAATTCCTAGATGAGCAAGAAATCTCATAGAGTTTCCATTGCTGATATTTTTTCTAATATCAATACAAGTTTTTTTTCCCCAGCTCTGCCAACCCTGAAATAATGGCATTCACTTATATTGGACCTTCAATGTAATAATATGCCTCAAGGCACTTCACAAGGAAATAGAAATGGACTGAGTGGATATAGAAGATTAAGGGGAACTGGTTGAAGAGAAATGTTTTTGAGGAGGTTTTAAATACAAGAGGAAAGCTAGCGGGTGCAGGGCTTTAAGGAGAGAGATCCAAAGTGCAGTTCAATAGTTGAAAGTTCTGGCACCAGATGAGGGTCACTATACCCCCAAGAGAGTTTTAAATGAAAAAAAAAAGCCTCAGCCAATTGGCTCAAACACCAACCCATCCATCTTCTCATTCCAGATTCTTCCTGCTACTGAAATGAACTGAGCATTCTGACACATATCCTAAGCTTGTTAGGGGGAGAGTCAAGAATGGTACAAGCTGTACTTGGCCTGTTGGGTGAAGTGTGCTCAATGAACCAGCTGATCTTTTATTAGCTTCACAGTCTCTTATACACTTAGATATCAGAGTGATAAATAGTGCCTCCAAAGTCAGCTATTTACTGGTAGGAGAACTATAATCAGCTGTAGAGATCCCGAGTTAGGGGAGAGGAAAAAACATTAATCACTGTTCCTGCTCTTGATCATTAGCCTGCATTGTGCATGTGGATGTGGCTGAGGACAAGACTGGGTTTGGCCATGCATCTTATCATGGACTAATAGCCTGCCGATACACACTGTCTAGACAACACAATAACACAATAACAGCCGTACAGAACCTTAGTTAGGCCACACTTAGAATATTGTGTGCAATTCTGGTCGCCACACTACCAGAAGGACGTGGAGGCTTTGGAGAGGGTACAGAAGAGGTTGACCAGGATGTTGCCTGGTCTGGAGGGCATTCTCTATGAGGAGAGGTTGGAAAAATTTGGATTGTTTTCACTGGAACGACGGAGGTTGAGGGGCGACATGATAGAGGTTTACAAAGTTATGAGCGGCATGGACAGAGTGGATAGTCAGAAGCTTTTTCCCAGGGTGGAAGAGTCAGTTACTAGGGGACATAGGTTTAAGGTGCGAGGGGCAAAGTTTAGAGGGGATGTGCGAGGCAAGTTCTTTACACAGAGGGTGGTGAGTGCCTGGAACTTGCTGCCAGGGGAGGTGGTGGAAGCAGATACGATAGCGACGTTTAAGAGACATCTTGACAAATACATGAATAGGAAGGGAATAGAGGGATATGGGCCCCGGAAGTGCAGAAGGTGTTAGTTTAGGCTGGCATCAAGATCGGCGCAGGCTTGGAGGGCCGAATGGCCTGTTCCTGTGCTGTACTGTTCTTTGTTCTTTGTTTGTTTATTTGGGAGCGGAATGGGAGTGAGGTCAGCACTGTGTACCGTACCACAAAATCAGTCGGTGCCTTCAGGAAAGGAATGTAGAAAATTGAGAAAAAAATCAGAATTCCAACCACAATGATCTGTGACCTTGAATGTTCGTCATTCGTGACACTGCCTCTGATCTTACACATCAAGCAATATCGATTTGGAACTGTGGAATTTTAGTTACTGTTACATTTCTGAAGAATCTTATTGATTAAACCCCTGGAGGTTTATTAAATGGTGGCATTGAATTATAATAATACTGCCTCCTAAAGATTCCATCTCGACTCAAAAACTCAAGCGTAAGTTAAAGAGATGCACCAGTTAAAGTTCCTGCATGTGGGGAAACTTATTTATTTCAGCCTTTCTGCAGCTTTGAAATGAATTACAGATATTGGTCAGCCTTGATCAAAGTTACTGGGGAGGAGAAGGAGAAGATTTAGATCTGAATGCAGAATAGAATAAAACCCAAAATGTCATGGGCAAGTGAAGGTTTGGGACAGTAGCAGAACCCCTGTGTGAAGTATTGGAGGTTATGTTACAGTTATATAACGCTCTGGTTAGACCCTGTCTGAAGTACTGCTTTCCATTCTGGGCATCACACCTAAGGAAGGATATATAGTAAAAGCTTTGTTATCCAGCATGTGCTGGACCTGAGAGGTGCTGGATAATCAAAAATCAATAGTTGTAAGTGTAACTGCAGAGCACAACACATCTGACTGCAGGGACCAGG
The DNA here is from genome assembly GCF_036365525.1 of Heterodontus francisci. Lineage (NCBI taxonomy): Eukaryota > Metazoa > Chordata > Chondrichthyes > Heterodontiformes > Heterodontidae > Heterodontus > Heterodontus francisci. Next base: position 8,915,012 of record NC_090387.1, read on the forward strand.
AATCCCATTATAGTGAATGAGGAACCAGTGACCGAGGCAAGGTAGCATTTCCGCCCACAGGTGGCAACCTTAATTTCCGCAGTCTTTCGTGGTCCAGCCCGATTAGTTGAGAAGTTTCCCGAATGGCTTCACAGTGTCCGACTGGGTTGGTTCTGGTACCGTTCGATGCCCCTTGAGCCCCCGCTACCACCAACCGATGCATGGGGAGGGTCGACTTCGGCCTTGCGGATTCAAGAGACAGAAAACGGTTTTCGCCTTTCCTGTTGTCGGGCGGGCAGAGGTGCAGCCACTGGGCACTGGTACACTTCACCAAGCCCTATCACTTGTCATTGTACTCATGGCGATCGGACCTTCCGTCCAGAAGTTATCGCTGGAGGACCAAAAATTACCCAGGGCCCGGCATTAGGAAAGCGGATTTTTAATTTTCCCTTAATTCTTGGGGTCGGTGCAAAAATATACCTGTAGTATGTGTGAGAGTACACTTAGAAAAAACTCGGCCCGGGACAGCTTTAGGAGATTTCGGAAATTCCAGATAATAGAGCTTGCCAATAGGCAAAGCCCTAGATAACAAAACTTTTACTGTATTGGCCTTGAAGAGAATATGGAACAGACTGACCAACATGATATCAGGTCTCAAAGGATGAAATTATGAGGACAGGTTACTAGAATAGGCTTGTATTCCCTTCAGTTAAGAAGATTAAGGGATGAACTAATTGACATGTGTAAGATGATTAAAGGATTTGATAGCGTAGCTGGAGAGAAATTATTTTATGTGGTAAAGGAAATCCAGAATAAAGGGGCAAAACATTAAAATTAGAGCTAGGCCCATTCAGGGTGCCCTCAGGAAGCACTTCTTCACACAAAAGGTCGTGGAATTCTGGAACTCTCTCTCCTGACAAGCTGTTGAAGCTAGGGGGTCAATTAAAATTGAGATTGAGAGATTTTTGTTGAGCAAGAATTTTACGGGTTATGGAACTAAGGTGCATTGATGAAGTTAAGATACAAATCAACAATGATCTAATCGAATGGTGGAACAGGCTTGAGGGACTGAATGACCTGCTCTGGTTCCTATATTATATGATGGATGCATGAGGTCAGTAGAAGGAAGGTTCCTGCATTCACCCTGTCTGGAGAACAGCAGGGTATCAGGTGTTAAATAATTGTGGCCTCTTGTGCATCCTCAATTTTAATTGCTCCACCATTGGTAGTCGTGTCCTCAGCTGCTTAGGCCCTAAGATCTGGAATTCCCTCCTAAAAACTCTCTGCCTCTCTCTCCACATTTAACATGCCCCTTCAAACGGACCACTTTGACCAAGCTTTTGTAAACTTGTCCTTTTGTGTCATGGTGTCAAACTTTGTTTGATAACACTCCTATGAAGTGCCTTGAGATGCTTTGCTAAGCTTAAATTGCTTCACAAATGCAAATTGTCATTGTTTTTAAGCAGGCTCAATATGTGCATACTACTAGAGGGACCTGGGAACAGATGGATAAGATGGTACCTTTAAGGAATGGGGCAACAAAAGACCACCCAATGGTACAATGCTCCAAATTTTTAGGGTTGTTGGTGATGATTCTGCTGTTGCCATTTACGCCTCCTCAATCCCATTTATTGGGCTGGATTTTATAGAGGCCTTGACATCAGGATCTGTGGCAGCGGTGGGGGGGCATGAAGATTGCCCTGGATAAAGCCCGTCACAGGCCTCAACGCCGGCAGGGCCCGTCCTGATATTCCTGGCTGCAGCGAGGACCCATGGCTGTCCCCCCCGCCACTCGGCGACGGAACATAATTTAAATACTCAAATAAATTTGCTTACCTGCATTAATGTCATCCACATCGCCTCCTGAAATACCTCCGCGATCTTCATCCCAGCGGCTGGCACTGCCGTGCCTTCGGATCTCCATCCGGGGAAACGAGGCACAACACTGGTGGGCAGGACGGAGGAGGTAAGTTTATCAATACGGTGGGAGGGCGGGGAGGGGGAACGGGGTCAAATGAACATCATGGGTGTAGGGGAAGGTGGGAAGGGTTAGAGTTGAAAGTTGAAATTGGCAAGTCATACTGCAGCTGTACAGAACTTTAGTTAGGCCACACTTAGAATATTGCGTGCAATTCTGGTCGCCACACTACCAGAAGGACATGGAGGCTTTGGAGAGGGTACAGAAGAGGTTTACCAGGAATACAAGTGTGGCCTAACTAAGGTTGCCTGGTCTGAAGGGCATTAGCTATGAGGAGAGGTTGGATAAACTCGGGTTGTTTTCACTGGAACGACGGAGGTGGAGGAACGACATGATAGAGGTTTACAAAGTTATGAGTGGCATGGACAGAGTGGATAGTCAGAAGCTTTTTCCCAGGGTGGAAGAGTCAGTTACTAGGGGACATAGGTTTAAGGTACGAGGGGCAAAGTTTGGAGGGGATGTGCCAGGCAAGTTCTTTACACAGAGGGTGGTGAGTGCCTGGAACTTGCTGCCGGGGGAGGTGGTGGAAGCAGGTACGATAGCGACGTTTAAGAGACATCTTGACAAATACATGAATAGGATGGGAATAGAGGGATACGGTTCCCAGAAGTGCAGAAGGTTTTAGTTTAGACAGGCATCAAGATCGGCGCAGGCTTGGAGGGCCGAATGGCCTGTTCCTGTGCTGTACTGTTCTTTGTTCTGGGGGGATGGTCAGATGGTAAAGGTAAGTGCTTTTGCAGGGGAAAGGGCAAATAATGAACTTAATGATATTTGTGGGTGGGACTGACCTCAAACTTCTTCCAGTTCCGATGAATGGTCATCGACCTAAATCGTTTAAGCTATTTCTCTCCCTATAGCTGCCTCCTGCCTTGCTGAGTATTACCAGCATTTTCTGTTTTAATTTCACATTTCCAATAACTGTAGTATTTTGCTTCTGTTTTAAAATCTTGTGGGCAAGAGTTCCAGAATTTCTTTGCAACATCAATGAAGGAATAGTCGATATCTATCCAAGTCAGGATGGTGTGTGCCTTGGAGGGGAACTTGGAAGTGATGACATTCCCTTACACCTGCTCCTGTTGTCATCCTAAGAGGTGGAGGTCATTGGTTTGAGTGGTGCTGTCAAAGGAAACAAAACTCTAGGTCATCTGAATAATCTTGCTGATTACCTTATTTAACCATTGCCAGTTGAGTCACCAAAGCCTGTCCAGCATCTACAAGGCACAAGTCAGGAGTGTGATGGAATCCTCTCCACTTGCCTAGATGGGTGCAGTTCCAACAACACTCAAGAAACTTAACACCATCCAGGACAAAGCAGCCCGCTTGACTGGCACCCCATCTATAAACATTCACTCCCTCCACCACTGATGCACTGTGGCAGGAGTGTGTACCATCTACAAGATGCACTACAGCAATGCACCAAGGTTCCTTAGACAGCACCTTCCATACCCATGACCTCTACCACCTAGAATCAATGCCTGTCAGAATGCTAGAAGAGAATTAAAGGCTGTTAGTTGATTCCCATAGAATTGTATAAGATGCAGTAGTCCTCATTCTCATGGCTTATGCAACCAACTAAGTCTCATTGGTGTAATGTGCATGCAGTTCCAACACAGGGTAGCCTTTGACAAGAATTACTATCTTGCCTATACAACCAGATGTTAAAAATACATTAACTTATAATTGGGCCTTATAGATTCAAATGTTATCAATGCAGTAAGGGTCTCGAAACACAACTGAAGCCAGAGATGAGGACAGCTTGTCTGAGACAGATAAGATAAATAGCGCCGAGTGACCCTACCCCTTGTGATCGTACCGTTCTTTGATTAAAAATAGAACAGGGTGTCTTTGGATAATGGGTGTGTCTGAATATTGAGTGCGTCGGATTTTGGGTGGTTTTAGATATTTCCATTTCCACAAAAAAAAACAATAGTAATCCAGATTTATAACTAATTTTTCTGGCAGATCCACTGAGTTTACCTGCATTTTAAATTTGCCAATTTTACATTGAGGACTAAATTCCAGGACAGACAGAAACATGAGCAAAGCTGTATATGCTCCATCTGGGCCTTGAGCAGGTGCTCTATTTAAAGCTGTAGTCCACAGACCTTCAGTAATATTGGGTACAGGTCCGTACGAGATAGAAATGTGGCTGGTAATGGCAGAGAGAGAGCTCAGGCACATGTGGTCTGAATAGAGTTGCAGTCTAAATAAATTTTTAAATGGGTGATGGAACCGAGAGATCTGGGAGTTCACATACACAAAACCTTGAAGACGGCAGGACAAGTGGATCAAACTTTGAAGGTGGCATTACTGTGAGAAAAAGCACAAAGGCTCCTTGGCTTTATCAATAGAGGGATAGAGAGCCAAAACAACAAAGTTATGCTAAACCTTTATAAATCTCAGGTTAGGTCTCAGCTGGAGTATCGTGATCCATTCTGGGTACCACACTTTAGAAAGGATGTCAAGGCCTTGGAGAGGGTACAGGGGAGATGTAATACAATGGTACCAGGAGGGACCTCAGTTACATAGAGAGATTACAGAAACTGGGATTATTCTCCATAGAGCAGAGAAGGTTAAAAGGACATTGAATAGAGGCGTTAAAAATTATGAGGGGATTGGAAAGAGTAAATAAGGAGCAAATGTTGCCCCTGGCAAGAGCTAAGTGGTAAGGGGTTGGTGAGATTTGGCACTCATAGTAATTTGATCCCCAGTCACAATGGACAAAAGCTATAATATAAGTTGCTGTTCCCAGCCTCTGAAGCGAGGTACTCAATGTCATTTATATTAAATAGGGCCTCTGAAGACTTTCTCCTAGGTGTTGTAATATAAATAGTAAGAGGCTATCAGAAGTGGAATGAAATCCCTTAAGGATGCAAACAGGGTTGAAGCTGAAACAAACTAAAAATAGCTGGCATACTAAAGGATTATCTCTAAGAACAATTCATTAGAGGAGACATTAGTACCATACATGTCATCATAGAAGATTCTGCAAATAAACCAAGTGATTCTGACAGGTCGAGTAAGTTCAAAAACAAATAAAACCTCAGGGCTAAACCATAAATAGCCTTGGGAGGAAAGTGAGACCAAAGATGAAATTGATGAGGTGCTGGCGGAGAGCTTGAAGAAGTCGATGATTGCAAGAAGGTCCCATTGGATTACAAACAAGCCAGACTGATGACTGATTAAACTTTGGGAACCAATAATTTTGATGGAAGGTCATTGACCTGAAACGTCAACTCTGTTTCTCTCTTCATAGAGGCTGCCTGCCTTGCTGAGTGTTTTCAGCATTTTCTGGATATATTTTAGATTTTCAGCATCAGCAGTATTTTCCTGCGGTCTTACATCAAAAACTGGCAGAATAATGAAATCGATTTATTAGGAACACACCTAAGGATTATCTTATGAAAATAACTTAGGAGCAAGAAATAATTAGCTTTGATTTAGAACCTTTCATGATCAAAGGACATCCCAAAGTGCTTTGCAGCCAACAAGATATTTTTGAAATATAGTCACTGTTGTGGGAAAAGCGACAATAAACCTGTGCACAGCAAGCTCCCAGAAACAGCTATGAGACAATGACTGGATCATGTTTTTTTTTTGTGATGCTGGTTTGGGGATAATTATTGACCAGGCACTGGGGAGAAATTCTACTGCTCTTCTTCAAAATAGTGCCATAGGATCTTTTACATCTACCGAGTAAATGTCATTGCAACACTCCTTGGGAAGATGGATCCTGACTTACTTCCTTGACTGTTTTTGAAGAAGTGAAATCCCAAATTGATAGAAAGATGCTTGTAGAAAATCCAGGAATCCTTCCTGAAAGTCTGCTACTGAGAGCTAGAGAGAGCAGGAGAGAGGAAGAGAGACAGAGAAATAGAAAATCAGAGTGGCTAAACAGATTGACAGATGTAGAGACAAAGAATAGATAGAACAGAGGGAGATAGACAGAGATAGAGAGAATGAGAGTTCAAAATTAAAAATTGAAGGGATTTGATAGGTCACATAGTATTACATGGTATTTTCAGCATACATATAGGCCATTCGACCCTGGTGTTTATGCTCCATACAAAGGGGCGGCACAGTGGTTAGCACCGCAGCCTCACAGCTCCAGCGACCCGGGTTCAATTCTGGGTACTGCCTGTGTGGAGTTTGCAAGTTCTCCCTGTGTCTGCGTGGGTTTTCTCCGGGTGCTCCGGTTTCCTCCCACAAGCCAAAAGACTTGCAGGTTGGTAGGTAAATTGGCCATTATAAATTGTCCCTAGTATCGGCAAGTGGTAGGGAAATATAGGGACAGGTGGGGATGTGGTAGGAATATGGGATTAGTGTAGGATTAGTATAAATGGGTGGTTGATGGTCGGCACAGACTCGGTGGGCCGAAGGGCCTGTTTCAGTGCTGTATCTCTAATCTAAAAAAAAACGTCCTTTCACCCTTCAACTACTCCTTGTGGTTGCAAGTTCCACATTCTCACCACTCTCTGGGTTAAGAAGTTTCTCCTGAATTCCCTATTGAATTTATTAGTGTCTATCATATTTATATCCCAAGATCGATAGATGCAGAGAGAAATAGAGCAGAGAGAAAGAAATAGAGAGACAAAGAAACAAACAGAAAGAAGCACAGATAGAAATAGAAAGGGTGGCAGAGATAAATCTGATAAATTAAATTAATCAGAGCTTCGTTAGAGTAGCATTTTATCATTGTGTTCACTTTTTGTTCCAATTTGCCAAGCTCATTGATGTTAAGGGCAGTCTGTTGTATGTGAAACCCTTCTGTCATGTTTTATATCATTCATGCAGCTCATTCTCGTCTGTAATTAAACGCATATGATAAGTGAAGCTTGATGAATAATGTTTAATGAGATGCTATTCATCCAAACATAAAAAAAAACAAAGCACTAAGTGTTTTTATTATGTCACGCAATCAGTAAGTCTTCTCTTCCTCTTGCAATCCGTAGACTTAGAAAACCCAAGTTTGGCATCACTCAGGCACAGCCACATTTTTCACTTGTTCATGGAATGTGAGCATTCATTGCCCATCCCTAAATTGCCCTTGAGAAGGTGTTGGCGAACCGCCTTCTTGAACCACAATGCAGTCCATGTGGTGTAGGTACACCCAGAGTGCTGTGAGGGAGGCAATTCCAGGATTTTGACCCATCACCCATGAAGGAACAGCGATATATTTCCAAGTCAGGATGGTGTGTGATTTGGAGGGGAACTTGGAGATGGTGGTGTTCCCATGCGCCTGCTTCCCTTGTTCTTCTAAGCAGCAGAGGTCATGGGTTTGGAAGGTGCTATCGAAGAAGCTTGCCCCGAGTCTTAACCTTGGGCATTTGTCTTGCACGAGAAGCATAGCCCTTCTTGGTTTAGAAATAAGGGGACCATAAGCTCTATCTATTCAGGTCACAAAGTCAATTTCTGAGGGGAAGATGTCTGACATAAGAACATAACAAATAGGAGCAAGAGTAGGCCATATGGTTTCTTAAGCCTGCTCCTCCATTCAATATGATCATGGCTGATCTTCTATCTCAACTCCACTTTCACACCCTATCCCTGTCTCACTTGATTCCCTTCATGTCCAAAAAAATCTATTGATCTCAGTTTTGAATATAGTCAACGACTGAAAACCCATGGCTGTCTGGGGTAGAGAATTCCAAAGATTCACAATGCTCTAAGTGAAGAAATTTCTCTTCATCTCAGTCCAAAATGGCTGACCCCTTGTCCTGAGACTATGACTCCTAGTTCTAGACTCTCCAGCCAAGGGAAAACAACCTCTCAGCGTCTGCCCTGTCAAAGTCTCTAAGAATTTTATACATTTCAATGAGATCATCTCATTCGTCTAAACTCCAGAGAATATATGCCCAGTTGACTCAACCCTTTGTAATAGGTCTGCAGTCATCCCATATACTACTTATAGGAGCTGTAATCCCAATTGCAAAGGACTGTGATCCATGTTTGTGCATCTTGCAATAGAATGATCTTTAAATTATTGGCACTGGATATGGAATATCACTATATGGTATCAGGGAAAGGGAATGACACAGGCTCTAATCCTCTCACCCTGTTAAATCTTTGATCTCAATCTTTCACCAAGAGATTAGTCCTGTCTTCTTTGCAGAAGAAGAGGGGAAAAAAGAGTTATCATCAAATCCATGTGTTAGCTACGGCTGAATGTGTTGCACTCACACCACTGAGACAGAATATTGTAAGCTCTTAATCCCACTCTAGGGATTTGAGCAGATAATCTGTTGTAATATAGGAAATGTGGCAGCCAGTGTCCCATGAACTGTAATATGATAATGACCAGGATAAAGCAGCCCACTTGATTGGCATCCCACCTACCACCATAAACATTCACTCCCTGCACCACGAGCGCACAGTCGCAGCAGTGTGTGCCATCTACAAGATGCACTGCAGCAACTCACCGAGACTCCTTTGACAGCACCTTCCAAACCCCGCGACCTCTACCACCTAGAAGAACAAGGACAGCAGATGCATGGGAACACCACCCCCTGCAAGTTCCCCCTCCAAGTCACACAACATCCTGACTTGGAAATATATCGCCGTTCCTTCACTGTCGCTGGATCAAAATCTTGGAACTTCCTCCTTAACAGCACTGTGGGTGTACCTACCCCACATGGACCGCAGCGGTTCAAGAAGGCAGCTCACCACCACCTTCTCAAGGGCAATTAGGGATGAACAATAAATGTTGGTCTTGCCAGTGATGCCCACATTCCCTGAGTGAGTTAAAAAAAGACCAGATAATCTGCTTTGGTGATATTGGTTGAGGGATAAATATCGACCAGGATACTTGTGAAGAACTCCCCTGCTCTACAGAATAGTGTGGAGGGATTTTCCACATTCACCTAAAGGGCAGCCAGGCACCTGATTTAACATCTCAGCCAAGAGACAGCTTCTCCAACAGTGCAGTAATCCCTCAGTACTGCAACATGAAAACAGTTGTTCTCAAGTGGGACTGGAAACCACAACCTTCTGATTCAGACACAAGAGTGCTACTGACTGAACCAAGGCAGAGACTTAAGTGGAGGGACTAACTATTTTTTTTTAATGGGTTAACAGCTCAGCTAAATTAGAGAAAAAAGGAACACGTTAAATATTCTCTTGCAAACAGGACCAAGGGTAATTTTCAAACTCTTCTCCTTTAGATCGTCGGGGCTAGCCACCTGTAATAGGACTTGCATTTCTCTGTAATAGACAGCTTCCGATTGATGTGATGAAAATATGTGTGTTTGATCTCCAGCTGAAGGCACATTAAATAACGGTTTGGGAGATGAGCAGGACTGGGCGAGGAAGTGATGCTGTAGTCAAGGTCACCATATTACTCCGTTACATATGCTTCACTACTTTAGGCAGGATATTCTCTGCAGTGGGACTTATTAAAACATTTTATTAATGTAAAGAGATGTGAAGCTAGGCTGTTGTCTGACGTATTACATTCTTTAACCTGGAGAAGGGATCAGATCAGACCTCCACATCTCTAATTGCAACAGCCCATTGAGGTTAATAAATCAGACATATTGGATCTTTCCGTTTGATCTTAGAATCCTATGGGACATTTGGAAGAACCAAAGGAAAACTTGACACACACTATACTGCCAATCCAGCACTTAATGAGATGCTACAGCATTAAAGTAGACACTTCTCTGGGGTATTATTTTCTTGCTAGTTTTCTACCCTTCAGTAGATTGTGGGTTAAAAGCCCCATTACAGAGACCTAAGCTGAAAATCTAGGCAGACACTTCAGTTCTGCACGGCTAACATGAGTGGATAGGCTCTGGAGAGAGGGGGGAGACTGAGTAGTTATGGTGACAAGATGGGTAGCTGGGGTTGATGTCTTAAAAAAGAGACAAGATTGCTCAGCCGACGAACATAGGAACACAAGGAGGCCATTCAGCCCCTTGAACATGTTTCACCACTCTATTGGATCACATTGGATTCTTCTTTTCTTTTGGGCCTCCTTATCTCGAGAGACAATGGATACGCGCCTGGAGGAGGTCAGTGGTTTGTGAAGCAGCGCCTGGAGTGGCTATAAAGGCCAATTCTGGAGTGACAGGCTCTTCCACAGGTGCTGCAGAGAAATTTGTTTGTTGGGGCTGTTGCACAGTTGGCTCTCCCCTTGCGCCTCTGTCTTTTTTCCTGCCAACTACTAAGTCTCTTCGACTCGCCACAATTTAGCCCTGTCTTTATGGCTGCCCGCCAGCTCTGGCGAATGCTGGCAACTGACTCCCACGACTTGTGATCAATGTCACACGATTTCATGTCGCGTTTGCAGACGTCTTTATAACGGAGACATGGACGGCCGGTGGGTCTGATACCAGTGGCGAGCTCGCTGTACAATGTGTCTTTGGGGATCCTGCCATCTTCCATGCGGCTCACATGGCCAAGCCATCTCAAGCGCCGCTGACTCAGTAGTGTGTATAAGCTGGGGGTGTTGGCCGCTTCAAGGACTTCTGTGTTGGAGATATAGTCCTGCCACCTGATGCCAAGTATTCTCCGAAGGCAGCGAAGATGGAATGAATTGAGACGTCGCTCTTGGCTGGCATACGTTGTCCAGGCCTCGCTGCCGTAGAGCAAGGTACTGAGGACACAGGCCTGATACACTCGGACTTTTGTGTTCCGTGTCAGTGCGCCATTTTCCCACACTCTCTTGGCCAGTCTGGACATAGCAGTGGAAGCCTTACCCATGCGCTTGTTGATTTCTGCATCTAGAGACAGGTTACTGGTGATAGTTGAGCCTAGGTAGGTGAACTCTTGAACCACTTCCAGAGCGTGGTCGCCAATATTGATGGATGGAGCATTTCTGACATCCTGCCCCATGATGTTCGTTTTCTTGAGGCTGATGGTTAGGCCAAATTCATTGCAGGCAGACGCAAACCTGTCGATGAGACTCTGCAGGCATTCTTCAGTGTGAGATGTTAAAGCAGCATCGTCAGCAAAGAGGAGTTCTCTGATGAGGACTTTCCGTACTTTGGACTTCGCTCTTAGACGGGCAAGGTTGAACAACCTGCCCCCTGATCTTGTGTGGAGGAAAATTCCCTCTTCAGAGGATTTGAACGCATGTGAAAGCAGCAGGGAGAAGAAAATCCCAAAAAGTGTGGGTGCGAGAACACAGCCCTGTTTCACACCACTCAGGATAGGAAAGGGCTCTGATGAGGAGCCACCATGTTGAATTGTGCCTTTCATATTGTCATGGAATGAGTTGATGATACTTAGTAGCTTTGGTGGACATCCGATCTTTTCTAGTAGTCTGAAGAGACCACGTCTGCTGACGAGGTCAAAGGCTTTGGTGAGATCAATGAAAGCAATGTAGAGGGGCATCTGTTGTTCACGGCATTTCTCCTGTATCTGACGAAGGGAGAACAGCATGTCAATAGTCGATCTCTCTGCACGAAAGCCACACTGTGCCTCAGGGTAGACGCGCTCGGCCAGCTTCTGGAGCCTGTTCAGAGCGACTCGAGCAAAGACTTTCCCCACTATGCTGAGCAGGGAGATTCCACGGTAGTTGTTGCAGTCACCGCGGTCACCTTTGTTTTTATAGAGGGTGATGATGTTGGCATCGCGCATGTCCTGGGGTACTGCTCCCTCGTCCCAGCACAGGCATAGCAGTTCATGTAGTGCTGAGAGTATAGCAGGCTTGGCACTCTTGATTATTTCAGGGGTAATGCTGTCCTTCCCAGGGGCTTTTCCGCTGGCTAGGGAATCAATGGCATCACTGAGTTCCGATTTGGTTGGCTGTATGTCCAGCTCATCCATGACTGGTAGAGGCTGGGCTGCATTGAGGGCAGTCTCAGTGACAGCATTCTCCCTGGAGTACAGTTCTAGGTAGTGCTCAACCCAGCGGTCCATCTGTTTGCGTTGGTCAGTGATTATGTCCCCCGATTTAGATTTGAGGGGGGTGATCTTCTTGATGGTTGGCCCAAAAGCTCTCTTAATGCCATCATACATTCCTCTGATGTTTCTGGTGTCTGAGGCCAGCTGAATATGACTGCATAGGTATTGCCAGTAGTCATTTGCGCAGCGCCTGGCTGTTCTTTGTGCAGTGCTTCTGGCAGCTTTAAGTGCTACGCATGTTAACTCGCAAGGGGCTTTCTTGTAGTTCAGCAGTGCAATACGCTTAGCGGCTATGACAGGTTCCAGCTCTTCAAAGTGAGATTGAAACCAGTCTGCATTCCACTTCACACGTTTGCCATAGGTGGTCATTGCTGAGTCATAGATGGCGTCTCTGATGTGGGCCCACTTGGTCTCAGCATCCCCTGTGGGAGTGTTTTGAAGGGCTGTTACAAGTGAATTTAGAAATTTTTGTAACAGCTGTGGGTGAGAAATTCTGCTCGTGTTGATGCGCGGGTGGCCCTTCTGCTTGGAATGATGCAACTTCTTTGGTCTGAGTCTAACCTTGCTGCACACCAGGGAGTGGTCGGTGTCGCAGTCCGCACTGTGGAAGCTGCATTGGATTACATAGGATATATAGCACAGAAAGAGGCCATTCAGTCAAACCAGTTCATACTGGCATTTTTATTCCATTCGAGCCTCTTTCCATCGTTTTGCATCTAAATCTATCAGTGTAACCCTCTATTCTCTTTTTCCTCATCTACTTCCCTTGCCTTTCCTTAAATGTATCTATACTATTCACTTCAACCACTCCTTGTGGTAGCGAGTTCCACATTCTCAACACTCTGGGTAAAGAATTTTCTTCTGATTTCCCTGCTGGATTTCTTGGTGAATGTCTTATATTGCTGGCCTCTAGTTTCACTCTTTCCCACAAGTGGAACATTCTCTCTGTATCCACTTTATCAAAACTTTTCACTATTTAAAAGACCTCTATTTGGTCACCCCTCAGCCTTCCTTTTCAAGAGAAAAGAGACCCAGCCTGTTCATCCTTTCCCGATATGTATACCCACGCATTTCTGGTATCATCCTTGTAAATTTTCTCAGCACCCTCTATATTCTTTTTATAATATGGTGACCAGAACTGCACACAGCTCTCTTAAGTATGCTCAAATCAAGGTTCGATACAGGTTTAGCATAACTTCCCTACTTTTCTATTCTATCCTTCCACAAATAAACCCTGGTGCTGGGTTTACTTTTTTTATGGCCTTGCTAATCTGTGGTGCAACTTTTAGTGATTGGTGGATTTGTACTCCGAGATCCCTTTATTCTTCTACCCCACCTAGGCTCACACCTTCCAATTCCAATAACAAGCAAGGTGGATAAAGGGGAACCTGGAGATGTGACGTACTTGGATTTCCAAAAGGCAGTTAATAAGCTTCCACATCGAAGGTTACCCCACAAGATAAGAGAACATGGTGTAGGGGGTGACATCTCTCTCGGCATTTCTTCGCGGACAAAGATTTTAGGAATGCTGTACTCATCAGTAGCAGGCCTGCTGGTGGCTCGTCGGACCTATCTGAATGCCTTGGTGAGGTCTACGAAAATGACGTACAGGTCTTTGTTTTGCTCACGACACTTTTCTTGTAATGGTCTAAGCGCAACTATCATGTCTGTGGTACCTCTGTTTGCTCTGAAACCGCACTGGTTCTCTGTGAGGTTTTCTTCCGCAATGGTAGGCACAAGCTGGTTCAGAAGTATTCTGGCCAGGATCTTCCCAGCAATAGAAAGGAGAGTGATCCCACAGTAATTGGAGCAGTCTGACTTTCCTTTTTTGTTTTTGTACAAGGTGATGATAACAGCATCATGAAAATCCTGTGGAATCCTATCCTTTTCCCAGTGAAAAACTCATGGAGCTTGGTGTATAACAAATCAAATTAGCTACAATACCATAGAGGAGGAATTCTTCGAGTGTATACGGAATGGTTTTCTGGACCAATATGTTGAGGAGCCAATTAGAGAACAGGCCATCCTAGACTGGGTATTGTGTAATGAGAGAGGAATAATTGACAATCTAGTGGTGCGAGACCCCTTGGGGATGAGTGACCATAATATGATAGAATTCTTCATCAAGATGGAGAGTGACATAGTTGTTTCTGAGACGAGGGTCCTGAATCTTAGAAAAGGACTTAGTGAGAGAGAGGAACTGAAGGAAATCAGTATTAGTAGAGAAATGGTGTTGGGGAAATTGATGTGATTGAAGGCCGATAAATCCCCAGGCCCTGATGGTATGCATCCCAGAGTATGTAAGGAACTGGCCCTAGAAATAGTGGATGCATTGGAGGCCCTCAAAGGCATACATCACAAAGGGACTAGGGAGCAGAGTGCCTCAGAGGGCAATGCAAGGAGTCTGGCCCTGAGGACCTGGCTACAGTGCTGCAAAACGTTCAATGACTTCACATGACTGGTCAAGGTCAGTGAATGCATCTTCAAATGCCATCTCCTACCCAAGCACCACCAACCTGTCACGCACTGCTCAATGCAACATCCCCATCACTCACCATCAACAAAGAGGAGTCATGCCAAATATTCAGATACTCCATCTCACCCTCACACACCTACCAATGCTGAAAGCCTCACACCCACATCTAGCAGTTTCCACATACTTCGAGCTATTCAGATATGGCCGGCACATCACCCAAACACATTGTAACACACTCACTGACACTCTTCCCTCTCTCTTTCAAGACAAGATGGCACATAACAGGAAGGAGCAGCAGGGAACCGGTGAGATACTGGTACGCCAGCATTTCCTGAGCCTCTCAGAGGAGATAGTGCTGTGATATTATTGGCGCAGTAATGACTGAGGCCGTAGCAACCCATGTTGTCAAGGACATCCAGGAAGACAGTATTTTCCTGCGTCATGCACCGTCTCAATTCCCAAGTCACCCTCATCTCACAATCTGGCATCAAGCAGATGGCGTAACCATGGACCTCTTGCTTTCTACCCGGCCTCAACTTCCCTCACCCCAATCCTTACCTTCTGCATTTATACATTCTGATACACAAGAACTGCCTCGTGTTGGATGGCGGAGGTGAGTCAATAACCAGGCGTATAGAAGTGTCCCTTGTCACCCAACAGCCAGCCTCTGGTTCGTCATTGTGGCCCAAAGAAGGTGGGTACGCCTGGCTGCCTCAGGAAGAAGGATCATGGCTGTTGCCAGGATATCAAGCATTCACTGATATGATCTTCTGTTCATGGTTGCATATTAACGGCAGGTTGGTGCAGTGGAACCCTTGCAGTTCTGGTATCTCTCCCCGTTTACCTGTGGAGTCCGTAGAGCCATGTGTGTGCAGTTGATGGTTCCCTGCATTGGGACTCCCGATACCCTGTCAAAGCCACAGGCCCACCCCTCCTGCTTCTGTCTGGTAAGAGAAAAGACAATGAAGTTCCCACTCCTTCTGTTATTGGCCTCGTCACGTCCCTGACGCAGCGATGGATAATGAATTGCGAATTGTTCGTTATATTGCCAGTTTCTGTCTGGAAGGATCCACTGATGGCCACTGTCATCCTGCAATGAGGCTGTAGGCCCTGTTAAAGGAAGTACCACAGTTTAGTGACCACCTCCTTGCTGAATCGTAGGTGCCTCACACATTGCTCTCGGCTGAGGTGGAGGTAGGCGAGGATTCTCTGAAGACCCTTGGTAGGTAGGACCTTCTGCTGAGAGCCCTCCTCTTCCCTTCTCTGCTGCCTGTGCTCCATGTTATTGTTGTTTTGCAAGGCAAGAGGCTTTGCAACTATAGACCCTTTAACTATATCAGGCTTCCTGTATACAGAACAGAAAATACCTCTGACCTCCCTGTCAGGATGCAGCAACGTTTCCTTCAAAATCCAACGAGTCACCAAAACTCCACCAAAAACAGAGCACAGCACTTCCACAAAATTTGCAATGACAAAAGTAAGTCAAAAATACCTCACCTGGAAGTTGGATGGCTGTCCCTTTGAATAATGCGAGTGTAGGGGGGCTCCTGCATGCAGCTGAATGCATGTTCAGTTGTGAATGATTAAAGAAGGGTGTCCTGTGGGGTGCAAATCAGCAGAATATCCATCAACTCAGGCATAAAGGCTGTTTGACACCACAATCTGCCCGCTCTGCATGCTTCTGATGATATACGCCCTTACAAGCGTGGAACGCTGTGCAGGAAGTGGCCAAAAGGGGTGCGCCTGCCAGTTTCAGCTTCAGTGACTTACATAGCACTGGCTCCAGTTGTGTCACGGAGCCACATTTTGCAGCCAAAGATTTTGTATAGTATCAGTCCTTACTTTTTCCATCTGAAGTGACAATGTCAATTTGTGCACAGCAAGATTCCACAAACAGCAGACTAATGTGTTATTGATTGGAGGGTGAATTGGCAAGGACAGTGGGAGATCTCCCCGCTCTTCTTGAAACAATGCCATGTTTCTTTTAGATCAACATACTCTCCACTTGCCTGGATGGATGCAGCTCCAACAACACTGGACACCATCCAGAACAAAGCAGCCCGCTTGATTGGCACACCATGCCAGCATTCACTCCCTCCACCACCGACGCACAGTGGCAGCAGTGTGAACCATCTACAAGATGCACTGCAGCAACGCACCAAGGCTCCTTAGACAGCACCTTCCAAACCCATGACCTCTACCACCTCGAAGGACAAGAGCAGCGGATGCATGGGAACACCACCACCTGCAAGTTCCCGTCCAAGTCACACACCATCCTGACTTGGAACTATATCGCCATTCCTTCACTGCTGCTGGGTCAAAATCCTGGAACTCCCTTCCTAACAGCACTGTGGGTATACCTACCTCACATGGACTGCAGCGGTTCACGAAGGCAGCTCACCACCACCTTCTCAAGGGCAATTAGGGATGGGCAATAAATGCTTGCCTAACCAGTGACACCCACATCCCATGAATGAATAAAAAAAAATCAACAAGAAATTGCATTTGTATAGCACTTTTAATGAAGTAAAAAAGTCCCAAGGCATTTCACAGGAGCATTATCAAACAAAGTTTGACACTGAGCCGCATAAGGAGATGTTAGGACAGATGACCAAAAGCTTAGTGAAAGAGGTAGGCTTTAAAAAGTGTCTTAAAGGTGGTAGAGGGTGCTAGAGAGTTGGAGGTGTTTAGGTAGGGAAATCCAGAACTTAGGACCTAGGCAGTCGAAGGCACAACCACCAATGGTGGAGCAATTAAAATCGGGGATGCGTAAGAGGCCAGAATTGGAGGAGCACGGTGATCTCAAAGGGTTGTGGGGTTGGAGGAGTTTAGAGAGATAGGGATTTGAAAACAAGGATGAGAAGTTTAAAACTGAGGCTTGCCAGAGCAGGAGCCAATGTAGGTCAATGAGCACAGAGGTTGATGTGTGAACAGGAATTTGTGTGAGTTAGTGCACACTTTTAGATGAGCTTAAGATTAATGAGGATGAAAGATGTGATCCATTCGCAGATGAGAAGTCTATCCAATGCCTCATCCAAAAGAAAAGACATTGGGAGAAGAGACCTTGCATTGTAATTAATGAATCACCTGTCGGATTGCTGGCAGTTGATTGCAGGGTACAGTATGACTTGATGCTGTCTTTGTTGGACGGAGCCACAGCATCACCAGTGGTAGGAGGACTGAACTGGCAGATACTGCAGTGTCACTGGCACAGTCAGCATTTATTACACATGCCTAATTGCCCCTGAGATGGTTGTGGTGGCCCTTCTTCTTGAACCGCTGCAGTCCACAGTGCTGTTTGGAAGGGAGTTCCAGAACTTTAACCCAGCGACAGTGAATAAATGGCAAGTTTCGAAGTCAGGATGGTGTGTGACTTGGAGGGGAACTTGCAGGTAGTGGTGTTCCCCTGCATCTGCTCCCTTGTCCTTCTAGGTGGTAGAGGTCACGGGTTTGGAAGGTGCTGTCGAAGGAGCCTTGGTGATATGCTGTAGTGCATCTTGTATATGGTACGCTTAAGCTGCCACTGCGTGGCTGTGGTGAAGGGCGCCAATATTGAAGGTGGTGGATGGGGTGCCAATCAAGCGGACTGCTTTGTCCTGGATGGTATCAAGCTTCTTGAGTGTTGTTGGAGCTGCACATGTCCAGGCAAGTGGAGAGTATTCCATCACATTCTTGACTTGTGCCTTGTAGTTGGTGGACAGGCATTGGGGAGACAGGAGGTGAGTTACTCACCACAGGATTCCTAGCCTCTGACCTGCTCTTGAAGCCATGGTATTTATATGGCTACTCCAGTTCAGTTTCTGGTCAATGGTGACCCCCAGGATGTTGATTGTGGGGAATTCAGCAATGGTAATGCCGTTGAATGCCAACAGGAGATGGTTAGATTCTCTCTTGTTTGAGATGGTCATTGCCTGGCACTTATGTGGCACGAATGTTAGTTGCCGCTTATCAGCCCAAGCCTGGATGTTGTTCAGGTCTTGCTGCATATGGTTATGGGCTGCTTCAGTATCTGAGGAGTCGCGAATGGTGCTAATTATTGTGGAATCATCAGAACACATCCCCACTTCTGACCTTATGATGGAGGGAAGGTCATTGATGAAGGAGCTGAAGATGCTTGGGCCTAGGACGCTACTCTGAGGAACTCCTGCAGTGATGTCCTGGGACTGAGATGATTGACCTCTAACAACCACAACCATCTTCCTTTGTTCTCGGTATGAAATCAACTAATGGAGAATTTGCCCCCTGATTCCCATTGACTCCCGTTTTGCTAGGGCTCCTTGATGCCAGACTTGGTCAAATGCTGCCTTGATGTCAAGGGCAGTCACTCTCACCTCACCTCTGGAGTTCAGCTCTTTTGTCCATGTTTAGACCAAGGCTGTAATGAAGTCAGGAGCTGAGTGGCCCTGGCGGAACCCAAATTGAGCGTCAGTGAGCAGGTTATTGCTGAACAAGTGATGCTCAATAGCACTGTTGACAACCCCTTCCATCACTTTGCTGATGATCGGGAGTAGACTGATAGGGCGGTAATTGGCCGGGTTGGATTTGTCCTGCTTTTTGTACACAGGACATACTTGGGCAATTTTCCACATTATCAGGTAGATGCCAGTGTTGTAGCTGTACTGGAACAGCTTGGCTAGGGGTGTGGCTATTTCTGGAAGACAAGTGCTCAGTACTTTTGCCAAATGTTGTCAGGGCCCATAGCCTTTGCAGTATCCAGTGCCTTCAGCGTTTCTTGATATCACGTTGAGTGAATCAGATTGTCTGTAGACTGGCAACTGTGAGGGGACCGAGTTGGATCATCCACTCGGCACTTCTGGCTGAAGATGTTTGCAAATGATTCAGCCTTGTCGTTTGCATTGATGTGCTGGGCTCCCCCATCGTAGAGGATGAGGGTGCTTGTGGAGCCTCCTCCTCCTGTCAGTTGTTTAATTGTCCACAAGTGGCGCAGTGGTTAGCACCGCAGCCTCACAGCTCCAGGGATCCGGGTTCGATTCTGGGTACTGCCTGTGCGGAGTTTGCAAGTTCTCCCTGTGTCTGCGTGGGTTTCCTCCGGGTGCTCCGGTTTCCTCCCACATGCCAAAGACTTGCAGGTTGATAGGTTAATTGGCCATTATAAATTGCCCCTAGTATAGGTAGGTGGTAGGGAAATATATAGGGACAGGTGGGGATGTGATAGGAATATGGGATTAGTGTAGGATTAGTATAAATGGGTGGTTGATGGTCGGCACAGACTCGGTGGGCCGAAGGGCCTGTTTCAGTGCTGTACCTCTAAACTAAACCATTCACGACTGGGTGTGTCAGGACTGCAGAGCTTAGATCTGATCCGCTGGCTGTGGGATCGCTTAGCCATGTCTGCTGCATGCTGTTTCTGCTGTTTGGCATGCAAGTAGTCCTGTGTTGTAGCTTCACCAGGTTGACACCTCATTTTTAGGTATGTCTGGTGCTGCTCCTGGCATGCCCTCCTGCACTCTTCAATGAACCAGGGTTGGTTCCCCGGCTTGATGGTAATGGTAGATTGGGGGATATGTCGGGCCATGAGATAGTGTTTGAATACAATTCTGCTGCTGCTGATGGCCCACAGTGCTTCATGGATGCCCAGTTTTGAGCTGCGAGATCTGTTCGAAATCTATCCCATTTAGCACGGTGCGATGGTGGGTACTCTCAGTATGAAGACTGGACTTTGTCTCCGGAAGGACTGTGCGGTAGTCACTCCTACCAATACTGTCATGGACAGATGCATCTGCAACTGGTAGATCAGTGAGGACGAGGTCAAATAGGTTTTTCCCTCTTGTTGGTTTCCTCACCACCTGCCGCAGTCCTGTCTAGCAGCTATGTCCTTTAGGATTCGGCCTGCTCTGTCAGTTGTGATGCGACCAAGCCACTCTTGGTGGTGGACATTGAAGTCCCCCACCCAAAGTACATTCTACGCCCTTGCTACCCTTCGTGGAAAAACCCAGGGATGGTGATGACGGTATCAGGGACATTGATCTGTAAGGTGTGATTTGGTGCATATGAATATGACGGGCTTTTGCCAGTCTGAGGGTCAGCGATCCCAATTTTGGCACAAGCCCCCAGATGTTAGTAAAGAGGACTTTGCAGGGTTAACAGTGCTGGGTTTGCCGTTGTCATTTCTAGTGCCTAGGTTGATGCCGAGTGGTCCGTCCAGTTTCATTCCTTCTCTTCAACTTTATAGTGGTTACATACAACTGAGTGGCTTGCTAGGCCATTTCAGAGGGCAGTTAAGAGTCAACCACATTGCTGTGGGCCTGGTGTCACATAGAGGCCAGATTAGGTAAGGACAGCAGATTTCCTTCCCTAAAGGACATTAGTGAACCAGATGGGTTTTTACAGCAATCAACAATGGTTTCATGATCACCACAAGACCAGCTTTTTAATTCCAGATTTATTAATTGAATTCAAATGCCACAATTTGCCGTGGTGGGATTCGAACCCATGTCCCCAGAGCATTAGCCTGGGGCTCTGGGTTACTAGTCTAGTGACATTATCACTACGCCACCGCCTCCCCTAAATCCGATCTAATACCAAACTGAGAACTACGATAATTCCCAGGGTGTACTTTAAAACTAGTTATCTTTCACCCACAATTCCAGTTCAAGCACATTGCCATGACACTGTCAGTGTTAAACCTGCATTATTAATTGTTTACAATGCACTGAGGAATCCTTGCCCTCAGTGTACTGACACAGAGTACTGTCTGCATTAAAATGTTATCTTATAATATTTAGAATGGTGATAATAAGTGACTTGCTGCTTGTAAGTAAGGGGACTAAGCACACAATGCATCTCCTGGCTAATGATAGAGGAGTATGTTGAAGTACAGAAAGCAACAGAGCAATTGAGTCAGAGGTTGGCTGTTGCAATTAATTAGGAAAGAACTTAGGCTGAAGAGCTAAAAACCAACTCTTTGATGTGTGTCAGTGAATTAGAACACCTTAATTTATTCTCCTAGACTTGGGTTCAAATTCTGCTCATGCATTTGAGATGAAAGTCTCTTCTCTCCACCTCCTGAAAGAAGCATACATAAAATATAAGGGTAGAGAGTGAAAGTCCTGCCCTGTTTTGAGTCAATCTCTGATTATTCCAAAACCAACCACAACAACGTGTGTTTATACAGTGATTTTAACAGTAAATGTCACAAGGCGTTTTATATGAGTGCTATCGGACAGAAAATTATCACCATTGACTTGAAAAGAAAAGAAAACCGGACAAGGGGGAAATAAAAATTGGCCAATCTGCTACATCCCATTATACAGCAACAAAATTCAAGGGGGAATTTTATGCTCTCCCCCACAGCAACTTTGGAGGCAGACGGAGCATATAATTGGGTGGAACTGTGGTGGTGGGGGGAGCCCTGCCTCCATCAAATTAAGTCCTGGATGGGAAGGCCCATGCACGGCTTTCCCGCCCCTCTGCCAATTGAGGCCCTGACGTGGCCAATTAATGCGCAATCAAGGGCCTCATCCCACAGCTGCCGCTATCAGCCTGGTGGCAGGCAGCCCTGTCGCTGCACGGGGACCATGCCAAGCAAACCCATGCAGGTTGCTTGCTGGATCCAGTGGGGGTCCCTCATTAAAAGGCACAGTGCCTGATCAAGGGACCCGGCATGGGGTGGAGAATGTAAGAAATATGCGATATGAATATGAAATATGTAATGAAGTTTGCAAGCAATCTAGACTGCCTAGGTGAGCACCACCTTGGTTCGATTGGTAGAACTCTCAACTTTGGTTCAGAAACTTTGGCACAAGCTCCACATAGGGATTGAATTTCCATGAGGATTGTCCCAATCGATAGTCATAATTTTGGCAGATGATCAGCAGAAAATTACAAATGTTTTTTTGCCTTTTTCCTATTGGAAGGATTTTTAGACTTATCACCAGTTTTAAGGAAGCTAAATGATTGTTTGGAACCCTTAATTAATTACCTACTAAAAGGAACTGTCGCTGGTTAAAAGAAGTTGCTCAAGAAAAGAAGACTTACCTTAATGGAGCACCTTTAACCTGGCTGTTTAAGAATGGATGCGGGAAGGTTGTTCAAATTTGAAAAGTGTGATTCAGGCTGTCTGGAAGGCTGCAGATAAGGAGGCCTTGGGAGACTGAGGAAACCATTGCAAACATCAGATGTTGCAGTATCACATGGTTGTGAAAGAGAGAGCAAGTGGAAAAGTACCAACAGCCTGTTTTTGCTGGCAAAGAAGATATAAAACCAACCACTTTTGTAAGTTTGAGGCAGTTTATATGACTGATGAGAGACAGATCTGAGGCAAACACGAGTCAGTCCAGAGACAACTTGAGACAGTCCAGAGATCCCATTGCACTACTTGAGGATGAACACAGACCAGAGATAGTCCAGTGACAATCTACAGACAGACATTGACAGTCCAGCCACAGACCAAAGACAATCCATAGAAAGACCAGAGACTGTCCAGAAGAACACTACGCAGGATGCTAATGGATTACTAGTCTCTCAATTCTTCTAAGCAGAAGAGTTGACCATTCTGGGCTTCGACTTGTACAACTCACTTAAAGGTTGCATGAATTTCTATATGTAGAACTAAAACATTCATGTTGATAAAACTAACTGGTTGGAAAAGTTTAAAGTCTTGTTTGAATTCAACTCTGAATAGCCTAAAGAGTAAGAATGTTAAAATAAAACCCCAGCAGGTGTGTGTGTGAATCATCAGCCGAACTCATGGCAGACAATTGGCAGAACCCCACAATAATTCTGCTCCATAATTTCAGCTGATCCTTTAGTGCCATACTGAGGAAGTTCTGCATCGTTGGAGATGCCATCCTTTGGATGAGGTATTTCACTTTGT